>NC_091977.1:236882287-237198183 GCF_044704955.1 Pristiophorus japonicus | reverse complement strand
TGATGATGACAATCTTTCACTCTATACACTCTTAAAAACTTTATAATTTTTAAAACTTCCATTATATCCTCCATAACTTCTCTATTCCAGCAAGAAAGCCCCAAATGATCAAGTCGTTCTCCATGACTATAAAATTTCATGTATTGTCCCTTTTTCATGGAGCTCTTCCTAACTCCACAGGGTGGGGTTTTTCAACAAAATATACATTTTTTCAAACTTACCTGAAGCTGGCAGCCAAAGGAGCTGCTGATGAATCCTGAGTGGAGCAGGCCCAATACCTTCCACCACTTACCGCTGACTAATTTCTCCATGGATTTTTTTCAGTGGGTGTTCGGCCCCCTGAATATGTAAATTAGGAGCCCAACGCCCATTTGAGGTGTCTACCTGGGAAGCCTGCAATAATGGCACCACCAATTTAGCAATGGAAACAATGCCGGTAGAGTGGGTGCGGACTGTCCCACCTGCTAAATTGGCATGTGTTGCACCCTAGAAATGTGCTCAAGGCTTACCAATTCCTACCCCATATATCTGCACCAGACTTCTTAAAAATCTCAGGGTCGGAAATTCTTCAGAGCAGTCTGAAAAATGTTCCAGCTTTAGCATTGCTGATATATTGTCTTTCTTTCCCAAACATGTACTACCTCATAGGCTAGAAAATCAGTTTTTGGCAATAATCCATTTTTTTCCCGTTATTTTACTGAAAAAATACCACTAAAAACGTCGCCATTTTTTAAGGGGGTAAAATTGGCAAAAAAAAATGCGCCTGTCGGTAAAAATCGGCGTTGCATGAAGATTCGTGCTGGAAACCGCGGTCCTTACCAACGTTAACCCGAGGCCCATCAACGCCAAAAATACAGGCCCCTGCGAGGGGAGAAAACATTAAAAAATTGCAAAATTAACATTTAAAAATCAGAAAACATTTGAATCACTGAAAAAGAATTTAAAAATAAAAACTTCAACTTACCTTTTGTTAGTCTCCAGCTGTTTCTGGGGCTTCCATGCAAGCTTTTCTCAGGCGGTTTATTTCACCCTGAGTACGGGTTCCCGTGGTCGATGCGTTTTTCAGCGATATTTCAAAACCACCATTCACTAACTTTGGCCAATTTAAGTAAATACATTTTACCGGCTAAAAAGGCAAAATATTGCTGAAAAAATGTGCACAGGGCTGGCCAATTTCTCCCACCATGTTTCTCTGCTGCACCTTTATCTGGCCATTCCACTAACCAGGGTTGCCAACTGTTTGGCCCTATTCCTGGAGGTTTCATTACATGGCCTCCTGCCTCCAACAGCCCCGCCCCCACGCACCTATCATTGGTCGCCCGACATGTGCATACTCCCAGTGCACCTCCTTCCCACACCAATTGGTAAATGAACAGATTCTTTATTACCTGATTGAATGACTCTTCACTCTCAAACAGCTTTTCCCACCCACATTACATCTCCAATATTTTTAGAATTAATAAGCAAACGTGTTCAAAGAAAATGCCCTGACGATTTTCCTCCCTGGCTGCTCACAGCAATGTCCTGGAGATTAATCTTCAATTCCTGGAGATTCAAGGCCAATCCTGGAAGGTTGGCAACCCTTCCACCAAGCGGGTCTTTATTCCTGTACTCTTCCTCACAGTTTGCTATTTTTTGATAGTTTTCACAATGCACTTGCTAAAGCGTTGCCTATAGATTTGAATGGCAAATTGGGTGATTACGTAGCACAGCACAGTACACGTTTTTGGCTGAGCTTTGCTTTTAAGCACATGTCACTGTATTAAGTGAAACGATGTCTGATTGATTCAAAAGTAGATTTGCACACTCTCTGAAATGCAGCTTCACAATGAACTCTCACGTGAATAATTATAGAATTAACAAAGCCAGATAGTCAACAATTACACACGACCTGCAGCTGATCCCTGTACTGCTATTGGCTTGTCCATTCGAGAGATACTTTTCGAATCAAAAATTCTCAATCTGAGGAGAAACTGTAGCACAATGCTTCACACAGATATAAAATTAAATAAAAACTGTTAAATGACGCTTGAAGATCAGAAGTACATAAAACAGTAACTCAATAGCAGAAAAACCCGTTAAAAGTCTAGATGAGAGCGAGCTGAAATCTATTAACCAAATCCCAAATCAATTGGCTGTAGATGTTTTCCCCCCGCTATTTTATCAAACACACCATGAATAAAACAATTCAGCTGCTGGCTATGAATACAACTGAACACCTTTTATTCTGTATTCAGTACTAATTTTCAAGATTGTGCATTGATTTTCCCTAATAAAAAAACAAAATGCGAGAAAACACTCGGCAGCGCAGGCATCATCTGTGAGAAGAGAAACAGAGTTACATTTCAGGTCGATGACTGCTGAATATCATGGAGATATCTGTCATCAAGGGTGGAGTCGAAACATGAAGGTTGGAATCCATAAGGAATATGTCGGAGCTGGAGAAAGTTGCTGAGGAAAGAGATGTTGCTGTGTGACCACGTTTTAATAGATATCTAATCAAACACGACACTAACACCTACGGAGGCTGTTCTTTCCCTATGCGGTCTTCAATCTTCGTGGTGGGAGTACTGCACTTTTTAAAAAAGTAATAAAACATCTGCTAAGCAGCCATTATACCATAAAACAAATGCATGCACAGAAACAAGATTTGAAAGCATCCCATTACCATGCTGTGATTAACCCACTCTGAAGTTGAATAATTGATAGTGCAGTAAATACGCTCATGTTTCCTCACTAATTTCCTGATGGCTAAATAGTGGTGCAGCTGGCTACTTTTGATGGTTAAAGAAGCATCGCGGTGTCCACCGGTACGCTCGCGGCCTTCCGCGAGAGGTGGGCACCGGAGGGACTGGAGTGCATCATCACGCCCGGCAACCAAATTTTAATTTGATTTTACGTTTTAAAGTTTAATTTGTTTTAATTGCCGGTGCTTTTAGTGTCCCCTTCCCTTTTATAGGGGGCACCGGAGAAATTGTGATTTTAGTGCCCAAAAAAAACCCCCCAAAAAAAAACAAAAAACACAAAAAAAAAACCAAAAAAAAAGGAAAAAGGGCCTTGTAAATGTCTGGTGTGTCACCCAGGTCGGGTGGCACAGTTTAATGTTTATGTTTTTCAGGTAGACTCTAAAAGAAAAAAAAGAAGCATTGCTCATGATTTACAAAGCCAAATTAGCATTATTGATTGTTGTGACACGCACCGTTTAACAGATTACGATTTAGGAAGAATATCATGTGCGGTCATTCACCGCCATTGGAGGAGACATAAAGTGCCAGAACATCGGGCACTTCCCGGTGGAATTCAGGAAACAGGAAGCCATCAGTGAACTGCGAGCAAGCGAAGAATGGGTTCCTGAGAGAAATACAACAAAAAATTGGAAAAGCAAAATACTGCCAATACTGGAAATCTGAAATAAAAACAGAAAATGCTGGAAATACTCAGCAGGTCGGGTAGCATCTCATGGATTGAGAAACAGATTTAACGTTTCAGATTGATGACCTTCCATTACAATTGTAAAATGTTAGAGATAAAATGGACTAGATTTTACACTTTTGTGCTTATCACCCAAAAATGGGTGTTATTTCTGGCGTGGGCAGTAAAAATGCAGATCGCTGGCTTCTCACATATTTTCAAAGCATCTCGTCTCCATTTTTTAAATTGGGCGTTACTGCGAGCGAAATGAAATAGGTGGTAGCGTTAAATCTCGCTGACCTGCCATAAAGTGTTGCCGTCCTTAGCAACGGCATGTCAACGCTCGATTCCCATGATTCAGGAGGTCAAGGGTCATCATGACATGCGCAGAAGAGGAGACACAGAGAACGGGAGCTGAGAGGGACTGAAGGCGTGCGTGGGTGTCGTGTGGCTGCTTTGGGAGGAAGGAGGGAGACTTTAAAGCTTCACAGCAAATAGGGAAACAAAAATTAGCTGTTACCAGCCACATATTGGCCTGAATTTGCCCTATAATGGAGGGAGAGGAGGAGGCATCACAGCACACTTTGGAGATTGATGCTGGAAAGAGCAGTGAGGTGGGAGAGGAGCACATTGGAGGGCGCAAAAGAGCGAGGAGGTTCTTAGACGAGGCAAATGCCTCCCTCCTGCAGGAGGTCGAGTTACTCTGGGGTGATTTGACACAGGGAAAGTGTGGGAAGCCCACCCCTAAGGCCTACCAGAAGATATGGGCCGAGATAGCAGAGGTGGTCTCATCGGCAACCAACAAGGTGCGTGAAGGCAATCAATGCCGCAAACGATGGAACGACCTTGTGGGATCCGCAAGAGTAAGTATTACATTTATTTACATGTACTTATGTATTTATATAATTTGATTTGTAACGGTCATGAGTGACGATGAGCAACTGTGAGCTCTTCCACTTTTACCGGGAATATTTTATTCAAAGCCTGCAGTCACGCTGCACGCCTTTAGCTAAAGAATGATAATTATCATAATAAGCATGATTACATCTGTCGGTTATGTGTTGTATCAGTCTCTGTGACAGTACCTAGCAATGGTATCACGCAATAATCTCATGCCATGTCGTCCTGTCACCTTTTACAGAAGAAGCTCTCGACGATGAGGTCCGTGCAGAGGCGAATGGGTGGGGGCCACCAGTCCCCAGCAACATCACTGACATGGAGGAGCGGGTTCTCGAACTCGTGGGGAAACACACCCGGACAGCCAGGGATGTATCTGCAGACCCTGAAGTGATGCCACGTGAGTAAAGCTTACACCATTGCGTGATGTAAAGTCAATAGGTGCCACACCCACTCATAACCGAACAATCATATATGATAGATGATTTCTAAAATTGTCATACAAATAATGCTGGCCTAATGATAATTATTGGAATGCAGATGTGTTGATGGTCATGAAACGTGATGTCTGTGATGATTTTGAAAGTGGTGGAACTTTTTTCGTGCATATGCTGTGTGTAACACTGGAATCACCTTGTGACCCTAGCACCCACTTCTCCTCTAATAACCTCATTTGTGTTTTGCAGCTCAGCCCCAGGCAAGACAACAGAGGCCAGAAGTGTTAGGCGTGGGGCCCAACACACTGGACGATACTACATCTGGTGCTGAGGAGCTCGGATTCTCGCCCATCAATCCGCTGGGTCTATTCTCTACAGATGAGAGCGCCGACTTGGAGGAGCCTGCTTCGCCATGTTCCAGAAGCCATTCCACTCCAAGGCCATCTAGTGGTTCTCTGGTCATTCCCGCCTTCACTCCAGAGGTACCAGCTCCAATCACCTCACCACAGGGTTCCCCATTTGTCCCCAGGATGGCACCGACCAGGCGGAGGCCTCGTGGGCGCGGCAGGTCTGGTCCACGAGCGCCACATGAAAGCGGAGAGATGGTACAGTTGTCCAGGAGGACTCTAGACTTTGGTGACCAGCTTATCGAAGCATTGGGGGGCATATCCCGACAGCTGGCCACCATGACTGAGTACATTCCACTGATGGTGGAGGCCCTGGGTGCGATAGCCAGGAACACTGCTGGCACAGAGCTCCCAGTGGTCCCAGAGTGCGGCACTCCAGCCCTAGGTTCCGCACCACCACTGCGAACGACAGATGAGAACAAGGACCAAGATTCTGTTTCTGCATCAGAGAATGTCGCCCCCTCGGCAGCCCCCGCTCCCGTACCTGTGCAACCACCGCCTCTGCCTTCATCCCTCCCAGTGAGGCACCGCCTGAGGAGCTCCGTGGCCAAGTGCCGTGGAGTGAGGAGGGGAAGAGATAGAGGTGGGGATAAGAAGGGGAGGGGGGAAGGAAAGTGAGGTGCACGTCCGCAGGTGATGGCTGTGTTATATCTCCATCTGGGTGCATGCAATTTGTTGTAAAATATGGGGGGAGGGGACCACCCTCCTGTTTTGCCTTTGTATTCTGTGTTGCTGGACATGTTGACCATTTGATTGATGTCAATGGTGGAAAAAGTGGGGTGTGGGCGGGGGTTGGGTGTTATTGCCTGTGATACTTATGATTTCAGACCAATGTTGGTATAAATTTTCTTTTATTGAACATAACCTTGTTGTGCATTGTCTTAGATAGTTGGACTGTTACACACTGGTGATTCCTTAACATGAAAGGGTTAGCTAAAACTTCACTTCAATCAACGTAAACTTTAAGTGGCACCAAGATGATGGGCACCATTGATGTCTGAGCTGTACACACACAGCAGTGTGTCAGCATTGTCACTCACAGCAACGTTCTTTGAGACAAATCGTTCAGATATCAGCTCCTCACGTAAGAGTCTTGCAGCTATGTAGCCACCATTGGCCCTTTCCTGCAGTCTGAAGGGGGTTGTGGGCATGGTTGCATAGCCAGCCTGATTGTCTGGCCCTAGGTCAGTATCCAGCCCATCATCGTCCTCTTCCTCTCTCTCCTGAGGTGGAGCATCAGTCCCTTCTGGCAATTCTTGTCCCCTCCTGATAGCCAGGTTGTGCAGCATAGTGCAGACGATCACAAATTTACCTAATTGCTCAGGGTTGTATTGTAGCTCCGCTTCTGAGTGGTCCAGACATCTGAAGCGCTGCTTAAGCACAGTTATTATTTCCTGAAACACATTGCGTATGTCTCTGTGGATCCGGTTTTATCACTTCTCAGACTCGGTGTGGGTGTCACGCAGGGTGGCTAGGCCATATCTGTTATCACCCAAGCATCCAGCATTGGCCTTGTGGCTGACTCTTAAACATGTCAGAGGCAGCGCTCTCCCGCAGGATGCGAGCCTCATCGAAGGTGCCCAGACATTTGGTATTCACTGCCATGATGATCTCGTTGTGGTCGACAATTAGTTGGACTTTCAAGGAGTGAAATCCTTTTCTGTTATGAAAAAGCTCCGGGTCCTGAGAAGGTGGCCGCATGGTGATGTGAGTGCACTGTATTGCTCCCTGCACCCTGGGGAACTGAGCAATGCGGTAGAATACTCCAGCCCTGTCAGTCTGAGCCTCCATGGTCATGAGGAAGCTGATAAAGTCCATCCTTCTCGCATACAGGGCTTCCGTGACCTGTCTAATGCAGCGATGGGTAGTATGGTGAGACAGAGGGAACATCTCGACGCGGAGGCCCAAACAAAACCAGAGGCAAGAAAGACAGTGCCGCAGTGACCTTGACCTCGACAGATACTGATGTCCTGATGGCAGGTTGCATATGTGGCCTGATGAGCTCATATCTTTCATTGATCAGCACCTTGTGGAAGCGCAGTCTCCGAAGGCAGGTGTGGTCAGTCACGTCGAGGTAAGGCCTCTTTTCCCTGTACGTGCAGGGTATGTATGATCTGGCCCTCCTCCTCATCTTGCACATCCTAAAATGGGGACATAATGATGTGCATCACACATTCAGCCATCTGCACTCTGCAGTATCTGCGTATTAATCGATGTAGGCTAAGAAATGGCTGGCCCCGTTGCAATGGAAATATAATAGCGAATGATCAGAACAATCATTTCCTCACTAAAATACACCTAGAGTAAAACCCAAATAGTCCAGAGTCTGAAAATATGCCTGTTGAGGTGGTCACTTCACCTGGGAAGAACTCTAGAGTCAATACAAACTCCCCTGAAGTTGAAACAGCCTTTTGAATGAAGCGAACTGCAATTTTAAAAATGGCAGCTACACCACTGGCTTTAGTTCAGAACAGTTCCACTTTTTCTGGGCGTTTTTTTGGGCGAATAACATTGTGGGCGATATGTGTGCGCGGTGGTGAAAGTGACGGTGGGCGATCTCCTGGGCGTTAGTGTCGCCAAATGTGGTCTTTACGACAAAAAAAAATGGGCAGGCCACATTATTGAATCTCGGCGTGAATTCCGTGCAGAAAGTAACGCTGGACGATATTATGGCCATATTATGAGTCCGCCCCACATAAGTGGGCGGGCGGTATTATTTTCTCCCAGCGTTAAGCACATGGGGAAAGTAATGCTCGGCGATAAGTTTCCGAAAGTTTCCATTTTGTGGCTAAATATGCGATTATATGGATGTTATACGTCATTTCACCGGTAAAATGGACGTTAAGTGGGCGTTAAGCAGGCAAAAAATGTGGAAAGTCAAGCCCAATAAGTTTTAAGCAAGTGCAGAGACAGGGAAAAGGAGGAGGGGAGGAAAGAACAAAAAGGAAGGTCTGTGATAGAGTGGAAGGCAGGAGAGCTTAAATGACAAAAGCAAAAGATTTGTCTCTCCACAAGGTGCTGCCTTACCTGCTGAGTATTTCCAGCACTTTTGTTTTTATATAAAAAAATGGAAATACTATTCATCAATAATGTCCCAATTGAGTTCAAAATCAACACATGGGGTGAGGCAAGCATTGTGTAGATTGGTAGAGCTGTCCGATTAGTCCCACTCACCCCATTCTTTCCCTTGAAGTATTTATCCAATTCCCCTTTGAAAGATACTGTTGAAACTTCTGCCACCTGGAAAAATTGACGAATAAATGATAGACACTCCCATTACATTAAGGACCATGGGCTAGAACCTCCACTTTTTTTGCCTGCTTAATGCCCACTTAACGCCCATTTTACTGCTGAAATGACGTAAAACGCCCATATATCGCCCATTTTGGTGCAAAATGGAAACTGACGGGCTTTTTTAGGAGACTTATCCCTGAGCGTTATTTTCCCAATGGGCTTAACGCTGAGAAAAAATATTACCGCCTGCCCACTTTTTTGGGGCAGAATCAGCAGAATGGGCGATTTCAACGCCCATATTATCGTCCCACGTTAGTTTCCTCACGGATTTAACGCCAAGATTCAATAATAACGCCTGGTTTTGTCGTAAAGAGAATATTTACTCAAACTAGCGGCCACCGTCAATTTCACCACCTCGCACACATATCGCCCAGAATATCGCCCGCTCAAAAAACCGCGCACAAAAAGTGGAACTAACCGGGATGGACATCAGCAGTGTTGCTGGCATTTGTTAACTCCCACTCTTACGTGAGGAGCTGATATCGGAAAGATTTGCCTGAAAGAGCGCTGATGTGAATGACAATGCTGACACGCTGCTGTGTGTGTGCAGCTCAGACCTCAATGGTGCCCATCGCCTTGGTGCCAATTAAAGTTTACGTTGATTGATGTAAAGTTGTATTTAACCCTGTCATGGTAAGGAATCACCAGTGTGTAACGGTCCAGCTATCTGAGACAATGCGCAACAAGGTTCTGTTCAATAACAAAAGTTTAATACCAACATTGGTCTGAAATCATAAATAACACAGCCAATAACACCCAACCCCTGCCCACAACCCACCTTTTCCACCATTGACATAAATCACATGGTCAACATGTCCAGCAACACAGAATACAAAGGCAAAGCAGGAGCGTAGTCCCCAGCCCCCATACATTGCAACAAATTGCATACACCCAGATGGATATAACACAACCATCACCTGTGCACATGCACCTCACATCCTTTCCCCCTCCCCACCTCTATCCCTTCCCCTCCTCGCTCCACGGCACCTGGCCGAGGAGCTCCTCAGGCGCTGCCTCATTGGGGGGGATGAAGGCAGATGCATTGGTTGTACGGGTACGGGAGCAGGGGGTGCTGAGGGGCAACATTCTCTGATGCAAAAGCAGCATCTTGGTCCTTGCTCTCACCTGTCATTCGCAGTGGTGGTGAGGAACCTAGGGGTGGAGTGTCGCGCTCTGGGAGGGCTGTGGGAGCAGTGTTCCTGGCTATCGCATCCAGGAACTCCGCCATGCGCAGAATGTACTCGGTCATGGTGGCCAGGGATATGCCCCCCAAAGCTTCAATGAGCTGGTCACCAATGTCTACAGTCATCTTGGACAACTGAACCATCTCTCTGCTGTCATGTCGTGCTCATGGAACAGACCTGCTGCATCCACGAGGCCTCCGCTGGGGATAAATGGGGTGCCCTGTGGAGAGGTGCTTGGGGCCAGTACCTCCAGAGTGGAGGCGGGAATGACAGGAGGACCAATAGATGGCCTTGGGGTGGAATGACTTCTGGAGCGTGGCGATGCAGGGTCAGTGACCAGAGCACACCAATTCAAGATAATTGACAAAAGAAACAGGGAGGAGAGGGGAGAGGATAATTTTTTTTTTACGCAGCGAATTGTTATGATCCAGATTGCACGGTCTGAAAGGGCAGTGGAAGCAGATTCAATAGTAACTTTCAAAAGGGAATTGGATAATTACTTGAAAAGGAAATATTTGCAGGGCCAATGGGAAAAGAGCTAGGGAAGTAGGACTAATTGGATATCTGTTTCAAAGAGACGGCACAGGCACGATGAATGGCCTTCTCCAGTGCTGTATGATTCTTATGTATCAATGACTGAGGACAGTTGCCTGCACTAAATCAGCAGGGTGCCAATTGTAAAGCTGTGTCATTTGGGGAATTGTCATTTACAACCAAGCTGCAATATAAGGATGGTATTGCCATGGCAGTCAAGGCCACCAATGCTTTCAACTTTTATACCTCTATCTCATTCCATTAGTCAGCACTGTAGTATCAGCAAATATACTGTTCACACATCCATCAAACCAGTGGTGCCACTCTTGCCTCAAAGTTGGAAGGTTGTAGGTTCAAGTCCCGTTCCAGGACTTGAGTACGTAACCTATGTTGAAACTTCAGTGTAGTGTGGAGGGAGCGCTACGTTATCAGGGGTGCCATCTTTTGGATAAAATATTAAATGCAGGTTCTGTCTGCCTCTTTGAGTGGATGTGAAAGATTCCATGGTACTATTTGAAGACGAGCAAGGGAGATCTGCATGGGCAAATCGGCAATTAGTCCTCAACCACAACCATCAAAACAGATTAACTGGTCCTTTGCCATTTGTGCGATCCTGAAGTATGCAAATAAGCTGCTAGGTTTACAATACAACTACACTTCAGAAGTAGTTTATTAGTTATGAAGTACTTTGAGATGTCTGGAGGTCTTGAAAGGCGCTATATCAATGCAAGTAAGATGCATCCATCAGTAGGGGCAGCACTTCCATCTCCTTTCCTGCTGAAAAGCAACAGGAGTGTGACATGACTG
Organism: Pristiophorus japonicus; assembly: GCF_044704955.1. Taxonomy (NCBI): domain Eukaryota; kingdom Metazoa; phylum Chordata; class Chondrichthyes; family Pristiophoridae; genus Pristiophorus; species Pristiophorus japonicus. The sequence continues at coordinate 237,187,212 of NC_091977.1, read as the reverse complement.
CCTAGTTTCACTGCAATGCTGCATTTCCCAAAGTACAGGCGGTAATTGAAGGGAGTCATGTGGCTGTCTGGCCAGGTGATCACTGGTTCTCCTCTGCCACCATCACTTGCTCCTCCTCAACTGCCTCAGCCGATGCTACCTCCACAAGCTCAATAATTACATTCTTCAGGATATGTGCAGTTTGTCTGATGCTTGCAAACATTGGCGTTGACGACAGATGTTATGTGATGCTATCTTGGCCAATGGCATTGTTGGCAGAGTGCTCTTCCAGATTTACAATGACAGAAAAGGAACACGTCTTGAGAACTCTGGCTCCAAAACACACCTACAAATTGAACTTGCAATGCAAGATATTGCATGGGATGTTCGTGTGGTTGTGTATGTATGACTATGTAGGACTGAATGAGAAAGGGGGGTCAAACTGGCACTAGACTTGGAGTTTGGGGAAAGCCTGTGTTCACCTTTCTGTACTCCCTTCTGCTGTTATATGCAAGGATCTCCAGTGTGGCCAAGTGAATTAAAAGTTTGCAGTTTGGACATTTCTGCAGTTAGGGTCTGTTCCCTTGTATTATGCGCAATCTTGTCATGCAAGCAGAGAAATAGTCTTATGATGTTGCAAGTTGGAGGAGAACATGCCGAACTGGGCATGTGCCCAACCTCAGCATCAGTAAGTGACCATGCATCATACAGCTCGGTTTTGTTACAATGTGTGACTCCCTTAGATGAGTATGCTATAGCTTTCAGTTGTAATCTACAACTTGAATGTGTGCCCTGCTTAAGTATGGATATGCGCGAGATGTAATGTATACGTTGTAATGATGGAGTGCTGTTGAGAGTTATTTCTTTAATAATTTCTACAATGATGCAACCTGAAATGTTAAGAGAAGTAAAACATTAGGGGCAAAATTGCCCAGCGCCCCGATTGGGGGCGGTAACCTTCCGGGGCCAGGACTTTTAGCGTCCGCCGCAGAAATACTGCCCCGACGCGGAATTGCCCGCGCTCCGCTTTCTGTAGGGGCGGGTCCTGGGGCTCTACTGGGGTGAAATGTTCAATGCGATACAGATGCTCCACGTAGCACTGACATGCTTCAATGCCCCCCCCTTTGATTCAAGGGAAGGGGCGCTGTGCACTCTGCACGGCTTCTGATGCCCGCCACTGGGCCACCAGGGCAACATGTGACCGGGTTAGCAGCCCGGCACCCAAGACGCAATGCCGGGCTGCACAATGGCGTCCTGGACCACGCTAAGGCTGCCGTCATCGAGCCGACATGAGAGTCGGCCGACAAAAAAGATGGCGGGCCGCCCGTTGGCGCCCTCCCCTTTAATCACTACCCTGAGAACGGATGTCCGCCAGCTTTGAGACCCGCAAAGCTGGTGTTGACATCCGCCAGTGCCAGCCTCACAGTCCACGGGGCACTTTCGCTTGTGCAGCATATAAAGAGGTTGCCGCACATGGCGATGATGTCATCGCCGGTTGCACGGCAGCGGTTCGCTAATCGCGGGGCACGGCGCTGCCATGGCAATGCCTCTGCAAACACCCGGACAATTTCCTGGGAGATCGTAGCGCCCCCCTCCCCCAGGTAAAAACTGCCTTGTGCCCTGTAAATGCCCCCTGGAGGCTCTAACCGGCTATAAAGAGGGGCACTTTTGCCCCCTCGACATCAGTAAATTAGGGACCATGCTCAACAGCCTGTATGGTGGCCTGGATTAAGTCACACAAAAAACTGGAAGAAGTTGCTCAGAACTGTTGGAAGTGTTCAGAGGAAGAAACAGCTCCACTCAAGCCCATGATACCATCTACTCTCCATCCTGTAGGAAGTTCGGAATAGATCAACTGGAAAGGTAACGCTTATCATTCAGTGTATAGATTACATTAGATCATAAGAATTAGGCATACGGTCCCATGAGCCTGTGCCAGTATTCAATAAGATGATGGCTGAACTTCTACATCAGCTGCACTTTCACGCCCTATCCCCATATCCCTTAGTGCCAAAAAAATCTAGCGATCTCAGTCTTGAATATATCGACTGAGCCTCCACAGCGCTGTTGGGTAGAGAATTCCAAAGATTCACCACCCTCTGAGCAAAGAAATTTCTCCACATCGCAGTCCTAAATGCTGACCCCTTATTCTGAGTCTATGACCCCCTATTTCTAGACTCTCTAGCCAAGGGAAACTGCCTCTCAGCACTCACATGCTTCAAAATCATAGCATAACTGGCTCACCCTCTCACCAGGACACATTATGGAACAGGTCTTGGAATTCCAAACAAAATAATAGACCATCATATTCAGATTTGAACTTGGATACATTTGCAGAGCAGTATATCTTCTCACCATGGATACTACTGCAATCAGTTTCAGCTTTTATTTTAAAATTGGACTGATATGGTGATGAATAAAGTGATGCAACAAAGACATTCCGATAACACAGTGCATTGAAATCCTTAAGGCCGATTTGTCATTGGTGCTAATCAATTCTAACATTTCCAGACCTCCAAAGAACAAAAATAAAGAATGCATTGAATATTAAAAATAAAATCTGATTTGACACATACAGTTGCTAATATTTGTTCACATGCAGTAGTTCAATTGGATAAGTGAAATTTAATGGAAAGGGAATTGTTGACTAAGATTGGTCAGATTGCCTGACACACTTATTTGGTTTGTGGTAACTTGAAGCATTCAAGGTTGAAAATTATTCTCAATTGTACAGGAAAGCCAAAGAACTACAGAAAGAAGACCTGTAGGTAACAAGATTTATCATGAAGTGAATGTTAACCATCATTGACCTTGTGCAGCAGGAATGTTTCTTCACAGCCGTGTCAGGTTTAAATATCTATTTCAACATGATCTTTTGGAAACAGAAATCAGTATGTACGTATCATCCTTAATTCTTGAGACACACATAGATTTCCCTACTGGAGAAGCAAATGAAGCAAGACTCCTGAAAAGGGAAGAATAAAGGGCCTTTAGATTGATCAGGTTTATCACCTGTAAAGATTGGTCTGTATCACAGAAGACAGATAGCTTGTTCTTGATTCGTGAGATTGTTGCACTACCACATGGAATAAAAGGGCAGATTGATTGGTTACTGCAACTTGAAGAGACCAAAACTTTCACCAAACTTTTTATATAGAAATAAATAAAAACTTACAGCACAGAAACAGACTATTCGGCCGAACTGATCTATGCCGGTGTTTATGCTCCTCATGAGCCTCCTTTGACCCCTCTTCATCTCACCCTATCAGCATATCCTTCTATTCCTTTCACCCTCATGTGTTTATCTAGCTTCCTCTTAAATGTATCTATGCTATTCGTCTCAACCACTCCATGTGGAAGCGAGTTCCACATTCTAACCACTCTTGGATTTATTTGTGACTATCTTATATTTATGGCCCCGAGTTTTGGTCTCCCCATAATTGGAAACATTCTCTCTGCATCTACTCTATCAAACCCTTTCATAATCTTAAAGAACGCTAACATTTAATCATATCATTCTTCTGGTAATAGACAAAACTAAAATTACCGTAATTGCAACTAGAAACATAGGAACATAGAAAGTAGGTGCAGGAGTAGGCCATTCGGCCCTTCGAGCCTGCACTACCATTCAATATGATCATGGCTGATCATGCAACTTCAGTACCCCATTCCTGCTTTATCTTCATATCCCCTGATCCCTTTAGACTTAAGGGCCACATCTAACACCCTTTTGAATATATCCAATGAACTGGCATCAACAACTTTCTGTGGCAGAGAATTCCACAGGTTCACAATTCTCTGGGTAAAAAAGTTTCTCCTCATCTCGGTCCTAGATGGCTTCGCCTTATCCTTAGGCTGTGACCCCTGGTTCTGGACTTCCCCAACATCAGGAACATTCTTCCTGCATCTAATCTGTCCAATCCTGTAAATAGCTGGGGTCCCAGCACTGAACTCTGCAACACCCCACTAGTCACTGCCTGCCATTCTGAAAAAGACCCATTTATTTCCACTCTTTGCTTCCTGTCTGCTAACCCGTTCTCTATCCACATTAATACATTACCCCCAATACCATGTGCCTTAATTTTGCACACTAATCTCGTGTGTGGTACCTTGTCAAAAACCTTTTGAAAGTCCAAATACACCACATCCACTGGTTCTCCCTTGTCCACTCTACTAGTTACATCCTCAAAAAACTCTAGAAAATTTGTCAAGCATGATTTTCGTTTCATAAAACCATGCTGACTTGGACCGATCCTATCACTGCTTTCCAAATGTGCTGCTATTACATCTTTAATAATTGATTCCAGCATTTTCCCCACTACCAATGTCAGGCTAACCGATCTATAATTTCCTGTTTTCTCTCTCCCTCCTTTTTAAAAAGTGAGGTTACATTAGCTACCCTCCAATCTATAGGAACTGAACCAGAGTCCATGGAATGTTGGAAAATGACAATCAATGCATCTACTATTGCTAGGGCCACTTCCTTAAATACTCTGGGATGCAGACTATCAGGCCCTGGAGCTTTATCGGTCTTCAGTACCTTCAGTTTCCCTAACACCATTTCCTGACTAATAAGGATTTCCCTCAGTTCCCCCTTCTTGCTAGACCCTTGGTCCCCTAGTATTTTCAGGAGGTTATTCGTGTCTTTCTTGGTGAAGACAGAACCAAAGTAATTGTTCAATTGATCTACTATTTCCTTATTCCCCATTATGAATTCCTCTCATTCTGACTGCAACGGACCTACATTAGTCTTCACTAATCTGTTTCTCTTCATATATCTGTAGAAGCTTTTGCAGTCAGTTTTTATGTTCCCTGCAAGCTTACTCTCATACTCTATTTCACCCTCCTAATTAAACCCTTAGTCATCCTCTGCTGAATTCTAAATTTCTCCCAGTCCTCAGGTTTGCTGCTTTTTCTGGCTAAGTCCAGAATTACTACATTTAATGATCAATATATAAATAGAATCAATTAACTCATTTAGTAACACGTAAAGTCCTTGTGATCTCTATTTGAGCCAGAAATATAACTAACTATATGCAATATACAAGAACATATGAACATAAGAAATAGGAGCAGGAGTGGGCCATTTGATGCCTCCAGCCTGCTCCGCCATTCAATAAGATCATGAAAACATAAAAAAATAAGTGCAGGAGTAGGCCATTCGGCCCTTTGAGCATGCACCACCATTCAATATGATCATGGCTGATCATGCAACTTCAGTACCCCACTCCTGACTTCTCTCCATACCCTCTGATCCCTTTAGCCATAAGGGCCACATCTAACTCCCTTTTGAATATATCCAACAAACTGGACTCAACAACTTTCTGTGGTAGAGAATTCCATTGGTTCATAATTCTCTGGGTGAAAAAGTTTCTCCTTATCTTGGTCCTAAATGGCTTATCCCTTATCCTTAGACTGTGACCCCTGGTTCTGGACTTCCCCAACATCAGGAACATTCTTCCTGCATCTAACCTGTCCAATCCCATCAGAATTTTATATGCTTCTATGAGATCCCCTCTCAATCTTCTAAATTCCAGTGAATATAAGCCTAGTCGATCCAGTCTTTCTTCATATGTCAGTCCTGCCATCCCGGGAATCAGTCTGGTGAACCTTCACTGCACTCCCTCAATAGCAAGAATGTCCTTCCTCAGATTAGGAGACCAAAACTGCACACAATATTCCAGGTGTGGTCTCACCAAGGCCCTGTACAACTGCAGCAAGACCTCCATGCTCCTTTATTCAAATCCTCTTGCTATGAAGGCCAACATGCCATTTGCTTTTGTTACTGCCTGCTGTACCTGTATGCCTACTTTCAATGACTGATGTACCATGACACCGAGGTCTTGTTGCACCTCCTTTTACTAATCTGTCACCTTCAGAGAATAATCTGTCTTCCTGTTTTTGCCACCAATGTGGATAACCTCACATTTATCTACATTATACTGCATCTGCCATGTATTTGCTCACTCACCTAACCTGTCCAAGTCACCCTGCAGCCTCTTAGCATCCTTCTCACAGCTCACACTGCCACCCAGCTTAGTGTCATCTGCAAACCTTCGTCCAAATCATTAATATATATTGTAAATAGCTGGGGTCCCAGCACTGAACCTTGCGGTACCCCACTAGTCACTGCCTGCCATTCTGAAAAGGACCCGTTTATTCCCACTCTCTGCTTCCTGTCTGCCAACCAGTTATCTGTCCACATCAATACATTACCCCCAATACATTACCCCCATGATGAGATCATGGACGATCTCATCCTGGACTCAGCTCCAGTTCCCTGCCCACTCCCCATAACCCTTTATTCACTTATCGCTCAAAAATCTGTCTACCTACGCCTTAAATATATTCAATGGCCCAGGCTCCACAGATCTCTGGGGCAGAGAATTCCACAGATTTACAACCCTCTGTGAGAAGAAATTCCTTCTCATCTCAGTTTTAAATGGGCGGCCCCATATTCTGAGACTATGCCCCCTAGTTTGAGATTCCCCTATCAGTGGAAATATCCTCTCTGAATCCAACTTGTTGAGCCCTCTCATTACCATATATAGCTCTCATTCTTCTGAATGCCAATGAGCATAGTCCCAACCTACTCAACCTATCTTCATAAGTCAACCCCCTGATCTCCAGAATCAACTGAGTGAACCTTCTCTGAACAGCCTCCAATGTAAATATATCCTTCCTTCAATACGGAGACCAAAACTGTATGCAGTACTCCAGGTGTGGCCTCACCAATACCCTGTACAGTTGTAGCAGGACTTCTCTGCTTTTATACTCTATCCCCCTTGCAATAAAGGCCAACATTCCATTTGCCTTCCAGATTACTTGCTGTACCTGCATACTAACTTTTTGTGTTTCATGCACAAGGACCTCCAGGTCCTCTGTATTGTAGCACTTTGCAATTTTTCTCCATTTAAATTATAATTTGCTTTCATATTTTTTCTGTCAAATTCTAACATATAGGGCCCAAGTTTCCACATGATTTGCGCCTGATTTTTAGGAGCAACTGGTGGAGAACGGACTATCTTAGAAATCGCAATTCTCCACATTTTTTTTTCTGCAGTTCTAGTCAGGTAGAACAGTTCTACTTTGGAACAGAATTTTTTCTTCAAAAGGGGGCGTGTCCGGCCACTGACGCCTGATTTCAAAGTTTCCACAGTGAAAACGTACTCCAAACTAAAGTAGAATGGAGCAAGTGAAGATTTTTGTAGAACTGAAAAAACCTGTTCTACACATTAAAAAATCAGGCGCAGGTTACAAATTAGGCGTCCAGAACGAGGTGGGGGGGGGAAAGGAACTCATTAAATTCTACAATAAATCCTTATTTATACTTCTACAAATATTATACAAATAAATCCAACCTGAATAAACATTTATAAGCAAAGAAAAGATTAAATAAACCATCTTCCTACCTGTGTGAAAGTGCTTCAGGCACGGAGAATTCTGCAGTCAGCCTGAGGCACCCGTTCTTCCTGCGGGGGGGGGGGGGGAGGGGAGAGGAGGCGCCCGTTCTTTCCCGCGGGGGTGGGGGAGGGGAGAGGAGGTGCCCGTTCTTTCCCGTGGAGGGGAGGGAGGGGAAGGAGACAGCGGTTTGCCGCCGCGGAGGGGAGCGAGGGGAAGGAGACAGCGGTTTGTTGCCGTGGAGGGTGGGGAGGGGAAGGAGACAGTGAGAAGGCTGCAAGTGCTGATGTGCTGATGGCAATGTGCTTTTATTAAAAAAATGTTCAAAAATTAAACAGCTACAAAGAACTACAAAAATGGCCAAGTGCCAATGTTTTTTTCACACTGAGCATGCGCGAACGCTCCAACGCGCCCGCGCAGCGTTGCCGGCAGGAACAAAACTAATTTAAATATTACCCGCCCCCTCCCACTTACAAAATCGGTGCGAGTGTAGGCTCCGCCCCCTGGGCGCCGCGCCAAACAGACAAGGAGCTGCAAAGCGCTCGAGAATAGCGTTTTTTTTCTGGCGCCGTTTTAGGTGCGAAAACGGGCGCCCAGCTCGGGGGGACGCCCGTTTTTTATCCTGTGGAAACTTGGGCCCAAAATCTCAATATTTTTCTCAATCACCTTCACTAGAAACTACGGCCAGAATCTTCCCACCGCTATGAGTGCGGGGCTAGCCCGCTGTCAAAATGGCCGAGATTGACAGTGGGGCGGAAGTCCACTCTGAACCCACCTCCGTGTCACAGATCCGACAACAAGCGGCGGACCAGCCAATTAAGATGCTTAAGAGTTAATTTCAAGGTTTTTAAAAGGATTTTACCCAGGCACTTAACATTTTACCAAGTTTTCAACAAGTTTGCCATCCCTCAGTTTTCACACCAGGTTTCAGGTTCTCAATGATTCTCCATTGCTTTGTCTAGTTGAAAGCTACAGAAGTGGTATAAAAGTTACCATTTCAGAGCTGTTCACTTTCCAATATCAGAAGCTGAAGCCTTCAGGACTGGAATACACTTTTGAGCTATATGCAGGTAGGAAGTGTTTGCAGTGAACTCTCTATTCACTGTTACCTTCTTTGAACAACCTCTCTCACCATTGACAGGTCACTTCTGTCAACTCATCTTCACCTGCCATGTATTCCAGCAACATCGGTGCCCTTGAAAAAACCTCACCTTTCTCCTCAGAATCTCACCACAATCAACCCCAACATCAACATCACTAAACACACCAGCATCACCACCAACAACACCAATGTTCTCCACAATCATCTGATGCTACACAAGACACAGGGCATCAGCACACAACCATATTGCTCGCCGTGAGGCCAGGGATGGTCTTACCATGGCTACTTTTACTTCATTTGACGCTGTACACTCTGGCTGCAACATGATATGCCAGGTTGGAACCACCCCATACCAAGAATCATCCCTGCAATGCCCAAGTCATTCCTTTCACATTGTGCAGTGTGTCCTTATGTCTGACCATTCATTACAACTCACTAAGCCACTTCCAAAGTTCCGAACAAATTTGTCCAAGAACACAAAGTGTTCAAAATAAAGATTTCAATGTTTGACAACACATTAGCAGAAACTCTACATGAACATTGTCTAAAACATCCAAGTGCCTACTGTTAGTTGGTATGATTGGACAAGGATGAGAGTGAGTATGAGGTGTGGCGTGTGAGATGGGGAATTGATAATGTAAAGAGAGAGAGGAAGGGATTGGTGGAGGTGCAAGGTCAGTTGGTGTGAGCAAGGATGTGCAGGGATAGAGTAGGGAATGCAGAGTGATGGAGATGCGATGAGTGGCACAGCAGGATGAGGTTGAGTGTGGCTTTGCAGTAACATTTTGTGATCTATTGAGATCATTGAAAGGTTTGCCCCACTGCAGCCAGGTCCTCCTGATGACATCCCTGCTTGTGCCCTCCTGTGCAACATGCAACCTGGCTGAGTTGGTCTCCTGGGGAGGTCTCTTCCATCCATTGGAAAGGAAGAGACCCTCCTTGTGTGCTGTGACTCCCTCAATAAATATCTGGAGAGAGTCATAGGAGAGCCTGGGTGCAGCCTTGCATCTTTGTACAGCATTTGTCAGTGTTTGCAGCACCTCAATGCTGTAGAAGTCTAACAGAACAACTGTCAAAAAAAAATTGGCCATGGACCCTTTAAGGAAACTGTCTGATGATGCTTCAGCAGATGACGTCATCAGAACTACTTCCTGTTAATTGGCTGGGAACCTCGCAGGGCAGCTTAACAAGCCCCATCAACAGAAGATTGTGCTGAGAGGGCGGGATGGAGCCAGAAGCGCTTTCCCAACACGCTATCAATGCCAGCCACATCGGTCTCGCCACTGTTGGCAAAATCACGGCCTACAAGTTGCTGACTGGTCCCTGTGAGGCAGGAGTCCTGCAATGGACCAAATTGTATGGAGATGATGGCTTTATTTTGTGTTGTTGTTCTACCATAGGTTCTACTATAGAGCCATGTGATCTGGCAATACCGAGTTACACTATCAACTTTGCAACATACAAAAATCTACTTTTTCCAGTCAGTGTTAATGCCAATGAGAAAGCCCAGGCCAAGCAGAGGAAAGCAGATAATTGGACATGTATGCATGTGGTGTTCTGTCAACAATCTTCCAAATGGCACTGCAATTTATAATTCATGTGCAAAATCTGATTAGCCTATCAGCTCTTTATTAATTTGAGAATGTTGAAGGCAATTCATGGGAACTTTTCGAACTTGAAAATTAAAGGCATCAATTTTGCAACACTGTAAAGCTAAAACTGTTTTCCTGCAATGCAAAGTCTGCAATAAAATTGGCATTTTAAATCATTAATGCAAAACTCCCATTGAAGGACACTCAAAATGATGGCTGCAGCATAAAAGGAAACAAAATGGAAGCTGCAGCTTACAATGACACGCAAAATGGTAGTTACAGCATACCAGGACACATAAAATGGATGCTGCAACATATCAGAACACGCAAAATTGTGGTTTCAGCATATTAGGACACGTAAAATAAATGCTTCAGTGTACCAAGACATGTAAAATTAATGCTGCATCATATTAGGACATGTAAAATGGATGCTACAGCATACAAGGAGACATAAATTGATAGGTGAAGCAAAATTAGGCTCTTGTTGGCCATTTGTATTTCAATAAAGTGATACAGGAAAACTGGCTGATAACAAATAATGCAAACATTTCTTCCTGTGCCTGTCAAAATTATTATTTGTGCACAGGGAGTAGAAAATCTAGGACAGCGCAATTTAAATATGATCAAATTAACTTAGCTCTTCCAAACAAAAAAATAATAATCTCAACATACTTAGTGATTAATCAATATGCTTTATGATCTCAAACAAAACTCCCAAAAATTTAGCATCAACAGATTTTTGAAGGATTGGCAGCTGAGCTTAATATTAAATTTAAGATGTAATAGATCATTTGAGATATAATTCATACATGCACCATCAAACTGAAATGAATCAAACCCCCTAGCACTTCACATTCAGGGAACGAGGTAACCTGACATTAATGCATCTGATATTGATGCAAATCTACATTAGATTAATAAATAAAAGCAATTGAGAAAGCAAATGGTATGTTGGCCTTTATTACAAGAGGATTTGAGTAGAAGAGTAATGATGTCTTACTGCAATTATATAGACCCATAGTGAGACCACACCTGACGTATTGTGTATAGTTTTGGTCCCCTTACATAAGGAAGGATATACTTGCCATAGCGGGAAGGAAACGAAGGTTCATCACATTGATTCCTGGGATGGGGGATGGTGAGATTGAGTAAACTAGGCCTATATTCTCGAGTTTAGAAGAATGAGCGGTGATCTCATTAAAACATACAAAATTCTTACAGGGCTTGACAGGGGAGATGCAGGGAGGATGTTTTCCCTGGCTGGGGAGTCTAGAACCAGGGATCACAGTCTTAAAAACTTGAATTTCTAAAGCACCTTTCACAACTTTAGGATGTCACAAGGCACTTTACAGCCAATTAAGTACTTTTGAAGTGCAGTAACTGTTGTAATGTTGGAAACCCAGCAGCCAAATTGCCCACCTTAAACATTCACTCACTCCACCACCGGCGCACCATGGCTGCAATGTGTACGATCTACTAGATGCACTTCAGCAACTCGCCAAGGCTTCTTCATCAGCACCTCGCAAACCAACAACCTATACCACCTCGAAGGACAAAGGCAGCAGGCGCATGGGAGCACCATCACCTCCAATTCCCCTCCAAGTCACACACCATCCTGACTTGGAAATATATCGCCATTCCATCATCGTTGCTGGGTCAAAATCCTGGAAGTCCCTCCCTAACAATACTGTGAGAGTACCTTCACTACATGGACTGCAGCAGTTCAAGAAGGTGGCTCACCACCAGCTTCTCATGAACGAATGAAGAAAACACAGTAAGCTCCCAGAAACAGCAATCTGATAATGATCATGTTAAGTCCTGACTCTAATGTACTGACTTACACGAGACACATGCTGAAGTCAAGGTCACTCAGGACCTGCACCTTTAATTCCAGCTCTCCAGTCTGAGACCTCCCTTTATATACCACAGTGGGACAGGTATGGAGTGTCTCCTGCAAGTGCACCCCTGGTGGTAAGGTATGCTTATAGTTATAGGTCATATCCAGTTACAGTCATGTATAGCATGGTAAGATACAGTAATGCGAGATACATGACATCACCCTCCCCCATGGTCTTATTGCCTTTATAGATTCAGTCTCTCAGGTGGTCTGCGTTCTCACGTGGAGCGTCTTAGTTGTGGTTCAGTTGTTTGCCTTGGTGCCTGTTTTTCGTTCGGTGTGATTGCTGGTATCTTGCCTGGGCTGTCTGTTGAGACTGCCCTTTCCTCAGGTTGTCCCACCTGTCTGTCCACCAGGTGTGATGTGAGTTCCACATTGTAGTCTGCCTCTGGTTCTTCAGTGTTAACAGTGAATCTACTTTTTACTTGGTCTACATGCCTCCGGCAGATTTGTCCATTGTCCATTTGTACAACCAGTAGCATGTTTCCCTCTTTGTCTGTTACTGTCCCTGCAAGCCATTTGGGACCCAGCCCATAGTTTAGCACAAACACTTTGTCCCCTATCTCATTCCACCTCCCCGTCGAATTTCGGTCATGGTTAGCTTTTGATGCTTAGCCTCAACAATTTCATGCATGTCTGGGAGGATTAACGAGAGCCTGGTCTTTAAGGTTCATTTCATCAATAGTTGAGCGGGGGGAATCCCAGTCAACGAATGCGGAACAAGACCTGTATGCCAGCAGCAGTCGCGACAGGCGGCTCTGCAGTGTGGGACCTTGGATTCTGAGCATGCCTTGTTTAATGCTCTGCACTGCTCGCTCCGCCTGGCCATTGGAGGCCGGCTTGAAAGGTGCCGTCTTAAAGTGATTATACCATGGTCAACTATAAAATCATGAAATTCTGCGCTGGTGAAGCACGGACCATTATCACTGACCAATATGTCAGGAATGCCGTGCATTACAAACATGGTTCTAAGGCTCTCCACAGTGGTGGAGTTGGTGCTCGAGTTTAAAATGGAGCACTCGATCCATTTTGAAAATGCATCAACGACTACGAGGAACATTTTGCCCATGAATGGGCCTGCATAGTCTACATGCACCCGCGACCAAGGTTTGGTGGGCCAGGGCCAGGGGCTTAGAGGGGTCCTCCCTGGGGGCATTACTGAGTTGGGCACAAATGGTGCACCTGCGGACGCAGAGCTCCAAGTCCGCGTCAATGCCAGGCCACCAGACATGAGATCTGGCTATGGCCTTCATTAGGACGATCCTCGGGTGCTCGCGATGGAGCACCCGGACAAACACCTCTCTGCCTCGTAAGGGCCGAACTACTCGGCTGCCCCACATCAGGCAGTCTGCCTGTAGTGAGAGTTCATGCATGCGCCTATGGAAGGGTTTGATCTCCTCGGGGCAGGCATCGCGAGCCTCTGTCCAGTCACTGGTTAAAACACATCTTTTAACTAGAGATAACGTGGGATCACTGGTCGTCCAGGCTCTAATTTGGTGAGCCCTCATGGGCGAACCTGTGGATTCAAAGGCATTGATTGCCATGACCATCTCACAGTCCTGTTTGTCAGACCCTTCAGTGGTTGCCTGGGGTAGCCTGCTAAGCGCGTCGGCACAGTTGTCTGTGCCTGGTCTGTGCCTTATTGTGTAGTCGTAAGCCGCCAGCATGAGTGCCCACCGCTGAATGCGCGCCGAGACTTTGGTATTGATTGCCTTGCACTCGGATAGTAGGGACGTGAGAGGTTTGTGGTCGGTTTCTAATGCAAACTTGGCCCCGAAAAGGTATTGGTGCATCTCTTTGACACCGTACACACACGCGAGTGCCTCCTTCTCAACCATATCGTACCTGTGCTCCGCCCGCAAAAGTGACTTGGAGGCATAAGCAACAGGCTGCAATTTACCCACATCATTGACATGCTGTAAAACGCACCCGACCCCGTATGCTGACGCATCACATGTAAGGACTAACTTTTTACCTGGGTCAAAAAAGGCTAAAACACTCTTGGAACATAGAAGTTTGCGTGCCTTATTGAAGGCGCATTCTTGGGCGTCCCTCCAAAACCAATCGCACCCCTTTCTGAGTAGCACGTGGAGAGGCTCTAGCAGTGTGCTCAAGTTCTGCATAAAGTTCGCAAAGTAATTGAGTAGCCTGAGAAAGGCGCGCAGTTCCGAGACATTCCGGGGCCTGGGTGCCAGGCGATTCACTTCAGTTTTGGATTCGGTTGGGCGGATTCCATCAGTGGCAATCCTTCTGCCCAAAAATTCAACCTCAGGCGCGAGAAACAGACACTTGGATTTCTTAACTCTTAGGCCTACCCGATCCAATCAACTTAGTATTTCCTCAAGATTGCGGAGATGAGAGTCGGTGTCCCTGCCCGTGATGAGTATGTCATCTTGAAACACAACCGTCCCCGAGATGGACTTGAGCAGACTTTCTATGTTGCGCTGGAATATAGCAGCTGCTGACCTGATGCCAAATGGGCATCAATTGTACACAAAAAGGCCTCGATGTGTGTTGATGGTGGTGAGTAGCTTAGACTCTTCGGTCAGTTCTTGCGTCATATACGCAGGTGTGAGGTCAAGTTTCGAGAAAAGTTTTCCTCCAGCCAACGTGGCAAATAGGTCCTCCGCTCTGGGCAGCGGGTATTGGTCCTGTAGGGAGACTCTACTTATGGTGGACTTGTAATCCCCACAGATTCGCATGGATCCATCAGGCTTCATGACGGGGACGATGGGGCTTGTCCAGTCGCTGAATTCCACGGGAGAAATTATGCCTTCCCGCAGAAGCCGGTCCAGTTCGTTTTCAATCTTTTCCCTCATCACATAAGGCACAGCTTTAGCCTTGTGATTGGTCTGGCATCCTGTGTGATGTAGATCCTAACTTTAGCCCCTTTGAAGGTGCCCACAGCTGGCTGAAAGAGATGTTCAAAATGTCTTAGAACTGTTGAGCAGGAGGTCCGTTCCTCTGACGCCATGGCGTGAACATCATCCCATTTCCAATTACATTCTGCGAGCCAGCTTCTCCCCAACAAGGATGGGAGATTCCCAGGGACAATCCACAGGGAAAGTCGGTGCACCATCCCTTTGTGTGTGACTGAGAGCATAGCACTGCCAAGAACTGGGACAATTTCTTTAGTATAGGTCCTTAGTTTGGTGTCTATCTTTGTGAGTTTTGGTCTGTTGCTTTTGTGCAGCCACAGCTGTTCAAATTGTTGAACGCTCATGAGTGATTGACTGGCCCCCATGTCCAGTTCCATGTTGACGAGTATCCCGTTGAATAGAACCCTCATCATAATTAGAGGCGTCTTGGTGTAAGAACAGTGGACATTGATCGTGTTAACCCGCTGTACCTCGGCGTCCCGTGCACTGTTCCAACCGTCTCCTGGTCCGCTTTCTGATCCTTCCGATTCGTATACCAGCCGAGCTGCTGTTTTACTGCAGATGCGAGCCAGATGCCCTGTGTAGTTGCAGTTTCTGCAAACGGCATGCTGAAATCGACACACCCTGGTTGAGTGCCTTCCCCCATATCTCCAACACAGGCCGTTTCCATTGTTTCTGAAGGATGAGCTGCGTCTGGCTGATCTCCCTTGAGCTTCTCTCAATCTGTTGTTGATTGCTCGCATTGTGGGTTGATGAGGTGTGATCAGCCGTTGATGTGGCCAATGATTTTGATGGCTCCTGGCATCACTGTCTGCTGTTGAAGGCCTGCTCTTCTGCCTTTGTCTGTGTGTGGGGGTAGCGGTTTGTTTCACAATGTGAACCCCTTGTTCCGATGCCTCGTTGGTTGTCGTACCCGAAGTATAGATCAGCCTCGTTTCTTCTTCGCCTGCCAAGAACGTCTGTGCGACCAGTGCTGCTGCCTCTGGAGTCAAGTTCTTAGTCTCTATAAGCTTTTGGAATATGCCTGCATGGCCTATTCCTTCAATAAAAAAGTCTCTCAGTACTTCCCTCCTTAGTTCATCGGGGAACTCCCATGAACTAGCTAGCCTCCGAAGTTCCGCCACAAAGTCAGGTAACCTTTGGCCCACACAGCATCTGTAGTTGTAGAACCTGTGTCTGGCCATGTGTAGGCTGCTCACTGGCTTCAGGTGGTCTCTCACCAGTGTGCTCAACTCCTCAAATGACTTGCTTGCTGGTTTCTCGGGTGCCAGCAGGTCTTTCATTAAAGCATATGTTTTCGAGCCATAGCTGGTCAAGAGATGGGCTCTTCTCTTGTCTGTCTTATCATCGCCCAGCCAGTCTTTGGTCACAAAGTTTTGCTGGAGCCTTTCTATAAAGTCATCCCAATTGTCTCCAGCATTGTATTTCTCATCTGAGTTGTTGGTAGCCATTCTGTGGATTCTGTGATCCCGTAACTCATCGCCACAGTTAAGTCCTGACTCTAATGTACTGACTTACCTGAGACACATGCTGAAGTCAAGGTCACTAAGGACCTGCACCTTTAATTCCAGCTCTCCAGTGCCGCACTTGCCTGAAACCTCCCTTTATATACCACAGTGGGACAGGTATGGAGTGTCTCCTGCAAGTGCACCCCTGGTGGTAAGGTATAGTTACAGGTCATATCCAATTACAGTCATGTATAGCATGGTAAGATACAGTTATATACAGTAATGTGAGATACATGACAGATCAGATAATCTGTTTTAGTGATGTTGATTGAGGGGTAAATATTGACCAGGACACCAGGGATAACTCCCCTGCTCTTTTTCGAAATACTTTCGAAATACGGGATCTTTTTTGTCCACCTCAGAGAGCAGGCAGCAGACTTGGTTTAATGTCTCATCCAAAAGACAGCACCTCTGACAGTGCAGCACTCCCTCAGCACTGCACAGGTGTGTCAGGTTAGATTGTTGTGCTCAAGTATCTGGAACATAGGAACATAGGAACATAGGAACAGGAGTTTGGCAGTCTCCCCCTCGGGCCTGCTCCGCCATTCAATGAGATTATGGCTGAACTGCAACTTAACTCCACATATCGCCTTTAGCCCTTAACAGAAAGCTATCAATCTCTGATTTAAAATTAATAATTGATCGAGCATCAACTGTCGTTTTTTTTGGAGCAACATGATTTTTTTGGAGTATCTTAAAAATCGCAATTCTGCATATTTAATTTATGCCAGTGTAAGTGAGTTAATTAAGATTTTTTTTAATTTTGTTTTTTTTCAAAATGGGGCATAACCAGCTACCTGCGCCTGTTTTGGCTAGTTAAGCTAATTTGGACGGCGAATAGTTACTCCAAACTAACTTAGGCCAGCGTATGTGGCTACTTATGGCCGCACAGAAAAACCTTGTGGAGAGTTAAGAAATCAGCGCAGGTAAATACATTTAAAGCACCAAGCACTAAACAAAGCACAAAAATAAGCATACAATAACAAATAAAAAATACAAGGAAGCTGAGAGGACCTATACCTAGCACCAAGACGTACAAAGCACTAAACAAAGTACAAAAAGTAATAAGCAATTAATTTACAAATAAAAAATAGAAGGAACCCTGCACCTAAAGCACCAACACCAAAGTGATAAACAATCAATCTGTAATGCCTCAAGAGTCTTGTTACTGTAAACTGCCTCAGGTGTAAAGCTGATACAACTTTATTCGCGCCCAAAGTACCCGCGTGACATAGTACCCGTGCTTATGTACCAGTGACTACACACACGCACATCCAGCCCGATGACTTCCGACAGTGGTGCCCTCTGGTGTCTGATGACCCCAAGCATCAATACATAACAACATCCCCCTTTCAAGATTTTAATATCAGTCTTTTTACAAATTAAGATGGTTTGGGACTTTCTGCTCACGAGTTGATCGTCTCAGTTCAACTTTAGTTCTGGGCGAGCGTTCTGAGTCAGTTGTGACTGAAGGCTGAGTAATCGATTTGATGGGAGTGGTAATGACCACATCATAGACTGAAGGTCCAGGTTCAGTAATGTCAGCAGCGTCCTCTGATGAATGAACATTGGTTGATTGGTCACTGACTGCATCTTCCTCAAACGGTTCCATTTCATCTGTGTGCCGCAGTTTGACCTGATCAACATGTTTCCTGCATATTTGCCCATTCTTGAGCATGACAATGAATACTCTGTTACCCTCCTTGCCTGTAACAGTACCGGCGATCCACTTTGGACCTTGACCATAGTTCAGTACATAAACTGGATCGTTAACAGAGATGTCACATGACACATCAGCACAATCATGATACCATTGCTGACTTTGACGTTTGTTTTCTACATGATCATTCAAATAAGGATGAACAAGAGAAAGCTTGGTCTTGAGATTTCTCTTCATCGGTAGTTCAGCAGGGGAAACCCCAGTAAGCATATGAGGTCTTGTCCTGTAACTGAGCAATATATGAGTCTGCAGTGAACCCTGAGTTACATGTTTCATACTTTGCTTGATCATTTGAACAGCATGCTCTGCTTGACCATTAGAAGCAGGTTTGAAGGGAGCTGACCTCACATGTCTAATACCATTGAGTTTCATGAACTCCTGAAACTCAAGACTAGTGAAGCAAGATCCGTTGTCACTCACAACAATGTCAGGCAAACCATGAGTCCGGGGTCGGCGAGAGGCCTACAAAAGGCCGCAAGAGGAGTCGGGAGGTGCGTCGCTGAGGCATGTGTCTGGGGTCGGCAAGAGGCCTACAAAAGGCAGCGAGAGACATCGGGAGGTACGTTGCTGAGGCGCAAGTCCGGGGTCGGTGAGAGGCGAGCTGGTGCAGCTACAGGGAGAAGGCAAAAAAGAAGTAGAAAGAAACAGAAAGGTGACATCACAGCCAAGGGGGTAAGTGATTGGCTGGTGATTGGTGAGTAGTTTTTCTTTTTTCTCTTCGATAACAGTGAATAAACTTTAGCACGTTGTTGCCAATTTAAGTTAATCTAAGGGTTCAGTCATGACAGGAGAGCTCGGTCACGTGATATGCTCCTCCTGTACCATGTGGGAACTCAGGGACACTTCCGGTGTCCCTGACGACTACGTGTGCGGGAAGTGTATCCACCTCCAGCTCCTGACAGACCGTGTTGCAGAGTTGGAGCTGAGGGTGGATTTACTCTGGAGCATCCACAATGCGGAGAATGATGTGAGTAGCACGTGTAGCGAGTTGCTCTTACCGCAGGTGAAGGGTCCACAACCAGCTAGGGAATGGAAGACCAGCAGGAAGAGCAGTGCAAGGAAGGTAGTGCAGGGGTCCCCTGCGGTCATCCCCCTGCAAAACAGATACACCGCTTTGGGTACTGTTGAGGAGGATGACTCATCAAGGGAGGGCAGCAGCAGCCAAGTTCATGGCATTGTGGCTGGCTCTGCTGCACAGAAGGGTGGGAAAAAGAGTGGGAGAGCAATAGTGATCAGGGACTCTATTGTAAGGCGAATAGATAGGAGTTTCTGCGGCCGCAACCGAGACTCCAGGATGGTATGTTGCCTCCCTGGTGCAAGGGTCAAGGATGTTTTGGAGCGGCTGCAGAGCATTTTGGAGAGGGAGGGTGAACAGCCAGTTGTCATGGTACATGTAGATACCAACGATATAGGTAAGAAGCAGGAAGAGGTCCTACAAGCTGAATTTAGGGAGCCAGAAGTTAAATTAAAAAGTAGGACCTCAAAGGTAGTAATTTCTGGATTGCTACCAGTGCCACGTGCTAATCAGAGTAGAGGGAGCAGGATAGTTAGAATAAATATGTGGCTTGAGCAGTGGTGCAAGAGGGAGGAATTCAAATTCCTGGGACATTGGAACCAGTTCTGGGGGAAGTGGGACCTGTACAAAAGGGACGGTCTGCACTTGGGCAGGACTGGAACTGATGTCCTAGGGGTAACATTTGCTAATGCAGTTCGGGAGTGTTTAAACTAATGTGACAGGGGGATGGGAACCTATGCAGCGAGATAGGGTGAAGTAATATGGAGTCAGAACCGTAGAAAGGTAAAAAGCAATAGTGGAAGGCCGAGTAAACAAAGGCAAGAAACAAAAAGGGCCATACTACATCATAATTCTAAAAGGACAAAGGGTGTTAAAAAAACAAGCCTGAAGGCTTTGTGTCTTATTACAAGGAGTACCCGTAATAAGGTGGATGAATTAACTGTGCAAATAGATGTTAACGGATATGATGTGATTGGGATTTCAGAGAAGTGGCTCCAAGATGATCAGGGCTGGGAACTCAACATCCATGGGTATTCAACATTCAGGAAGGATAGAATAAAAGGAAAAGGAGGTGGGGTAGCATTGCTGGTTAAAGAGGAGATTAATGCAATAGTTAGGAAGGACATTAGCTTGGATGATGTGGAATCTATATGGGTAGAGCTGCAGAACACCAAAGGGCAAAAAACGTTAGTGGGAGTTGTGTACAGACCTCCAAACAGTAGTAGTGATGTTGGGGAGGGCATCAAACAGGAAATTAGGGGTGCATGCAATAAAGGTGCAGCAATTGTCATGGGTGACTTTAATATGCATATAGATTGGGCAAACCAAATTGGAAGCAATATGGTGGAGGAAGATTTCCTGGAGTGCATAAGGGATGGTTTTCCAGACCAATATGTCGAGGAACCAACTATAGAGAGGCCATCTTAGACTGGGTGTTGTGTAATGAGAGAGGATTAATTAGCAATCTCGTTGTGCGAGGCCCCTTTGGAGCAATTCTACATTAGGATGGAGAATGAAACAGTTAATTCAGAGACCATGGTCCAGAATTCAAAGAAGGGTAACTTTGAAGGTATGAGGCGTGAATTGGCTAGGATAGATTGGCAAATGATATTTAAGGGGTTGACTGTGGATGGGCAATGGCAGACATTTAGAGACCGCTTGGATGAACTACAACAATTGTACATCCCTGTCTGGCGTAAAAATAAAAAAGGGAAGGTGGCTCAACCGTGGCTGTCAAGGGAAATCAGGGATAGTATTAAAGCCAAGGAAGTGGCAGACAAATTGGCCAGAAATAGCAGTGAACCTGGGGACTGGGAGAAATGTAGAACTCAGCAGAGGAGGACAAATGGTTTGATTAGGGCAGGGAAAATAGAGTATGAGAGGAAGCATGCAGGGAACATTAAGACGGACTGCAAAAGTTTCTATAGTTATGTAAAGAGAAAAAGGTTAGTAAAGACAAACATAGGTCCCCTGCAGTCAGAATCAGGGGAAGTCATAACTGGGAACAAAGAAATGGCAGAACAGTTGAACAAGTACTTTGATTCGGTATTCACTAAGGAGGACACAAACAACCTTCCGATATAAAAAAGGCCAGAGGGTCTAGTAAGCAGGGGGAACTGAGGGAAATCCTTATTAGTCGGGAAATTGTGTTGGGGAAAATGATGGGATTGAAGGCTGATAAATCCACAGGGCCTCATGGACTGCATCCCAGAGTACTTAAGGAGGTGGTCTTGGAAATAGCGGATGCATTGACAGTCATTTTCCAACAATCCTTAGAATCTGGATCAGTTCCTATCGAGTGGAGGGTAGCCAATGTAACCCCACTTTTTAAAAAAGGAGGGAGAGAGAAAACAGGGGATTATCGACCGGTCAGCCTGACCTCAGTAGTGGGTAAAATGATGGAATCAATTATTAAGGATGTCATAGCAGCACATTTGGAAAGAAGTGACATGATAGGTCCAAGTCAGCATGGATTTATGAAAGGGAAATCATGCTTGACAAATCTTCTAGAATCTTTTGAGGATGTTTCCAGTAGAGTGGACAAGGGAGAACCAGTTGATGTGGTATATTTGGACTTTCAGAAGGCTTTTGACAAGGTCCCACACAAGAGATTAATGTGCAAAGTTAAAGCACATGGGATTAGGGGTAGTGTGCTGACGTGGATTGAGAACTGGTTGACAGACAGGAAGCAAAGAGTAGGAGTAACTGGGTAATTTTCAGAATGGCCGGCAGTGACTAGTGGGGTACCGCAAGGTTCCTTGCTGGGGCCCCAGCTGTTTACATTGTACATTAATGATTTGGACGAGGGGATTAAATGTAGTATCTCCAAATTTGCGGATGACACTAAGTTGGGTGGCAGTGTGAGCTGCGAGGAGGATGCTATGAGGCTGCAGAGTGACTTGGATAGGTTAGGTGAGTGGGCAAATGCATGGCAGATGAAGTATAATGTGGATAAATGTGAGGTTATCCACTTTGGTGGTAAAAACAGAGAGACAGACTATTATCTGAATGGTGACAGATTAGAAAAAGGGGAGGTGCAACGAGACCTGGGTGTCATGGTACATCAGTCATTGAAGGTTGACATGCAGGTACAGCAGGCAGTTAAGAAAGCAAATGGCATGTTGGCCTTCATAGCGAGGGGATTTGTGTACAGGGGCAGGGAGGTGTTGCTACAGTTGTACAGGGCCTTGGTGAGGCCACACCTGGAGTATTGTGTACAGTTTTGGTCTCCTAACTTGAGGAAGGACATTCTTGCTATTGAGGGAGTGCAGCAAAGGTTCACCAGACTAATTCCTGGGATGGCGAGACTGACATATCAAGAAAGACTGGATCAACTGGGCTTGTATTCACTGGAGTTCAGAAGAATGTGAGGGGTCTCATAGAAACATTTAAAATTCTGATGGGTTTAGACAGGTTAGATGCAGGAAGAATGTTCCCAATGTTGGGGAAGTCCAGAACCAGGGGTCACAGTCTAAGGATAAGGGGTAAGCCATTTAGGACCAAGATGAGGAAAAACTTCTTCACCCAGAGAGTGGTGAACCTGTGGAATTCTCTACCACAGAAAGTTGTTGAGGCCAATTTACTAAATATATTCAAAAAGGAGTTCGATGTAGTCCTTAGTACTCGGGGGATCAAGGGGTATGGCGAGAAAGCAGAAATGGGGTACTGAAGTTGCATGTTCAACCATGAACTCATTGAATGCCGGTGCAGACTCGAAGGGCCGAATGGCCTACTCCTGCACCTATTTTCTATGTTTCTATGTTTCTATGAGTAGCAAACATGATACGAAGGCTCTCAATGGTAGCTGTGGACGTACTGGATGACATAATAATACACTCTATCCACTTTGAATCTGCATCCACCACAACATCCTCAGGAAAGGGCCCGCAAAATCGATGTGGATCCTCAACCATGGTTTATATGGCCACGACCAAAGACTCAGCAGAGATTCCACTGGTACTTTACTTAGCTACATGCAAGTATTGCAGTGATACACACATGATTCCAGATCAGAGTCATTTCCAGGCCACCATACATGAGACCTAGCAATGGCTTTCATCATGACAATACCAGGATGAGTGATATGTAGTTCACATACAAATTTTTCGCTACCTTTCTTAGGCATGATGAAACGATTACCCCACAGTAAACAATCTCACTGAATGGACCCCCAGCTCATCTTTGCAACGGTTGTAAGATTTGGTCTCATCACACATCTCCATAGGTATTGCAGACCAATCACCATTGAGGACACAATATTTCACAACCGATAAAATAGGGTCATGGCTGGTCCAGATCCTAACTTGTTGAGCAGTGACAGGGATTCCTTCACTCTCAAAAGCCTCCATTACTAACAGTAGATCTGCAGGTTGAGGCGTCTCCATCTCAGGTGTGGGCAAAGGCAGACGACTCAGTGCATCGGCACAATTCTCAGTACCAGGTCTGTGACGAATAACATAATCATAGGCAGACAATGTCAACGCCCTCCTCTGGATACGGGACGATGCATTGGTATTAATACCTTTGTTTTCTGAAAACAATGAAATGAGTGGCTTGTGATCCGTTTCGAGCTCAAAACGAAGACCAAACAGGTACTGATGCATGTTTTTGACCCCTTACACAGAGGCTAAAGCTTCTTTTTCTATCATGCTGTAAGCTCTTTCCGCTTTTGACAAAGTTCTCGAAGCATACGCAACAGGCTGTAGTTTATCCGACTCATTTGCTTGTTGGAGTACACAGCCAACCCCATGTGATGAAACATCACAGGCCAATACAAGACGCTTACACGGGTCATAATGAACAAGCAACTTGTTTGAACAGAGCAGATTGTTAGCTTTCTCAAAGGTTCTATCTTGAGACACACCCCAGACCCAGTTGTCGCCTTTTCTGAACAGCATGTGCAGTGGTTCTAATAAAGTGCTCAGTCTGGGTAAGAAATTACCGAAGTAGTTGAGTAGCCCAAGGAATGAACGCAGCTCCGTCACATTCTGAGGCCTGGGTGCATTTTTGATGGCCTTGGTTTTTGAATCCATAGGCCTGATGCCATCAGCAGCAATCTTCATCCCCAGGAATTCAATTTCAGGTGCTATGAAGACACACTTCAAACATTTCAGCATGAGTCCCACTTTGTCCAGACGATGTAGGACTTCTTCAAGATTGTTCAGATGTTCAGCAGTGTCGCGACCTGTGACTAGAATGTTATCTTGAAACACGACAGTTCTAGGAACAGACTTCAGCAGACTTTCCATATTCCTCTGAAATATGACTGCAGCTGAACAAATTCCAAAAGGACACTTGTTGCAGACAAACAGTCCTTTATGGGTGTTGATGCAGGTGAGTTTCTTCGAAGTGCCGACAAGCTCCTGTGTCATATAGGCCAACGTCAGATCTAGTTTAGTGAACGACTTTCCACCAGCTAGCATGGTGAACAGGTCATCAGCCTTCAGTAACGTTCCACCAGCTAGCATGGCGAACAGGTCATCAGCCTTCAGTAACGGATACTGATCCTGTTTCGAAAATCGGTTAATCGTAACCTTGTAGTCTCCACAAATCCTGACAGTGCCATCACTCTTCAATACAGGGACACTAGGACTGGCCCACTCGTTAAACTCGACCGGTGATATGACCCCTTCAAGTTGGAGTCTGTCAAGCTCATTTTCAACCTTCTCCCTCATCATGTAAGGAACAGACTGAGCTTTATGATAGACAGGCCTTGCATCAGAATCCAGGTGAATCTGCACCTAGGCTCCAGTAAAATTACCAATGCCCAGTTCAAACAAGGAAGGAAACTTCTTCAACACTTGAGCACACGAAGTGTCATCCACCGAGAACAACGCTTTGATATCATTCCAGTTCCACTTGATTTTCTCAAGCCAATTCCTGCCAAACAGCTTTGGACCATTAACTGGTATGATCCATAAAGGTAGATCTTGAACCATACCATCATATGACACCTTGACTGCTGCACTGCCAATCACCGGTATGAGTTCCTTAATGTAGGTATGCATTGGCATTGACGGGACTCAACTTAGGCTTCACAGCCTCAGTGTCCCACAGCTTGTCAACTGTCCTTTGGCTCATTATCGACTGACTCGCACCTGTGTCCACCTCCATTGATACAGGTACGCCATTAACAATTATCGGCTGGCTCTTTCCCAAGAACGAATATAATCCATACACTTCCTCCATGGGTTGTGTATCTGGGCCAGCACTAGACTGGTCATCATCAACAATGTGATGAGCAGTAGCACGCTTGCTTAGTTGTGGGCACATTCTCTGAAGATGCTCCACTTTCGAACAGCCATTACAGGAGTACAGTTTAAACCAACACTGATGAGGCCGATGATTGCCCCCATAACGGCAACAGGGTGAAATCAGATTCGTACCAGTTGGCGGATGCTGAGCAGCTACAGGTTCCAGATAAGCAGTCGAGTAGGCCCTGCCATAAACAGCTCTGCCAGAAGACGACACAATCTTGTTTACAGTACCTGCCATGGAGCTCCAACTCTTTGATGATATCTGCCTCAAATTATCATCAGTTGTCATGCATGCCTGGGCAGTCGCGATGGCCTTTCTCAAGTCCAGCTTGTCTTCGGCTAATAACTTCCAGAGAATCACACATCGTGGTTGATGCCTATCATGAAGAAATCTTGCAACATGTCTTCCAACATGTTGCCGAACTTACAGCTCAGCAAGATGTTGTAGGTCATCGACAAATCCCGACAGATCCTGGTCCTCAACACGAACATGCGTATAGAAGCGATAGCGTCAGATGATGATCCCCTCTTTTGGCTTCAGATGGTCACACACCAAAGCACACAAATCCTCGTACTCTTTGTCCGTTGGACATAAAGGCGAGAGAAGGTTTTTCATGAGGCCATAAATTTTCGGACCACAAATGGTGAGAAAAACCATCCTGCGCCGAACTGCGTCAGCCTCTCCCTCCATTTTGTTGGCCACAAAATACTAATCTAGGCGGTCGATAAAATCCGCCCAATCCTCACCCTCCATGAATCTCTCCAGAATTCCAATAGTGCCCATTGCACATGCAAAGGTTCTTAAGTTACCTCGTCGCCAAATGTAATGACTCAAGAGTCTTGTACTGTAAAGTGCCACAGGTGTAAACCTGATCCAACTTTATTCGCACCCAAAGTACCCGGGTGACATAGTACCCGCGCTTTTATGCCAGTGACCGTGCACACGCGCATATAGCCCGATGACCTCCAACAGTGGCGCCCTCTGGTGTCTGGTGACCCCAAGCATCAATACGTAACACAATCAATAAGAAATAAAAAGGTTGGAGAATAGGCAAGGCCCCGAGGTCGGCGAGTCGGCGGGGCCCTGAGGTCGGTGAGCTGCATGTGTGCAGCTTTCACTTGCTGCTCTGCCAGCTCCGAACAGCCTCAATCCCGGGGGATGCCGCACCGCTCCACTCCGCTCCCCGCCGGCCGACACTCCGAGCCCTGCATTATTGGTGAGGAGTAATCACCTGGAGAAGTCCATGTGGATTTAGCTGCCAACAGTTCTTTCTCACTATGGAGATCTGCTCCCGGTGATATACCCTTAACCTCCTACTGACTGCAACTCAACTTGCATGCATGTGCAGTTGAAACTCAGAGAAAGCTCAGAATCTCTTTAGTGAACTTAAACTGGGGTCTCAAGAGATCTCCTTCAACGCACAAAGCAAAATGAAAAATGGACCACATAATGAATAAATACATAAATAAATAAATAAACAAATAAAAAATAGATGTCCTACCTTCAGTGGGCCACCGATGAGAGAGCCCATTCGGCCAGGGATCGGAGCGGCATGCTTTGGGTCCCTCCCACACAACCTGCAGAGCACACACAGAGATTCTGGTGGTGAGGAGCTAGTGCACCTGCTCGCACACTCTAGTGCGCATGTGCAGAGGTCCCAGCACTGTTTTCAGTGCTGGGATCTGGCTCCTCTCCCGAATCTAGTGTCCACACTGTGCCACCATTGAGGAGAGGCTGGGGAGCGGCCAAACTCAGCCTGAAGATTTTTGACGCCCTAATCGGTGTACAAAAGCGGCGCACCTCTGGTGAGTGCACCAAAAATCTCGACTGGCCAAATTTGGGCCCTTTGTGTGTAGAAGTGTTTCTTAATTTCACTCCTGAAAGGTCTGGCTCTAATTTTTAGACTATGCCCACTAGTCCTAGAATCCCCAACCAGCGGAAATACTTTCTCTCTACCTACCCGATTAGTTCCTCTTAATATTTTGAAAACTTCAATCAGTTCACTTCTTAACCTTCTAAACTCTAGAGAATACAACCCTAATTTACGTAATCTCTCCTCATAACTTAACCATTGATGTTCAGGTATAATTCTGGTAACCTATGCTGCACTCCCTCCAAGGTCAATATATCCTTCCTAAGGTGTGATGCCCAGAAATGTACACAATACTCCAGGTGTACCCTCTTGTATTCTAGTCCTCTAGATATAAAGGCTACCATTCTATTAGCCTTTTTGATTATTTTCTGTACCTGGTCCTGTAATTTTAATGATTTATGTACCTGAACCGACAAGTTTCTTTGGACCTCCACTGTTTTTAGCCTTTCACCATTTAGAAATTACCCTTTTCTATCCGCTTTAGGTCCAAAGTGAATGACCTCAGATTTGCCTACATTGAAATCTGTTTTCCACAGTTTTATCACTTAATCTGCCGATATCCCTATCTAATTTTATGCTTTCATCTACACTGCCTACAATGCCACCTATCTTTTGTGTTATTGTCACATTTGGATATGTGGCTTTCTATGCCATCATCTAAGTCATTAATAAATACTGTGAATAGTTGAGGCCCCAACACAGTTCCCTGCAGGACACCACTTGTCACATCCTGCCAATTAGAGTACCTGCCCATTATCCCTGCTGCCTGTCTCCTCCCACTCAGCCAATTTCCTAACGTGGTCAATAATTTGCCCTCAATTTCATGGTTCACTAGTTAACATTCTATTATGTGGGACTTTATCAAATGCCTTCTGGAATTCCATATAAATAACATCCATAGACATTCCACTACTTTAGTCACCTCCTAAAGAAATTCAATCAAGTTTGTCAGGTAAACCTTTCACAAATCCTGGCTCTCTCTGATCAACTAAAAATGTTTGAAGTGGTCAGCCACCCGATCCTTAATTATAGACTCTAGCAATTACCCAATAACAAATGTTCAGCTAACTGGTATATAATTCCTTGGTTTCCCTCTCTCACCATTTTTAAATAGTAGAATGTCGCATGCAATTTTCCAATCTAAATGAATAGTTTCTGAATCGAGAGAACTTTGAAAGATTATAGTTAGGGCATCTACAATGTGCTTACCTACTTCCTTTAAATCCCTTGGGATGGAAACCATCTGGTTCTGGAGATTTGTCACTCTTTAGTTCCATTATTTTCTTCATTACTGTTATTTTACTTACATTAATTTCATTGAGTCTGTGTCCTTGTTTCAATATTAGCTTCCTTGGGATTTCTGGTGTGCTATCCTCTTCCTTTACTCTAAAGACTGACGCAAAGTAATTATTCAACATGTCCACCATCTCCTTATGATGATTGATAATATCGCTGCTTTCAGTTTTTAATGGGCTAACATTGCTCCTGACTATCCTCTTTTTCCTAACATAATTGTAAAAAATTTTTGTGTTGATTTTGATATCCCATGCAAGTTTCTTTTCATCCTCCCTTTTTGTGGCTCTGGCTATCTGTTTTGTGGCCCTTTGTTGTTCTCTGAATCTTTCCCATTCACCAAGCTCTTGCCCCTCAGGGGTATAACTTGTTCTGCATCACATTAAATTATTTTTTTGAACATCTCACACTGATCTTCTGTCGTTTTACCCATTAACAGATTTGCCCAGTTTACTGTGGACAGGCTCTGCCTCATCCCATTAAAGTCGGCCTTACCCAAATCTAAAATCTTAGCTGTTAACTAAATCTGGTTGATTACTCATTACTAAATCTAAAATGGCATGCCCCCACTGTTGCCGCTAGGACATATTGTTGTAGAAAACTATCCCGGACACACTCAAGAAATTCACAAACATTCTGACAGGTGCTGGCCTGCTTATCCCAATCTATATGTGTCATATCTTCACAGAGCACACACACAGCTTCTTAAGAAGGCAGGCTCTCTGTACGGAAGCTACCGGAAGCTGCCTGTCTGTTTATTATAACTCTGCAGCTGCAGTAACAATACATCCACATCCACAGTACAAGCTACAAGCATTATAAGCTTACAGCACTTATAGACATCACACTTCTTCCTCCTTAATGAAAAAGCCATCATAACAAACATCATAATTAACTTCATTTTTATACATATTTACAAATTTAACTTTACAACTTGTTTTCTGTTTCGAAGAGGATACCTTCGCTCTCGAATAGAACCTTCCAAACATGGTGTTGATTTCACACTCATTTGAGGCTCATCCTGAGGAACATTTTCCTCCATGGAATTTCCTTGATTTTCATTTGAACTCACTCTAACTTCAGGCTCTTTGTTTCCCTGACTTGGACTCAGGCTTTCATTCTGATTCTCTCCTGGATTTGGTTCCAGTACATTGGATTTAGGATTTGCTATTGGTATATCAAAACTACCTGATGAGTCAGAAATAATTGAATCATTCCCACCTTCAACTCCTTCCATGTCTGCAGGTAAAATATGATCAATATGGACAAACCTAACCTGTCCATTATCAAACATCTTTACCAAATATGTGCGAGGACCACATATCTTCACCACTCTTCCGGGTAACCACTTTAACCATTTATGGTGATGGTTCTTCACTCTCACCTTCTGGTTTAATTTCACTCTTCTCTCTTTTACTCTCCCTTTATCATGATTCTCTTTTTGTCTAATTTGTGTCTCTTCTACAGACTGTGCCAAATTTGGCTTTAACAATGAAAATCTGGTTCGTGGCTGTCGCTTGAGAAATAACTCCACTGACATTCTACCAGTATTGTATGAGGAGTATTTCGATATATAATCAAAAAATTAGCCAACTTGTGATCCAATGACAACTGTCGTTTTCTTGGATTTGGATCTAACATTTGTTTTATGAGGGCACGTTTGACAATTTGTACAGTGCGCTCTGCTGCACCATTCGAAGCAGGATGGTATGGTGGAACCTTGGTATGTTTCACACCATTTCTGCTTGTGAATTGTGCAAATTCTTCTGAAAGAAATTGTGGTCCATTATCTGAAACAATTTCTTCAGGGAGGCCAA
The DNA here is from genome assembly GCF_044704955.1 of Pristiophorus japonicus. Lineage (NCBI taxonomy): Eukaryota > Metazoa > Chordata > Chondrichthyes > Pristiophoridae > Pristiophorus > Pristiophorus japonicus. The sequence continues at coordinate 237,156,878 of NC_091977.1, read as the reverse complement.
ATGCAGAAAATAATTTTCGAAAAATGTTCAATGTTTTACTTGTTGTTATTTTCCACATTGGAAACACCTCAACCCACTTTGAATGGCTATCAATTACAATGAACAATTGTTGTCCATCTAACTCAGCAAAATCAATATGTAGCCTTTGCCACACTCTGGGACACCATTTCCATGGCTGCAATGGTACTGGTGGTGGTTGCTTGCTTACTGATTGACATGTCGTACACTGACTCACGATGTTCTCTATATCTTTATCAAGACCTGGCTACCATAAATAACTGCGTGCAAAGCTCTTGGTGAAGCACATTCCCAGGTGCTGGTCATGGAGGTCTCCTAATAATTTGGACCTGAATTCCTTTGGTATAACCACTCTTGCACCCCACATGATACAATCTTTATCGACTGATAATTAATTCCTACGAATAAGAATGGCTGTGTATCTTTGTCTGCTACGTGGTTTGGCCATCCAGTTGCAATATACTCATACCCCTTTGACATCACAGGGTCAGGTTTGGTTGCTCTACCAATCTCTTCAGCTGTGACTGGCAGTTCATCAATGTATGAAAAATAAAACACTTCTTCCCTATCGGGTGTAACCTGTGATGAGGAAGGCAATCTAGACATTGCATCAGCATTACTGTGATCAGCTGATCGTCTGTATTCAATATCATATGTATATGCTGACAAAATCAAAGCCCATCTCTGCATTCGGGCTGCAGCTAATGTTGGAACCGGGGACTTTGGGTGGAGGATTGCTGTTAGGGGCTTATGGTCTGTGACGATGATAAATTTATGCCCATACAAGTATTTGTGAAACTTCTTGACTCCAAAAATGAATGCCAAAGCTTCCCTTTCAATTTACGCATAATTTCTCTCACTGGCACTGAGAGTGCATGAAGCAAAAGCAATTGGTCTCTCCTCCCCACTACTTAATACATGAGAGATTACTGCCGCAACTCCATATGGTGAGGCATCACATGCTAGTTTAATCACCTTAGATATATCATAGTGAACTAACATGGTGCTCTTTACCAATTTGTTTTTACACTCCTTGAATGCTGTATCGCATTCTTTTGACACCTTCCACTGGACCTGTTTTTTCAAAAGTTCATTCAGTGGATGTAATACTTAGCCAAATTTGATAGGAACTTCCCATAATAGTTCAAAAGACCCAAGAATGAACGAAGTTCAGTGACATTCCTGGGAGTGGGTGCATTTCTAATTGCATCCAATTTTTCCTTGGTCGGACGTAAACCATCTTTGTCTACTCTGTACCCTAAGTACTCCACTAAGTTTTTAAATAAGTCACACTTACGAGCAGACACTCGTACTCTGTGCTTCTCTAGCCATTTGAGGACTTCATTCAATATTTTATTATGAATTTGCCTATTTGGTGCTGAAATTTGTATGTCATCCAAATAACATACTATCCCTTCAATACCTTGCAAAATCTGGTTCATCACCCCTTGGAATATGGCAGGGGCAGAAGACACTCCAAATGGTAGCCTATTAAATTGATAAAGGCCTAGATGAGTGTTTATAGTCAAACATGACTTGCACTCCTCATCTAGTTCAAGCTGTAAGTAGGCATTCGTAAGATCCAGCTTTGAGAAGATCTGACCACCTGTCAGTGTTGTGAACAAGTCTTCTACATTCGGCAATGTATTTGGGACATTACCCTCTGGAACCTGGTTTATGGTTACCTGAAAATCACCACACAATCTTACTTTACCATCAGACTTAGGTACAACAACAATGGGTGTAGCCCAATTACATCAATCTATTTTACAAATAATGTTCTCAGTCTCTAATCTTTTTAGTTCTTGCTCAACTTTCTCCTTGAGTGTATATGGTACGGAATGTGGCTTGTAGTAAACCAATCCAGCGTCCTTCTGTACCCTGACACTTGCCTTGAAGCCTTGGATTGGACTGCCCGTTTCGCAGAACACCTTCGGATACTGCTTGATAACCTCATCCATTGATGAAAATCTCGCTTCCACAGAGAAAATTCTTACTCCAATCCAGCTTCAGTGAGCTTAACCAATTTCTTCCTAGTAAAGCAGTCTTGTCTCCTTTCACTGTTATTAGAGGCAAGTTCTGAAATTGATCTTTATATTTCACGGTGATATGGCCTACTACAGGAATTTTCTCTCCCGAGTAGCCTCGCAGCTCTATCTTGGATTTCTCCAGTTGGAAATCACGCAATTTGTCGCGGTACAGTGACTCCGGTACTACACTCATGGAGGCACCCGTGTCAATTTCCATTGGTATCTTGAATCCCGCAACATCTATGTTGATTTTGATGCTTTCCGAATCGCTGTCCGTTAACCTCGTGCTCCTGATGTCGTGTAATTCTAACATCTCCTCGTCCTGCTGTTGTTCTTCCAAGCCATGCAGTCTCTTTGGATTACTACTCATAGCTTTGAACGCTGGACTCATAGCTTTAAAAGTTGGTTTACCCTTCAGTCGGCATGCCTTCGCAAGATGCCCAGTCTTTCTGCAGAAGAAACACTCTGCCTTCACGTATGGACAACTTTTAGCAATGTTTTGTCCCAGGCACCAATTGCATGACTTCGATGCTCTGTTAGAATTTCCAGTTTCTGAGACTTTCGGCCATGCCTGTCTTTTACTTTGAACCTGCAGGTGATTTACCTCGATTGACTGACGACCGTAATCATTATTTAATTCTCAGGAATATTGTTCGGCCATGCTCTTCGACCTCGCTATCTGACAAGCAATCTCAAAAGTCAAGTCATCTGTCATCAATAACTTCCTTTTAATCGCATCATTTTTCACCCCACAAACAAAACAATCCCGTAATGCTCGGTTTTGAAAGTTTCCAAAATTACAGTGCATCGATAGTTTTTTCAATGCTATGATATAATCATTGATACTTTCATCAAACTTTTGATTCTGAATCCCAAAATGATAGCTTACAGCAATTTCTAATGATTTGGGTTTATAGTGCTGCTCCAGCTTTGTTAAAATCTCTTTAAGCGTTGTGTCCTTTGGCTTGTCAGGCACAAGCAGATTTACAAGGGTTTCCTATAATGCCGGATCTGCCACTGATAAGAAAATTGCTTTCTTCCGTTCCAATACAGCCTGGTTTTGGACTGCATTGTCTGGAACTTTGATTATGTTATTTGCAGTGAAATACATTTCTAGCCGATCCACAGATGCTTTAAAACGTTCCTGGTCGTGTCTATATTCACCCAAATATTCGATTACACCTGCCATGTTTAAACTCTAGCTGCTCTCACCATGTGCTGTAGTTTACCTCAGATTTTGTCATTTTTTTTTCAAAGACAGCAACTTCCAAAGTCTTCTGTCGACTGGCTGAATCCTTCACCAACAAAATTTAAGCTTTAAACATCCGAAAAATCTCCATCCTCAATCGCCAACTGTGATATCTTTACAGAGCACACACACACAGCTTCTTAAGATGGCAGGCTCTCTGTCCGGAAGCTACCGGAAGCTGCCTGTCTTTTTATTGTAACTCTGCAGCTGCAGTACACAATACATCCACATCCACAGTATGGCGCTGCAAGCATTACAAGCTTACTGCACTTACAGACATCACAATATGAAAGTTAAAATCCCCCACTAAAAGCACTCTGACTTTAATACACGCTTGTCTAATCTCTGCAGTGGAACTTGAACCCAAAATCTTCTGCTTCAGAGGCAAAAGTGCTATCCATTGAGCTGCTGCTGACACTGCCAAGTCTACACTCAGCAAGCATTGCTTACTGCCAAGCCTATTGGACATATTTGGTTGGATTCCCAGGGCAGCTCATGAATGCCCCCAGACATGTCTCTGAATTCCTGCCAGAAAAACAAAACCAGAAACTAGAGCAGTGTAGCAAGCAGACCAGGAGACAGAGAAATGTAAATGAAATCAAACCGCAAGTCAGACGGTGCAAAGCAATTAACACTTGTCAGAGTGGATTTTCTTAAAATACTCAAAGATTTAACTTACAACTACCATAGATATTTCCTTTAAACAAAATGAAACATACTGCAGATGCTGGAAATCTGAAATATAAAGAGAAAATGCTGGAAACATTCAGCAGGTCAGGCACCATCTGTGGAGAGAGAAACGGAATTAACGCTTCAGGTCGATGACCTTTAGTCAGAACTTCACAGATGCTATGTGACCTGCTGAATGTCTCCAGCATTTTTTTTAAATGGATATTTGCTTCCCTAATATAATCCAACTGAGATAGAGACAAGGATTGCACACGCTGACGAACATACTTGAGCGGAGGGGTTGCGGGGTGGTGGGGGAGGGGGCGGGGGATTGCGGGGTGGTGGGGGAGGGGGGTTTGCATGGGGTAGGGGGCGGTGGCATTGCAGGATGGTGGGGGAGGGGGTGGTGGCAGGGGCGTTGCGGGGTGGTGGGGAAGGGGATGGGGGGTTGCGGGATGGTGGAAGAGGGTTGGGTGGTTTGGGGGTGGTGGGGGAGAGGCCGGGGGGGGGGATGGGACGGGGGTGTTGAGGGATGGTGGCGGCGGGGCGGGGGTTGCGGTGCAGTGGGGGAGGAAGCAGAACCTTATTTTTCAGCAGGCTCATTTCTTTTAATCATTCATGAAATGTGGGCAACGCCGGCAAGACCGGCATTTATTGCCCATCCCTAATTGCCGTCGAGAAGGCTGTGGTGATCCGCCATTTTGAATATACTTGCTGGGCCATTTCAGAGGGAAGATAAGAGTCAACCACATTGCTGTGGGTCTGGAGTTACACATAGGCCAACCGGTTAAGGACGGCAGATTTCCTCCCTGAAAGACATTAGTGAACTAAATGGGTTTTTATGACAATCTGGTAGTTTCATGGTCAACATTACTGATACTAGCTTTTCATTCTTGAGTTATTAAATTGATTTCAAACTCATGTCTCTAGATTATTAGTCCAGTAACATAACCGCTATGCTACCGGTTCCATAAACAAGTAGTTAACAGAGTCCTCCTCCTTGCTTCCATCTGTAGCATCAAAACATTTCCATCGAAAAGCTTATGGAAGTGGAGCTTTATTTTCCTCTCTCCAACCCTGCAAGAGGTCTCTCCAATTGCAAAAGTGGGATCGGCATATTCCACCTTCATTGCTGATCTGAACCATTGGAGCCATTCCATTGCCTTGACCCCAGGGGATGTTAACACGGGGCCTTACTTAGCTCTGACCAATGGGGTAGCATCACGCATGCCCAATGACATTTACAAACCTCCTAAACTTAAAAACAAATGGCCTGTTGACACTAACATATGTGAACCACCAGCTTTATACAGTCATTTGCAGATCGGGATCAATCAATCAATAAGTCAATGTCTGGCAGAGCCCACGGATCCTGGTAGGCTTCAAGAGAGCCAGTGAGTGGCAGGTGTTGCAATATCGTGGTCACCCGGGCACATATCATCGACCAAAATCTGGATAAGCAGTCAGAGTGAGCCGCCCCAGCAAATGTCAGCTGGGAAATCATTCTGCAAATAGTGATTCTGACAGGAGATGAAGATGACAAAAGTGAGGAAAGCAGTGAGTGTGCAGCAGCAGGCAAGGGAAACAGGACAGACATATTATATGATACTCGTCGCTTTCTGCGAAATTCAAAATAGCTTAAAGTTGGGAGGGGTGCCTTGATATGCATCCCCAATGTATTTTCTACTTCAGCTTCTCCAACTCTGACAAAAGAGTTGGTGGAAGGAAGGCTTGGCTATACACGATTATTACAAGAAAACAGGAAAAGAGTGGGTTCCCATTAATCAGTGCCCTGCGGTATATTCGCATTAATAATGTACGGTTCTGAGGATTGGTTATTGATCTGAAAAGTGGCCCCAATATTTACGGGAAGGATGCAGGGGAGGTGGAGAATGCTCGAAGAAGGCCATGATGTGCAGCGGGGAGAGAGGTCGGAATGTGAAGGGAGGAGAGGTTGGGATGTGGATGGAGGAGAGGTCGGGATGTGGAGGGGGAGTGAGGTCGGGATGTGGAGGGGGAGAGAGGTCAGGATGTGGAGGGGGAGTGAGGTTGGGATGTGAAGGGAGGAGAGGTCGGGATGTGGAGGGGGAATGAGGTCGGGATGTGGAGGGGGAGTGAGGTTGGGATGTGGAGGGAGGAGAGGTCGGGATGTGGAGGGAGGAGAGGTCGGGATGTGGAGGGGGAGTGAGGTCGGGATGTGGAGGGAGGAGAGGTCGGTATGTGGAGGGGTAGTGAGATCAGGATGTGCAGTGAGGAGAGATGTTGCGATGTGAAGGGAGAAGAGGTTGGGATATGGAGGGGGAGAGAGGATGTGATATGAAGGGAGGAGAGGTCGGGATATGGAGGGGGAGAGAGCATGGGATGTGAAGTAAGGAGAGGTCGGGATATGGAGGAGGAGCGAGGATGGGATATGAAGGGAGGAGTGGTCGGGATATGGAGGGGGAGAGAGGATGGGATGTGAAGTAAGGAGAGGTCGGGATATGGAGGGGGAGAGAGGATGGGACGTGGAGGGGGAGAGAGGTCACGATGTGGAGGGTGGAGGGAGGCAGGATATGGTGGGTGAAGAGAGCTTGGGATGTGGATGGGGGAGGGAAGCCGAAAATGTAGGTGGGAGAGAGGACAGGGGGTAAGGCCTAGGGCTGAGGGGGAGCAGTCCTGGTCCTCCTGGCTTACAAGGAGTACTGAAAGAGACACTCATCTTGTGGAGCCGGCAGCTCCCGATTTCCTTTCACTGCCGGGTTTCCCGACCCCTGGGAAACACGCGCAGCAGCAGTCAATTTCAAATCGGGCTCCCAATTAGACTGTGGGAGCTGATTAAATATGTAAATTAAGTGTTCTGTTCTCCACCTTGCAATAAAGGTCAACATATTTGCATTCCTTATTGTTTGCTGTACCTGCCTGTTAGCTTTCTGTGTTTCTTGCACAAGGACACCCAAATCTCTCTGAACACCAACATTTAAAAGTTTCTTACCATTTAAAAACATTCTGGTTTTCTATTTTTCCTACCAAAGTGAATAACCTCACATTTCCCTACATTATACTCCACCTTACTGCCCACTCACTTAGTCTATCTATACCCCTTTGCAGACTCTTTGTGTTCTCCTCACAGCATGCTGTCCCATCAAGCTTTGCATCAGCAGCAAACTTGGATACATTAAACTCGGTCCCTTCATCTAGGTCATTAATATAGATTGTAAATAGCTGAGGACCCAGTACTGATCCTTGCGGCACCTCACTAGTTACAGCCTTCCAACCCGAAAAAGTCCCATTTATCCCTACTCTCATTCTTCTAAACTCCAATAAGTATAGCCCAACCTGCTCATCCATTCTTCATAAATCAACCCCTTCATCTCCCTATGGGGGAAGAGCAGGGGAGTGGGACTAATTGGATAGCTCTTTCAAAGAGCGGGCACAGGCATGACGGGCCAAATATGCGAGATGATTCTATGCTCACCACTGAAGTAGCAGTGCACTTGTGGTAAGCGTGCATCCAATAATATGGCTTGCGGCAACTTCCAGGTTAAATTTATTACTGAATGTGAAATGAAATGCATCACAGAATGCAAACTAAATATGTTGAAAGCTAAGTCAATTAAAAGTTACTGATGCACAAATATGAAGCTAAACAAACTAGCACATAGAATTAAAGATGTCTTACAGACTGAAGTTAATCAGGCAGTGAATTGAAATGAAGGTGCTAGAGGAAATAAACAGTTCCCCCCTGAACTGTATTTCTTGTGAGCCAGGCCACTAACTAAAAATAAGTGCTCAAAAAAAATCAATAGTGTAACTGAAAGGAAATAAAAGATTAAAAGAACGGACTATCCTGATGAGTCAAAAAAGCATCACCAACTTATCGATTGGAACTGAGGACTGATTTGATGACATCGAATGCTGATGCAATCCAATCAAGGATCTGCATCATATAAAGTTAAAGTGGAAATGAGAATCATCACAGTCACTGTAGAGTTGCTCTGAGACCAAAGGAGCAACAGGAGATCAAGGTGGGGGTGTCTGTTTTTTGGCCATGATAACATCTCGGCTGTGGTCTCGGTGGTTATGATGGGATCATACCCAACAGTGCCAAAATTCGCCATAGTTTGTGCCATCAGCCAGAGAGGGCCCAATGGGTGCATTTCTGGTACCTGTCCGCCATTGAGAAGGCAGGGGTTGCCCAGACCTGCCAACCCTGTGAAGCCCCCCTAAGGCTCCTGTGTAAGGGGGCCAATGGTGATTTATGTCTTTGCTTCAGGGGTCTAGTTGGCTTCCCTAGCTTGAAACCCCCTCATCCCCAATAGAGTTCAGTCTCACTCATCTCTAGGCTGGTCGATTTCATTTCACTTAGCGTGCTGACTTCCAACCCGACACTCTGTGTCCTGGCTGAGCTGGGGAAGCAGATATACCTGGCATAGGGAGTCCCTGACTCCAGGGACAATCCCTGACTCCTGCAACAGTCCCCTGATATCATCTACCTTGCAGGGGAAAAGGAAGGAAGTTCTGCCGTTTACGAGGCCGCCCAGAAAATCCTAGAAGTTATGGTACCAGAGCGACAGCAGGAGGACAATGGAATCTACCCCCAAGCCCCCCACCCCCCCCACCCCCACTCCCCCAACCAAGGAAATCCGGGATCTTCGGCTAGACTTTCCACTTCACATTGCCCATATATCGCCCATATATCGTCCAAAACTGCCAGCTATCGCCCATTTTGACCAAAAGTGGAAACTCAGGTTGGAACATTGCCGGAAAATTAAGCCCCCAAGTTTCATCTCACATCGCCAAGCTGATCGTTGAGGTGATCGCCGGCACATCGCCAAGTGGAACTTTCGGCACATCGCCGGGACATCGCCGGGCTGATCGCTCGCCGAGAACATCGCTGGAGAATAGTTGCTTTTCCTGGGCCTTCCTCACCAAACTGGGCACTACGGACACTATTTTGAATTTTGGAGGAAGGGAGGAGGCAGTTAAAAACCTCGAGCTTGTATATTGTGAGTTATTTAAGGGTCTTTTTGTTATGTATGCAATAAAGGTTTAAACTGAGTACTGTTTAACTAAGCAAGGTACAACCTTGGTTCTGCTTTATTTAGGTCCAAAGTGGCTGACTCTCAAAAAGGCTGGCCTTTTATACCTGAGCAGCACCATGTGCGTGCTGCTCATTGGCCTCCAACAATGATGCCATCTGGTGGCTACAAACAGAATGTACATACATGACACTTTTACAGATAGATCCACTCACATTTATACTTATATTTAATTATACTAATATTAGCTTAATAGATTAGACATTTTTACAAGTGAAAATAATTATTGATAGTGATGGGGCCTATGCTTTTTCTGCCATTACTCGTAACTGCTCACATGCTGATTTCTGAAAGGATCAATCGAAGAGGTGGCAGAGTAATGCGGAGACAGAGGAGACAGAGGAGGCGCGCATACAGCCAACGAAGGTACAAGGAAAAGCAATTTTACCTCAACTTGTCTGAAAATGTGTGTCTTAGGAGGCTGTGCTTCCGGAAGGAGGTCATCGTTGAGATTTGCCATCAAGGGGGATCTGCAGCCTTCCAGCACTGCCCGTTGAGGTAAAGGTTACTGCGGCACTATCGTTCTACACATCTGGATCTTTTCAGGCTTCAGCTGGCAACATCTGTGGTATCTCTCAGCACACCACACACTGCTGCATTCAGCAGGTGACTGAAGCTCTTTACGCTCACAGGATGGACTTTATAAACTTCCCTATGACCTGGGAGGCACAGACTGGAAGAGCTTTGGCTTTCTCGAGAATAGCAAACTTCCCCAAGGTGCAGGGAGCAGTAGACTGTACGCACATGGCCCTAAAAGACCTGTTACAGAACCCGGAGGTGTTTCGTAACAGAAAGGGATTCCACTCCCTGAATATGCAGCTCATTGTCGACCATAACTAAATTATTATGACAGTAAATACTACATTTCCTGGCAGCATCCTGCATGAGAGTGCTATCCCTGACCTGTTTGTCAATCAGCCAGGTCACGGTTGAATGCTGGGGAATAAAGGATATGTCCTTACCAGCTGGTTCATGACCCCCCAGCGTAATCCCGTCACTGAAGCCGAGAAACGTTACAACGAAAGCCACATAGCTACACGCAACATCATTGAAAAGACAATTGGAGTCCTAAAGCAGCACTTCAGATGCCTGGACCACTCTGGTCACTGAGTTTATTGTGGTGTGTTGCATGTTGCATAACCTAGCTATAAGGAGAGCACAACAAATGCCAGATGGGGCTGCCGGTCCACCTCCAAAAGGAAGGGAGACAGAAGAGCCAGACGGCGAGGAGCAAGAGGAGGAGGAGGAGAAGGAGGAGGGTGGTGAGGACCTCGGGGAGGACAATCAGCCTGGTGATGTAGCCATGGTCCCCCCCCGTTTCCCCCTCTTCCCCCCACGCCGCCCCCCCCTCCCCCCCCCCCGCCGCAGAAGACTAGAGATATCCGGTGGGAGTTATGCTGCTGCAAAGCTACTGTGTCAGCAGCTCATAAGTGAACGCTTTGCATGAACTTACATTGGGGACAGTCTCATTTACAGTTACAGTTACAGTTAAACAAAAGTTGCATTTGTGTTGAGTTATGTTGAGTTACGTTTTAGCCTTGCCTGCACTGGCCTGGCCTGTCCATTGTTGTACACCATTTACATTAATGCTTAACTTAACTAAACTTATGTTATTATAAGACAATGCACAACAATTGTTAAATTCAATAAAAAAATTTATTGCAACAAAGAATTTAAAAAACATTTTGATCAACAACCTCCCCACCCCTCCACGCCCCCACCCCCAACACAACTCTGAACACACCTTAACAGTAACAATTTAACACTTTAACGTTAACACTTAAAAATTTAACAGTAACAGAATAAGCTAACATTGCAGAAACACACCCCTCCCTACCTGCGGCCACGTTTCCCTCCAGATCCTTTCCCCCCCCCGTATCTTAGCCTCACCCACCTGTTTTGTTCGCCGGAGACTGAGACGAAGCTGGCGTGCAGCGGGCACCAGAAAGACTTCCTGCCATGGTAGGCGTGTTGGAGTGGAGGACAAAGCTGGCGGTTCGTCTTCCGAGTCAAGAGGAATTGGTTCCTCCGTACTCGCTTGAGTGCTCGGGGTGATACTCCGACCCAACAGGACACCTTGGGGTGCAGCGCTGTGTTCAGCCAGCAGCGTATGCCGAAGGGCACTTGCTGCGGCAGTCTGTTCACGCATCCTTTCCAGGGTCTGCCGTGCTACATCCAGTAGCTCGACTTGCACAGCAGACACCTGTGAAAAGTCAGTGCAAACTGAGAGAACCCCTAGAGAAGCTCGCGACCTACCATGACCGTCTCCGAGCACTTGGAGCTCCAGTCCTCCAACTGATCGCCCGAGGGAGGCGATTGCTGACCTCGCTGACCCGGCCTCTGTGGGGTCGGTGTGCACAATATAATGTGCCTTGGCATTGCCGGCTGCACACCGCTTGGTTCAGGTGTCTCTTCAGTCTCAAATGAGATGATCACAGGTTCATCCCCCTCAACATTTGTCGTCTGCTGCTGCTGCTCCTCCTCCTCTTCCTCCTCGGGTTTAGTGATGGTGATGGTGATGTCGTGCTCCTCCTCCTCCTCCTCCCCCTCCTGTTCACCAGGTGCAGGTGCTGGTTGCACCTCGACCAGCGTCTCAGGATGACCTTCAAAGCAATTTGAGCTTATTACAGAGCTTATTCGAACATAACGATGCACATTAACGAGAGACATTACATATCAATACATTTCACTACCCCAGAAAGCTGTAGCGGCTGCATCCCCTGCTTCTTATGCACAAAGGCTGCATGCATGACATGACATGACATGACATCATTCGTATGTTGCATATTGCATTTTAATTACAGGACATTACATTACTTTTTTATACTATTTGACACATTACTCACGAGGCTCATAGTTGTGCTCCGCCAGACCATGGGTGTTGACCGAATGGCTTTCATGGCTCACCAGCACGGCTGCATGCTCCTACAGGTCGGTCAAAGGTTGAAGCTGAGCAGAGCCCCGTCCGGTGTGCATCTGCTCAGCGCGGTTCTTAGACATCTTTCTCTGCAAATGAGAAAAGAGCATAGCATAAGCTAATTGACTAGGTAGTATCATGGAGTCACAACAGTTTAAAACGTTACATGCTACAGCTTGACACATATACATCTCCCAATACTGCAGCAGCCAAAGAGACAATATGTCGAGGAACCAACGAAGGTGGAGGCCATCTTAGACTGGGTGTTGTGTAATGAGAGAGGATTAATTAGCAATCTCGTTGTGCGAGGCCCCTTGGGGAAGAGTGACCATAATATGGTGGAATTCTGCATTAGGATGGAGAATGAAACATTTAATTCAGAGACCATGGTCCAGAACTTAAAGAAGGGTAACTTTGAAGGTATGAGGCATGAATTGGCTAGGATAGATTGACGAATGATACTTAAGGGGTTGACAGTGGATGGGCAATGGTAGACATTTAGAGACCGCATGGATGAACTACAACAATTGTACATCCCTGTCTGGTGTAAAAATAAAAAAGGGAAGGTGGCTCAACCGTGGCTATCAAGGGAGATCAGGGATAGTATTAAAGCCAAGGAAGTGGCATACAAATTGGCCAGAAATAGCAGCGAACCCGGGGACTGGGAGAAATTTAGAACTCAGCAGAGGAGGACAAAGGGTTTGACTAGGGCAGGGAAAATAGGGTACGAGAGGAAGCTTGCAGTGAACACTAAGACGGTCTACAAAAGCTTTTATAGATATGTAAAGATAAAAAGGTTAGTAAAAACAAAGGTAGGTCCCCTGCAGGCAGAATCAGGGGAAGTCAGAACGGGGAACAAAGAAATGGCAGACCAATTGAACAAGTACTTTGGTTCGATATTCACCAAGGAGGACACAAACAACCTTCCGGATATAAAAGGGGTCAGAGGAGTCTAGTAAGAAGGAGGAACTGAGGGAAATCCTTATTCGTCAGGAAATTGTGTTGAGGAAATTGATGGGATTGAAGACCGATAAATCCCCAGGGCCTGATGGTCTGCATCCCAGAGTACTTAAGGAGGTGGCCTTGGAAATAGCGGACGCATTGACAGTCATTTTCCAACATTCCATAGACTCTGGATCATTTCCTATGGAGTGGAGGGTAGCCAATGTAACCCCACTTTTTAAAAAAGGAGGGATGAGAAAACAGGGATGTCAGCCTGACCTCAGTAGTGGGTAAAATGATGGAATCAATTATTAAGGATGTCATAGCAGCACATTTGGAAAGAGGTGACATGATAGATCCAAGTCAGCATGGATTTGTGAAAGGGAAATTATGCTTGACAAATCTTCTGGAATTTTTTGAGGATGTTTCCAGTCGAGTGGACAAGGGGGAACCAGTTCATGTGGTGTATTTGGACTTTCAGAAGGCTTTCGACAAGGTCCCACACAAAAGATTAATGTGCAAAGTTAAAGCACCTGGGATTGGGGGTAGTGTGCTGACGTGGATTGAGAACTGGTTGGCAGACAGGAAGCAAAGAGTAGGAGTAAATGGGTACTTTTCAGAATGGCAGGCAGTGACTAGTGAGGTACCGCAAGGTTCTGTGCTGGGGCCCCAGCTGTTTACGTTGTACATTAATGATTTAGACAAGGGGATTAAATGTAGTATCTCCAAATTTGCGGATGACACTAAGTTGGGTGGCAGTGTGAGCTGCGAGGTGGATGCTATGAGGCTGCAGAGTGACTTGGATCGGTTAGGTGAGTGGGCAAATGCATGGCAGATGAAGTATAAAGTGGATAAATGTGAGGTTATCCACTTTGGTGGTAAAAACAGAGAGACAGACTATTATCTGAATGGTGACAGATTAGGAAAAGGGGAGGTGCAATGAGACCTGAGTGTCATGGTACATCAGTCATTGATGGTTGGTATGCAGGTACAGCAGGCAGTTAAGAAAGCAAATGGCATGTTGGCCTTCATAGCGAGGGGATTTGAGTACAGGGGCAGGGATGTGCTACTACAATTGTACAGGGCCTTGGTGAGGCCACACTTGGAGTATTGTGTACAGTTTTGGTCTCCTAACTTGAGGAAGGACATTCTTGCTATTGAGGGAGTGCAGCGAAGGTTCACCAGACTGATTCCCGGGATGGCGGGACTGACATATTAAGAAAGATTGGATCAACTGGGCTTGTATTCACTGGAGTTCAGAAGAATGAGAGGGGATCTCATAGAAACTTTTAAAATTTTGACGGTTTTAGACAGGTTAGATGCAGGAAGAATGTTCCCAATGGTGGGGAAGTCCAGAACCAGGGGTCACAGACTAAGAATAAGGGGTAAGCCATTTAGGACCGAGATGAGGAGAAACTTCTTCACCCAGAAAGTGGTGAACCTGTGGAATTCACTACCACAGAACGTTGTTGAGGCCAATTCACTAAATGTATTCAAAAAGAAGTTAGATTTACTCCTTACTACTAGGGGGATCAAGGGGTATGGTGAGAAAGCAGGAATGGGGTACTGAAGTTGCATGTTCAACCAGGAACTCATTGAATGGCGGTGCAGGTTCGAAGGACCGAATGGCCTACTCCTGCACTTATTTTCTATGTTTCTGTTTCTCTGTTTCTTTCTTTCTTTCTATCTTTCTTTCTTTCTTTCTTTCTTTCTTTCTTTCTTTCTTTCTTTCTTTCTTTCTTTCTTTCTTTCTTTCCTTCTTTCTTTCTTTCTTTCTTTCTTTCTTTCTTTCTTTCTTTCGTCTCCAGTAAGTAGAGACCCAGTAATGTCATCTTGGGGAAAGTGCAGAATTGCTGAGGCAGCTTTGTGAGCAGGGTATATCTGTGACGCAACAAGTTTTCTGCCCATTTTTCTCTTCGCTGCCTCCGGAAACGAATCATTCCCCTGGCACAACAACGAGTGAAAGGATCAGAAAAAGCCTCTATCTGCCATCATAAGTCTTCATATTGGGTCATTTAAATCGACTTCAGGAAACAGGCCAGTCTCTAGCAAGCATTTTAATTGGACAGGCAGATTAATCAGTCGATATCCCTGTGGGAATACTGGTCGATCGAGTGAAGGATAGCATTACATCATTCCAAGTTCATTTTAATATTCCAAATGGCTAGCTGACGGAAGTTTCAGTTTCCAGAATGAAACCTGACTACAAAATTAAATGTGACACAAAATGGGCGGAGAATCAACGTGATGGATCTCCGTCCCCTTTTCCAATCATTTATGCCGTTTATTGGATGTGACCGATGCAAAAGTCGAGGCTACTACGTCATTGCTTCTCTCATTATAATCAGCCTCATCACCTTTCTTCTCTTCTGCCAGTTCAAGGATCCTCTCATTCTTCATGTCCAACTAATTTCCAGCACACAACTGAGGCACCATAACACAAATGCCTCCAGTTTTTAATTCAGTGTTGGAGGGATCCATGCTGACAGCCATGCAATGTTGAAGGCCATAGACAAGGCATTCTGCTTATCATCAGCTTGATTTTAAGGTTGCACAGAAGCATCTATATGTTGTTGATTCTCTCCCTTGAGCAATTGCACAGAAACAGGCCCAACAGGTCTATGCCGGTGTTTATGCGCCACACGAGCCTCCTCCCACCCTACTTCATCTCACCCTATCGACATATCTATCCTTCTATTCGTTTCTCCCTTGTGTTTATCTAGCTTCCCCTTTAAAGCTTCAGTCAACTGTTGTTTTTTGACTATTCAAGTGACGGACCTCATAAATACAGACATATATGCAGGGGAAACAATTTCTCCTCCCACAGCCCAAGAGGAAGAACAGGAAAAAGTGATTAATGGGAAAAAATACTTGAGATGAAAGGAATAAAGCAGGAAGATGAAAAACCACTTCTGAATAATTGAAGCTCAGTCTAATAAATTGCAAAATTAAAAAAAAATAAGTGAGGTTTTTCCATCTCTACCCATTTCAAAAACCAAGCGATATATTGTGACCTGACTGTTAATGAAATAGTAGATGTGAACAAACTGATGAATCTTCTGCTATTAACATCAGTCTAACT
This sequence comes from Pristiophorus japonicus, assembly GCF_044704955.1. Taxonomy (NCBI): domain Eukaryota; kingdom Metazoa; phylum Chordata; class Chondrichthyes; family Pristiophoridae; genus Pristiophorus; species Pristiophorus japonicus. The sequence continues at coordinate 237,140,893 of NC_091977.1, read as the reverse complement.
TTTGCTCCCAGTCCAACATGGGTGTAAAGGAAAAGACAAGAAAGAAACCTTCATAAAAAGTATATGATGGCTTAAAAACTTGTGAAAGTCCAATGTAAAGTAAAACATTCAATTTCACATTTTAAAATGCTTATCCTTGTCTACAAATCCCTCCATGGTCTTGCCACTTCCTATCTCTAGAGCTTCCTCCAGCCCTACAACCCTCCAAAATCTCTGCATTTCTTCAATTCTGGCCTCATACGCATCCTCGATTTCCATTGCTCCGTCATATAAACTCCCCTATCCATATTCATGGCCATTCCCTTGACCTCACCCTCTCACATGGCCTCGCAACTTCCACCATGTCAATCACAGATAATGCCATCTCTGATTCACTTCCTTGTGCCTCATCATCATCATCATCATCATAGGCAGTCCCTCGGGATCAAGGAAGACTTGCTTCCACTCCTGAATTGAGTTATTTGGTGGCTGAACAGTTCAATACGAGAGCCGCAGACTCTGTCACAGGTGGGATAGATAGTCATTGAGGGGAGAGGTGGGTGGGACTGGTTTGCCACATGCGCTTTCCGCTGTCTGTACTTGATTTCTGCATGCTCTCGGCGTTGAGACTCGAGGTGCTCAGCGCCCTCTCGGATGCACTTCCTCCACTTAGGGCGGTCTTGGGCCAGGGACTCGCAGATGTCAGTGGGGATGTCGCACTTTATCAGGTAGGCTTTGAAGATGTCCTTGTAGCATTTCCGCTGCCCACCTTTGGCTCATTTGCCGTGAAGGAGCTCCGAGTAGAGCACTTACTTTGGGAGTCTCGTGTCTGGCATGCGGACTGTGTGGCCTGCCCAGCAGAGCTGATCGAGTGTGGTCAGTGCTTCAATGCTGGGGATGTTAGCCTGAATGAGGATGCTGATGTTGGTGCGCCAGTCCTCCCAAGGGATTTGTAGGATCTTGCGGAGACATCATTGGTGATATTTCTCCAGCAATTTGAGGTGTATACTGTACATGATCCATGTCTCTGAGCCAGACAGGAGAGCAGGTATTACTACAGCAGGTATTACCACGAGCTTGGTGGCAGTTTTGAAGGCCTGGTCTTCAAACACTCTTTTTTCTCAGGCGGCCGAAGGCTACACTGTTGCACTGGAGTCGGTGTTGGATCTCATCGTCAATGCCTGCTCTTGTTGATAGGAAACATAGAAACATAGAAAATAGGTGCAGGAGTAGGCCATTCAGCCCTTCGAGCCTGCACCGCCATTCAATGAGTTCATGGCTGTACATGATCCATGTCTCTGAGGTTCCAGAGATATGGGAAGTGGTGCATGGTGTCCAGGGCCGCGCCGTGGATCTTGATGACTGGGGGGCCAGTGCTGTGCGTTGAGGACAGGCTGGTGGAGGACTTTTGTCTTATGGATGTTTAGCATAAGGCCCATGCTTTCGTACGCCTCAGTAAATACGTCGACTATGTCCTGGAGTTCAGCCTCCCTATGTGCGCAGCCACAGATGTCATCCGCATACTGTAGCTCGACGGCAGAGGTTGGGGTGGTCTTGGATTTCGCCTGGAGACAGTGCAGGTTGAATAGGTTCCCTCTGGTTCTGTTGTTTAATTCCACTCCACGGGGAGCTTGTTGACTGTGAGGCAGAGCATGGCGGCGAGAAAGATTGAGCAGAGGGTTGGGGCAATGATGCAGTCCTGTTTGATCTTGTCCGGATGTGGATTGGGTCTGTGGTGGATCCATTGGTAAGGATCTTGGCCTGCATGTCATCGTGGAGCAGGCGGAGCATGGTGACGAACTTTTGGGGCATCCAAAACGGAGGAGGACGCTCATCGACCCTCGCAGTTGACAGTGTCAAAGGCATTTGTAAGGTCAAAGAAGGTCTGGTGCTGTTCCCTGCATTTTTCCTGCAGCTGTTGCACTGCAAAAATCATGTCCATTGTGCCCCGTGGGGGACGAAATCCACGCTGTGACTCCGGGAGGAGCTCCTCAGCCACGGGAAGAAGACGGTTGAGGAGGACTCTAGCGACGACTGATAGCAGGGAGATTCCTCTGCAGTTGCCTCAGTCGGACTTGTCCCCTTCTTTAAAGATGTTCACGATCACTGCATCTCTGAGATCCCTCGGCATGCTCTCCTCCCTCCAGATGAGAGAGATAAGGTCGTGTATTCGCGCCAGCAGTGCCTTTCCGCCATACTTCAATGCCTCAGCAGGGATTCCGTCCGCACCTGTAGCCTTGTTGTTTTTAAGCTGTTATGGCTTTTTCTACCTCGTGCAGCGTTGGGGTCTCACTGAGGTTGATATGTCCTTACTATACAGTATAAGTGCACATGAGGCCCATACTTGAGAGAAGGTCACTCTGTGACCAGTAACCATTATTCCAGCACTGAAGTGATGAAGGTGGGTGGAGCTTCCCCTTTTATATCTGACAGTCCAGGTTAGGAGTGTCTCCCACAAGTACACCACCTAGTGGTCAATGTTCTCACAGTGTACAACTTAGATCAGTTTATACATGGGTTACAATGACAGTTAAATACATGACATCACCTCCCCCCCAAAGTCTTATTGGGATCACAGGTTAAGTCTCTCTGGTGGTTTATGCTCCCTTGTAGAGTGCCTGAGTTGGGGCTCCGGTTGTTGGGCGCTGGCCTGAGTGTCTGCTGTTTGTGGTGCTTCAGGCCTGTCCGGACTGCCCACAGTGACTGGGCTCTCCTCTGCTTGGTTCCGGTGTTCGGTCACCTGTGGAGGAGTGAACTCTACATCGTTTTCTTCCTCTGCTTCTTATAAGAACACAAGAACATAAGAATTAGGAACAGGTATAGGCCATCTAGCCCCTCGAGCCTGCTCCGCCATTCAACAAGATCATGGCTGATCTGGCCGTGGACTCAGCTCCACTTACCCGCCCGTTCCCCATAACCCTTAATTCCCTTATTGGTTAAAAATCTATCTATCTGTGATTTGAATACATTCAATGAGCTTGCCTCAACTGCTTCCCTGGGCAGAGAATTCCACAAATTCACAACCCTCTGGGAGAAGAAATTCCTTCTCAACTCAGTTTTAAATTGGCTCCCCCGTATTTTGAGGCTGTGCCCCCTAGTTCTAGCCTACCCGATCAGTGGAAACAACCTCTCTGCCTCTATCTTGTCTATCCCTTTCATTATTTTAAATGTTTCTATAAGATCACCCCTCATCCTTCTGAACTCCAATGAGTAAAGACCCAGTCTACTCAATCTATCATCATAAGGTAACCCCCTCATCTCCAGAATCAGCCTAGTGAATTGTCTCTGTACCCCCTCCAAAGCTAGTATATCCTTCCTTAAGTAAGGTGACCAAAACTGCACGCAGTACTCCAGGTGTGGCCTCACCAATACCCTGGACAGTTGCAGCAGGACCTCCCTGCTTTTGTACTCCATCCCTCTCGCAATGAAGGCCAACATTCCATTCGCCTTCCTGATTACCTGCTGCACCTGCAAACTAACTTTTTGGGATTCATGCACAAGGACCCCCAGGTCCCTCTGCACCGCAGCATGTTGTAATTTCTCCCTATTCAAATAATATTCCCTTTTACAGTTTTTTTTTCCAAGGTGGATGACCTCACATTTTCCGACATTGTATTCCATCTGCCAAACCTTAGCCTATTCGCTTAACCTATCTAAATCTCTTTGCAACCTCTCTGTGTCCTCTGCACAACCCGCTTTCCCACTAATCTTTGTGTCATCTGCAAATTTTGTTACACTACACTCTGTCCCCTCTTCCAGGTCATCTATGTATATTGTAAACAGTTGTGGTCCCAGCACCGATCCCTGTGGCACACCACTAACCACCGATTTCCAATCCGAAAAGGACCCATTTATCCTGACCCTCTGCTTTCTGTTAGCCTGCCAATTCTCGATCTATGCTAATACATTTCCTCTGACTCCGTGTACCTTTATCTTCTGCAGTAACCTTTTGTGTGGCACCTTATCAAATGCCTTTTGGAAATCTAAATACACCACATCCATCGGTACACCTCTATCCACCATGCTCATTATATCCTCAAAGAATTCCAGTAAATTAGTTAAATATGATTTCCCCTTCATGACTCCATGTTGCGTCTGCTTGATTGCACTATTCCTATCTAGATGTCCTGCTATTTCTTCCTTAATGATAGCTTCAAGCATTTTCCCCACTACAGATGTTAAACTAACCAGCCTATAGTTACATGCCTTTTGTCTGCCCTCTTTTTTAAACAGAGGCGTTGCATTAGCTGCTTTCCAATCCGATGGTACCTCCCCAGAGTCCAGAGAATTTTGGTGGATTATAACGAATGCATCTGCTATAACTTCCGCCATCTCTTTTAATACCCTGGGATGCATTTCATCAGGACCAGGGGACTTGGCTACCTTGTGATCGATTAGCCTGTCCAGCACTACCCCCCTAGTGATAATGATTGTCTCAAGGTCCTTCTATGGGGTTGCTGAACCTCATTTTTGTTTGATCCACGTGTTTGCGGCAGATTTGTCCATTGGTAAGTTTAACTACCAGAATCCTATTCCCCTCTTTAGCAATCACAGTGCTTGCGAGCCATTTAGGCCCTGCAGCATAGTTGAGGACAAAGACAGGGTCATTGACATCAATACATCGTGCCTTCACATTCCCGTCATGGTAGTCACATTATGACAGGCGCCTGCTCTCAACAATTTCTTTCATGGTGGGGTGCATAAGGGATAATCTGGTATTGAGCATTCTTTTCATTAGCAGCTCTGTGGGTGGGACCCCTGTGAGAGAGTGTGGTCGAGATCGATTGGCCAACAGGAGGCATGATAAGCGGCTTTGTAGGGAACCCCCTTGGATTCTGAGCATCCCCTGTTTGATTATCTGCACTGCTCGTTCTGCTGGGCCGTTTGAGGCCGGCTTGAATGGTGCCGTTCTGACATTGTTGATACCATTTCCTGCCATGAAGTCCTGGAATTCAATGCTTGTAAAGCACGGGCCATTGTCGCTGACCAAGACGTCCGATAGACCATGGGGGCGAACATTGCCCGTAGACTTTCTACCGTGGCAGAGGATGTGCTTCAATTGAGAATGTCACACTCGATCCATTTGGAGTAGGCGTCTACTACAACCAAAAACATTTTTCCCATGAAAGGACCTGCGTAGTCCACATGGATGCGTGACCATGGCTTGGCAGGCCAGGACCAGGGGCTAAGGGGGGTTTCCCTGGGCGCATTGCCCAGCTGGGCACACGTGTTGCACCTGCGAACACAAAGTTCCAGGTCTGCATCTATCCCTGCGCACCAAACGTGTGACCTGGCAATTGCCTTCATCTTGACAATGCCCGGGTGCTCATTGTGGAGTTCTCTGATGAACACCTCTCTGCTCATCTGCGGCATGACTACTCAGTTTCCCCACAGTAGGCAATCGGCCTGAATCGAGAGTTCATCCTTGTTCTGTGAAATGGTTTGAATTCCTCAGGGCATGCCCCATATGTGGCTGGCCAGTTCCCATTCAGGACACATTTCTTGATGAAAGACAGTAGCGGGTCTCTATTTATCCAGACTTTAATCTGACGGGCTGGCACGGGTGAGCCTTCGCTTTTGAAAGCTTCAACAGCCATGACCATCTCAGCAGCATGCTCGGTTGCCCCCTCGGTGGTGGCTAGTGGGAGCCTGCTGAGTGCATCGGCACAGTTTTCAGTGCCCGGCCTGTGCCGAATTGTATAGTCATAGGCGGCTAACGTGAGTGCCCACCTCTGTATGCGGGCCGATGCATTTGCATTTATGGCCTTGTTATCGGCTAAAAGGGACGTTCGGGGTTTGTGATCTGTCTCCAGCTCAAATTTCCTGCCAAACAGGTACTGGTGCATTTTTTTTTACAGCATATACACATGCAAGCGCTTCCTTTTCTACCATCCCGTAGCCCCGTTGTGCCTGGGACAGACTTCTGGAGGCATAAGCTACCGACTGTAACTGACACTTGGCATTAACATGCTGCAACACACACCTGACCTCATAGGACGCCGCGTCGCACATTAACACAAGTTTTTTAAATGGATCATATAGCGTCAACAGATTGTTGGAGCATAACAAATTACGTGCTCTATCAAAAGCCCTTTTCTGGCTGTCCTCCCAGACCCATTCGCGACCTTTGCATAGGAGCACGTGTAGCGGCTCTAACAGCGTGCTCAATTTGGGAAGAAAGTTACCAAAATAGTTCAGGAGCCCCAGGAACGAACGCAGCTCCGTCGTGTTACGGGGTCTGGGTGCTCTCTGGATCGCTTCTATTTTGGACGCCGTAGGTCTGATCCTGTCGCTCCACAGAAGAAATTGCATTGTCATCGCCCCATTTCCAGTTCATGACAGCCAGCCAACTCCTCCCCAGCAGTGCGGGACCATCCCCCTGGACAATCCAGAGTGGCAACCTGTTCTCCGAATCTTTGTGGGTCACGACTACCGTGGCGCTGCCTAGCACCGGAATGATCTCCTTTGTTTCAGTCTGTAGCTGTGCGTCAATTGGCAATAATTTTGGCCTCCTGGCCTTGGACGCCCACAACTTGTCGAACTGTTTGATACTCGTCAGGGACTGGCTAGCACCTGTGTTCAGCTCCATTGATACTGGGATGCCATTGAGGAGCACTTTCATCATTATCGGTGGCGTCCTGGTGTATAAACTGTATATGTGCTCCACATGAACTCGCTGAACTTCAGCTTCCAGCGATTTCCCCCAGTGTCCATTTGGCCTCGTAAGGCTTACATTGTCCCCGTCCTCCTCGTACATCAACCTGGCTGCAGGCTTCCTGCACATACATGCCAAGTGACCGCTGACGTTGCAGTTTCTGCAGGTATATTGCTGATACCTGCAAGCTCTGGCTGTGTGTTTGCCTCCACACCTCCAACATGAGCCGTTGTTGGAAATAAAAGGTCCATTACCAGTCGATCGTCTCTGACTGTCTCTGTAACTGTCCTTAAGCGCACCATTGACAGGTGTTAATGGCCCCATTACTGGCCGCATTGTCCCCTGCGATGGCATGAATCGCTGTTCAGCTAGCCATTGTCTCTGTTGAATTCCCCCTTTGGGTTCGACTACATGCTCGGGCATGTCCGCTTGCCCCTATCTGCCTGGAGAACTGTGTGCCGTGTTAACAATGTTGACTCCCTGTCCATTTGCTGCATTTAAACCAAGATTTTTGTCAAACATCATTCTGGTCTCTTCCTCCCCTGAGATAAATGTCTGGGTCATCAAAGCCGCCGTTTCCAGGGTCAAGTCTTTGGTCTCAATCAGTTTCCTGAAAACCCCAATAAAAAAGTCTCGCAGAATCTCCACTCTGCATGCATCTGGGAACTTACATAGGCTCGCCAGTCACCGGAGGTCTGCCATGAAGTCTAGAATGTATTTCCCTTCTCGCCGCCGGTGCGTGTAAAATCGGTGTCTTGCCATGTGCATGCTGCTCGCTGGTTTAAAGTGTTCCCCGATCAACTTACTGAGCTCTTCAAAAGTCTTGTCCGCCAGCTTCTCTGGCGCTCGAAGGTCCTTCATCAGGGAGTAGGTCCTGGATCCACAAACCGTCAGGAGATGAGCCCTGCGTTTGTCGGCCGAATCCTGTCCCAGCCATTCCTTAGTGACGAAACTTTGCTGTAGTCTCTCAATAAAATCATCCCAATCATCACCAACACAGTACCTCTCATCTGTGCTGCTCATGGCCATGCTCGCGTGGTTTAAATCCCAGTTTCTCGTCACCAATTATATGTCCTTACCATACAGTATAAATGCACACGAGGCCCATACTTGAGAGAAGGTCACTCTGTGACCAATAATCTTTATTAGCCAGCACTGAAGTGATGAAGGTGGGTGGAGCTTCCCCTTTAAACCTGAAAGTCCAGGTTAGGAGTGTCTCCCACATGTTCACCACCTAGTAGTCAATGGTCTCACAGTGTACAACTTCGGTCAATTTATACATGGCTTACAATGACAGTTAAATACATGACAGAGGTGATGGCGGGTAGCATGCTGCGGGCTGGAGTCACACAGGCATCTTCCACTCCGTTAATATGAAGTTCGGGACCTGGACCCTCATGGACGACCCCAAGAGCGACAGGCCGGAACACCGCACCACCATAGTTGCCTGGGAACTTAGACGCTTTGATATTGACATCGCCGCCCTAAGCGAGACCCGGTGGGCAGGGGAAGGCCAGCTCAAGGAATAAGGTGGAGGTTACACCTTCTTCTGGAAAGGAAAACCAGAGGAAGAACGCTGCCTTTGCCATCAAAAATGAGCTGGTTGACCGCCTCAAAGACTCCCCCTGCGAGGCTAACAAACGCCTCATGACTCTTGGACTCACCCTATCCCAGAACCAGTGCACCACAGTCATCAGTGTGTACATCCCAACACTCGATGCAACTGATGGGGTCAAAGAGGGTTTTTACACCAACCTCGAAAAATCCCTGCCCTGCTTCCCTGCGGGCGACAAATTGATCCTCCCCGGTGACTTCAACGCCACGGTTGGCGAGGACACAGACCTCTGGGGGAGCATGATTGGCCGAGAGAGGGTAGGGAAAGCCAAATCCAGTGGTACCCTACTCCTGACAAATTGCCTAGAGCACGAACTTCTCATCACCAGCGCCTTGTTCTGCCAGAGGGACAAATACAAGGCATCGTGGCAACACCCTCTCTCCAAGCACTGGCACCTGCTTGACTATGTCATTGTCCAAGCCAGGGATCGCAAGGACATGCACATGACAGGAGCCGACGACTGCTGGATGGTCCACCACCTAATCCCATCCATCATCGACACCAACATAGCCCCAAAGCAGATCCGCAAAAAAGTCAATGCCGGAGCACTTAAGGACCCAGCTAAGAGAGCCCTATACAGTCAATGCCTCACAGCTAACCTGGCGTGCCTTTTCGACCCTGAGACACAGAATGCCCACAGCGCTAGGTCTGCCCTCCAGGCCTCCATAACCAGTGCCTGCGAAGAGACGCTCGGTTACCCAACCAGGAAACACCAGGACTGGTTTGATGAGAATGATCAGGAGATCCAAGAGCGAATAAATTGCAAGCGCAGGGCATTTCTGAGCCTTAAACAACAACCCAACTCTGGAGCAGCAAAGCAGCATTACAGACAGCTCAAGGCTGAGGTCCAACAAAAAACTCGGGGCCTAAAGAACAGGTGGTGGATAGAGAAAGCACAGGAGATACAGCAGCTGGCTGACAACCATGATGTACGAGGATTCTTCCTTGTACCACTCTCCACCCAAATCCCCCGTCTCTCTCCCAACCCCACTTCCTTCTGTGTCCACCCCTGGGAAAAAAATCTCCCTCAAGTCACTTACCACTGTATTTTCAAATTCTCCCAACTGTCTAGCCTTTTGCCCTCCATTCATCGCGACATTTCTACAGCCATCAATCTGCTCAATCACAACCTCTTCTCCACTTTTGATGCCCTTGTCCTCCTTAAAATCAGTACTCTCTCGCACCCTCGTCATTCCACCAGGTATGGTACTCATCTCTTAAGTCCAAGGGACGCAGACTTGAATGGATATGGCAATTATGCAGAAGTGGCTTAACCATCCATCTTCAGATCTGGTTGAATCACATAAAGCACTATCAGGACCTGTTCTCCTTTGCCAAAACTGCTCACTATTCAAAGATCATCCTGGAATGCAATGATAAGCACTGGCTTCTCTTCCCCATCACAAACTGTCTTCTTAAAACACCTTCCCATGCTCCTCCACCTTCACCTCCAAAAGAAGTGTGAGGAGCTCATGGACGTTTTAGTCACAAATATTGACAACATCCATTCAACTGCCTCTGCTGCTTCCCTCCTTTCCCCTAGCCCACCGGCCAAGCTTCACCGCTGCCCCAGCCCCGAACTTACATCCTTCTCTAGATTCTATCCCATCTCCAATCATGTTCTCTCTGAGGTCATCTTGTCCATGAGACCCACCTCCTGCTCCCTGTACCTTATTCCCACTATCATGTATGTATGCTTGGGGTTACTAGCTACCAGGGGGCACCACTGTCAGAGGCCATTGGGCTGTACGCACGGGTGTGCGGGCCAGGTATATAAGCCACCATGTAATGTGGGCACTTTAGGCCTGAATAACGTTGAGCCAGGTTTGCATCTGAGTGAGCTTACAGTATTCAGTCTATCAAGTTATTACATACATAACATTTGGCGACAAGACAACTCAAGAAACTTTGCATGCAAAATGAGCACCATTGGAATTCTGGAGAGATTCGTGGAGGGAGAGGACTGGTCTGATTTTATCGGTCACCTGGACCAGTACTTTGTGGCCAACAAAATGGAGGAAGCTACTGACACAGTTAGGTGCAGGGCGGTTTTCCTCACTGTTTGCGGTCCGAAAATCTATGCCCTCATAAAGAATCTCCTCTTGCCTGCACGTCCAACGGAAAAGGACCATGTGGAATTATGTGCTCTGGTACTTGACCATCTCAAACCAAAAGAAGGCATCATCATCTCACGCTATCGATTCTACACACATGTTCATTCTGAGGGCCAGGATGTGTCAGAATTCGTCGCCGACCTAAGGCCATGTAAGTTCTAAGACGCGGTGGGAGATTTGCTGCGAGATTTCTTCGTAATAGGAATCAACCAAGAGGTGATCCTCCGGAAGTTATTGGCTGCAGAGACGCTAGATTTGAGCAAAACCAACACGATGCCCAGACATGCATGACGACGGATAATAATTTAAGGCAGATATCATTGAAGAGTCGGAGCTCCACGGCAAGTATTGTAAACAAAATTGCATCATCGTATGTCAGAGCTGCTTATGGCAGGGTCTACTCAACTGAGTTTGCGAAAACCTGTAGCTGCTCAAAGTCCGCCAACGGGTATGAATTCGATTTCACCCTGTTGGCGTTGTGGGGGCAATCATTGGCATCATCAGTGTCGTTTTAAACAGCACATCTGTAAAGGCTGTTCGAAAGTGGGCCATTTTCAGCGAATGTGTCCACAACTGAGCAAGCGTACTGTGACTCACCACATGGATGATGACGACCAGTCCAGTGCAGATGTGGATATGCAACTCGAGATATCGGAGGAGGAAGTGAATGGACTGTAGTCATTCCTGACAAAGAATCAACTCATAATGGTTAATGTGAAACTAAATGGTGTGCCGGCATCGATGGAATTGGACACGGGTGTGAGTCAGTCGATAATGAGCCAAAGGACATTCGACAAGCTGTGGGACACTAAGGCTGTGAAGCCTAAGCTAAGTCCCGTCAATGCCAAGTTGCATATTTACACCAAGGAACTCATACCGGTGATTGGCAGTGCAGTAGTCAAGATGTCGTATGATCCTTTGGTTCATGATCTACCATTAGGGAGCGTTCCAGGAAATGGTCCAACGCTGTTCGGCAGGAATTGGCTCGAAAAAATCAAATGGAATTGGAATGATGTCAAAGCGTTGTCATCGGTGAATGACATTTCATGTGCTTAAGTGCTGAGCAAGTCTCCCTCGCTGCTTGAACTGGGCATTGTCAATTTCACGGGATCCAAGGTGCAGATCAATGTGGACTCGGGTGCAAGACCCATCCATCACAAAGCTCGGGCTGGTCCATACATGATGAGAGAGAAGGTCGAAATTGAGCTGGACAGACTCCAACGTGAAGGGGTCATATCACCGGTCGAATTTAACGAATGGGCCAGTCCCATTGTTCCTGTGTTGAAGGCACTGTCAGGATTTGTGGAGACTACAAGGTTACGATCAACCGATTTTCGAAACAGGATCAGTACCCATTACCGAAGGCTGATGACCTGTTTGCAACACTAGCCGGTGGGAAGTCATTCACTAAACTGGATCTGACATCGGCTTATATGACACAGGAGTTCGTCTTCATGTCGAAGAAACTTACGTGCATCAACACTCATAAAGGACTGTTTATCTACAACAGGGGTCCTTTTGGAATTCGCTCAGCTGCAGCCATATTTCAGAGAAACATGGAGAGTCTACTGAAGTCCGTCTCTAAAACCATCGTGTTTCAAGATGACATTCTGGTCACAGGTCGTGACATTGCCAAACAACTGGACAAGCTTGAAGAGGGTCTACATCGTCTGGCCAAAGTAGGTCACAGGCTGAAACGGTTGAAGTGTATTTCATGGCACCGGAAGTCGAATTTCTGGGGAGGAAGATTGCTGCTGATGGCATCAGGCCTACGAACTCAAAATCTAAGGCCATCAAAAATGCACACAGGCCTCAGAATGTGATGGAACTGCATTCATTCCTTGGTCTACTCAACTACTTCATTAATTTCTTACCTAGATTGAGCACTTTATTAGAGCCACTGCACATGCTGCTCAGAAAAGGTGATAACTAGGTTTGGGGTGTGTCTCAAGATAGAGCTTTCGAGAAAGCTACAAATCTGCTTTGCTCCAACAAGTTGCTGGTACATTATGATCCGTGTAAGCGTCTGGTATTGGCCTGTGATGCTTCATCATATGGGGTTGGCTGCATGCTCCAATAAGCTAATAAGTCGGGTAAACTACAACTTGTTGCGTATGCTTCGAAAAGTTTGTCAAAGGTGGAAAGAGCCGACAGCATTGTACGGGTTAAAAAGATGCATCGGCACCTGTTTGGTTTTTGTTTTGAAGTCGAAACAGATCACAAGCCACTCATTTAATTGTTTTCAGAAAACAAAGGTATCAATACCAATGCATCGTCCCGCATCCAGAGGTGGGCGCTGACATTATCTGCCTATGATTATGTCATTCATCATAGACTTGGCACCGAGAATTGTGCCGATGCACTGAGCCATCTGCCGTTGCCCACACCGGAGGTAGAGACGCCACAACCTGCAGATCTACTGTTAGTTATGGATGCTTTTGAGAGTGAAGGAATCCCTGTCACTGCTCAACAAGTTAGGACCTGGACCAGATAGGTTCCGATTTTATCAGTTGTAAAATGTTGTGTCCTTAGTGGTGATTGGTCTGCTATACCTATGGAAATGTGTGATGAGACCAAACCTTACAACCATCACAAAGACGAACTATCCATTCAGTCAGATTGTTTACTGTGGGGTAATCGTGTTGTTATGCCGAAGAAAGGCAGAAAGAAATTTGTATGTGACCTACACAGCACTCATTCCGGTATTGTTATGATGAAAGACATTGCCAGGTCTCACATATGGTGGCCTGGAATTGACTCTGATCTGGAGTCATGTGTGCATCAGTGCAACACTTGCATGCAACTAAACAAAGTACCAGCGGAATCTCCGCTGAGTCTGTGGTTGTGGCCATCCAAACCATGGTCGAGGATCCACATCGACTTTGTGGGTCCTTTCCTGGGTAAGATGATTTTTTTGTTGTGGTGGATGCATAGTCCAAGTGGATAGAGTGTATAATCATGTCATCTACTACATCTGCAGCTACCATTGAGAGCCTTCGTGTCATGTTTGCTACTCATGGTCTGCCTGACATCGTTGTGAGCAACAACGGATCTTGCTTCACTAGTCTGGAGTTTCAAGAGTTCATGAAACTGAATGGTATTGAACATGTGAGGTCAGCACCATTCAAACCTTCTTCTAATGGTTAAGCAGAGCATGCTGTCCAAACAATCAAGCAGAGTATGAAACATGTAACTCAGGGTTCATTGCAGACTCGCTTGTCATGCATATTGCTTAGTTACAGGACAAGACCCCACACGCTTACCGGGGTCTCTCCTGCTGAACTATTGATGAAGAGAGGTCTCAAGACCAAGCTCTCTCTTGTCCATCCTGACTTGAACGATCGTGTTGAAACCAGACGTCAAAATCAGCAGTAGTATCATGATCTCTGTTAACGATCCTGTGTATGTGCTAAATTATGGTCAAGGTCCCAAGTGGATCACCGGTACTGTTACAGCCAAGGAGGGTAACAGAGTGTTTATTGTCATGCTCAAGAATGGGCAGACATGCAGGAAACATGTTGATCAGATAAAGCTGCGGCACACGGATGAACTGGAACAAGTTGAGGAAGATACGATCAGTGACCAACCAACCTATATTCATTCATCAGAGGACTCCACCGTCATCAATCAATCTGGATTTTCAATCACTGACATGGTCATTGCCACTCCCATCAGATCAGCTACCCAGCCTCCAGTCATAACTGACTCAGAACGCTCGCCCAGAACTCAAGTTGAACTGAGATGATCAACTCGTGAGCGGAAATCCCCGGACCGTCTTAACTTGTAAAAGGATTGATACTAAAATCTTGAAAGGGGACGTTGTCATGTATGTATGCTTGGGGTTACTAGCCATCAGGGGGCACCACTGTTGGAGAGCACTGGGCTGTAGGCATGGGTGTGCGGGTATATAAAGCAAGCCACCATGTAATGTGGGCATTTTGGGCCTGAATAAAGTTGAGGCACGTTTGCACTTGAGTGAGTTTACAGTATTCAGTCCATCGAGTTATTACATACATAACACCCACCAAACTGTTGAACACCTAAATTCCCTGCCTGGCCCCCATGTTAGCTGATGTTGTTAATGGTTCCCTCTGTTGTCATCACTGTTTTCTTGAAAAAACACATCTTTGACCCCTCTGTCCTTGCAATCTCCCTTTCCTCTCCAAAGCCCTTGAACGTGTTGTCGTCTCCCAAATCTGTGCCATCTTTCCCTCAATTCCATGTTTGATTCCCTCCAATCAGGTTTCTGCCCCTGCCACATACCGAAATGGTTCTCATCAAAGTCACAAATGACATTCTTTGTGACTGTGACCATGATAAACTGTTCCTCCTCATCTTTCTCGACCTGTCCGTAGTCTTTGACATGGTTCACCACACCATCTTCCTCCAAAGCCTATCCTCTGTCGTCCAGATGGGTGGGACTGCACTCACCTAGTTCCATTCTTATCTATCGAATTGCAGCCAGAGATTCACTGGAATGGCTTTCCTCCCGCTCCAGCACTCTGGAGTCTCCCAAGGATCTATCCTTAGTCCCCTATTTCTCATCTATATGTTGCCCCTCGGCGACATCATCTGAAAACTCAACACCAGGTTCCACACGTACGCTGATAACACTCAGCTCTGCCTTACCACCACCTCTCTCAACCCCTTCACTGGATTGTCACATTGTTTGTCCGACATCCAGTATTGGATGAGCAGAAATTTCCTTCAACGAAATATTGGAAAGAACGAAGCCATTGTCTTTGGTCTCCACCACAAACTCTGTTCCCTGGCCACCAATTTCATCCCTCTCCCTGGCAACTGTCCGAAGCTGAGCCAGACCGTTAGCAACCTTGGTGTTGTCTTTGACCCCAAGTTGAGCTTCCGATCACATATCCGCTTCATCATAAGAGATCGCTCTACTTCCACCTTCCTAACATTGCCTGAGTCCAACCCTTCCTCAGCTCATCTGCTGCTGAAACCTTCATCTATGCCGATGTTACTTCTAGACTTGACTATTCTAATGCTCTCCTGGCTGGCCAAACATCTTCCACCCTACACAAACTTGCGCTCATCCAAAACTCTGCTGCCCGTATCTTAACTCGAATCAACATCAAGTTCCTAAACCTCTCCGTCTCTCTACCTCTCTCTCCTATTTTAAGATGCTCTTTAAAACCTATCTCTTTAACCAAGCCTTTGGTCATCTGTTCTGATAAATCAGGGCTGTGTAATTATTCGGGCTGGAGAGCCACTTCACAAGTTTTGGTGAGCTGTTAAGGGCCGCACAACAATGTTCCCCCGAAGGTGCATGGTCGCGCAGTCATGCACCAATCGCAAGGTCCCGTGCAGGCCGCTCACCAGCTCCTGCCACTGGCAGAGATATTGCACGTGCAGTATTGTTCAGTTAATTTACCAGTCTGATTCCTGATTGGGGGGATTGTCCTATCAGGAGAGTAGACTAGACCTATATTCTCTCGAGTTTAGAAGAATGACTCATTGAAAAATACAAAATTCTTACAGGGCTTGACAGGGTAGATACAGGGAGGATATTTCCTCTAGATGAGGAGTCTAGAGCCAGGGGTCACAGTCTCAGAATAAGGGGTTGGCCATTTAGGACTGAGATGAGGAGAAATTTCTTCACTCAGACGGTAGTGAATCTTTGGAATTCTTTACCTCAGAGGGCAACAGAGTCTCGGTCTTTGAGGATATTCAAGACAGCGATTGATAGATTTTTGAATATTAAGGTAATCAAGGGATTATGGGGATAGTACAGGAAAGTGGAGTTGAGGTCAACCATGATTTTATTGAATGGCGGAGCAGTCTCGAGGGGCCAAATGGCATATTCCTACTCCTAATTCTTAGGTTTTTATGTTCTTATATTCTAAGTGATCCACCAACTCAAATAATTGGCCACCCCTGAGTCAGAGCTTTGAAACCAACCAGCTACTTTGCACTGTCTTTGAAAACATACAAGGGTTATGTATTTGACTGTGCAGCTGGCAGTGTTCCATGTTATTTCCAGTACCCCATGCAGGTATTCATTGTTCCTTATTTTGCTCACTGATTTCAAGGCTACCTCTGTACAAGACTAATCTTGAAATGATTCAGTGTGCAAAACCCTTTATCAGCCCCGGCACAGTACAAGCTCAACAGAACTACCAATTAGCATGGACACTGACCCAGCGAGCAGAAATAAACCCACATCACAGTCGCCCAGCTAGAGCAAGGTTGAAATAGAGGGCTCAAATTTCCCCAACCCCTTTTGCTGGCGCCCTCACCCAAGATGCGCCGCTTTTGTCTGCCTCCAAGCACGCCAAAAATCTTCCTCCCGACTCTGGCTGCTCCCCAGCCTCTCCTCAGTGGTGGCGTAGCGTGACCAGTGGATTGGGGGCAGAGCCACGTCCCGGCGGTGAAAACAGTGCTGGGACCTCGGCACATGCGCGCTAGAGTCTGCGCCCATGTGCACTAGCTCCTGGCAGGCCGAATGGCCTGTGAGTACACGCTACAGGCTGTGTGGGAGGGGCCCGAAGCACACCGTCCCTAGCCCTGGCCGAATGGGCTCCCTCATCGGCGGTACCGTGTTCCCTAAGGTAGGACTTCTATTTTTTATTTGTTATTTACTGATCGATTGATTGCTTATTACTTTGGTCTTGGTGCTTTAGGTGCAGGGTTCCTTCTAATTTTTATTTGTTAAGTAATTGCTTATTACTTTTTGTGCTTGGTGCAAATGTACTGCTTTGTTTAGTGCTTTAAATGTATTTATGCTTCTTTATTGTTGTTGTGAAGGTGTTTAGTGCTTTGCAAGGTCCCCTTCCCTCCTCCCTGCCTGCGCTGATTTCTTAAGTCACCGCAAGGTTTTTCTGAACGTACAAGGGTGCTCACTTATGCTGGCCTAAGTTAGTTTGGAGTAACTTTTAGCTGGCTAAACTTGCTTAAATGGCCAAAACAGGCGTAAGTGGCTGGTAACGGCCCCTTTTGAAAAAAAAACTAAACTAAAAAAACCTAACTAACTCCTTACACTGGCACAAATTAAATGGCCAGAATTGCAACTAAAAAGATACTCCAGAAAAATCAAGTTGCTCCAAAATAAAACGGAGCAACTCCTGGGGAAATTTGGGCCCTATAGAGCCCTCCATTTGGACAGAAACAATATTGACCACAAAAATGAAGGCAGACTAAACACGCTGCTCTATAAGCAATGAGGGCATGTGCAGTATCTATAATCGCGTGCCATCACCTGGAGCCCTTGTGCTCCAGGATTCACTCCTGTGTCTAAAACAGCAATGAGAACTCCCCTGCTGTCGTACTCTGGGTACCGGCAGAGGAAAGACGAAGCGCCAGTCTCTTCGGTAAAAGAATTATGGGGATGAGCAGCCATGAATCCACTCTAAAATGGACAGGGCATATTCGAGTCTGCAGTGCATTCTGGGTACGGGCATTTGCCATTGGCGTTCAGAGCCGTGGAACAGATCCTTTTAAGATCGGGCCGGGAAGAATCGCTTTTGTAAATTGATAAATTGAATTGTATTAATGTGTGTTCCCAGACTGCACTTCGAGCCCCTCTCTGACCCACGAGAAGTGAAAGTGGATAGACTAATGTGGAGCTCGAGCTCGGGCTCGTGTTCTATTTCTGTCCCGTCCCGTCCTAGAATGACTTGATTGGCCGGATGCTGCCTGTGGGCGGAATTTTGTCCACCACTGTGATATCTCCTCCTGTGGCTCGATGTCACATTTTGATTGATAACGCACTTGTGAAGCACCTTGAGTCATTTTGCTATGTTAAAGGTGCTGTATAAATGCAAGTTGTTGCTGTTTATCTAGTTTTACTCGTTTTTACCGATATTTAAAAAAAATCAACTCTAAAGATCTGCACAGAGGCACATCTGGTCTAAGTGCTGAGATGCGCCGCCAGGAATCACTGCCTTTGGCTCCAATAGACTATATAGGCTTTGGCAGAGCTTCCCTAATTACAGTTTTGGTCTCCTTACCAAGGAAGACCTTAGAGAGAGTGCAACAAAGCATCAATAGACTAATTCCTGGGATGAAGGGATTGTCCGATGAGGAGTGATTGAGTAGACTAGGTTTTTATTCCCTAGAGTTTAAAAGAATGAGAGGTGATCTCATTGAAACATAGAAAATTCTTAAGGGACTTAACAAGGTAAATGCTGGGAGGATGTTTTCTCTGGCTGGAGAGTCTAGAATCAGGCATCACAGTCTTAGAATAAGGGGTTGGCATTTAGGACTGTGATGAGGAGACATTTCTTCACTCAAAGGGTTGAGAATCTTTGGAATTCTCTACCCCAGACAGTGTGGTTGCTCAAGACAGAGATTGACAGATTTTTGGATACTAAGGGAATCAAGTGATACGGGAAAAGTGCGGAAAGGTGGAGTTGAGGTAGAAGATCAGCCATGATCTTATTGAATAGCGGAGCAGACTTGAGGGGTCAAATGGCCAACTCTTGCTCCTAATTCTTATGTTACCTAATTTGGCTTGCAGTGGTGGGCACTCATGCCGCCAGGGTAGCATCTGAGGCACCCATCCACTGAAAAGGCCGAAATGTCCAGCAATAGAATGGCCTGCTGTAGGACCACGTTTGGCCAGGGGGTGTGGGGGGTGGGGCGGGAGGTTGGGGGCGGGTGGGGGGCTGGGGCATGGGGCATTCTACGGCTGGCTCCCAAAGAGCTCGACCAGCTCTCAACTCAGATTGGCACACTTTACAAAAGGGATTATAGGCTGTTAATGTTTTATGGGGTGAAATTACTTGGCGCCCCATTTGTGGTCGGTAACAGCCGCGAGGCAGAAGTTCCTGTGCCAGGCGTGGAAGTCCCTCCCCACAACATATTCAGGTTATCACCGCTGAGAGCAAATGGAGCACAAAATATCATGCTCCACTTGCTCTGTGGGGCGTGAGCGGGGTGGACGGGATCGAGAGGGGCACAGTGGTACATGGTGGGACACGTAGCACTGCCACGTAGACAGGGCCCTCCCCTTCATTAAAGGGACCACCAGTCAGTGAGCGGAGTGCCGTAGCATCAGCCTGGCATACAAGCAGAGTGCCAGGCTGCAATATTGCGGCACGGACCCCACTTTCCAACAGGAAGTCAGCCATTTTTTTAAATTTTGAAATCGCCACCTCCCCTTTAATTTTCGCCCCGTGAGCAGCCTACTGCATCACCAGACACAGCTTCAGATGGCGCCGTCGAATTTTCACTCCAGGGTGAAAACAGTTCACTGCGCACGGTGATGACATTGTCATCGCCGACTCAATGGAGCCGGGTGCTACTGGTTACTGAAGCCGCTAAACTCCCGCGGAATTTTGCAGGGGTCGTGAGTGCCCCACGCTAGGGTGAAAAGTTGTTTGTGCCCGGCAGTACCCTCCGGGGGCTGCTAACGGGAGACGCAAATGCTACGAATTACTCCCCCTTAAAGTTTTGTCGGACAACCAAGGAACTGCCTAGCAACTGGACAGTGTCATATTGGCTGCCCCACTCAGTTCAACAGGCGATCAAGATGCACCCCGAGTTGAATGGACACTTACGAGTAATATTTAGACTAGGGAACCAATCCTGGCTATAGTAAGCTCGGTGATAAAGCTTCCCATTGGAAATCATGAGCTGATTCCTGACATCTCTGGTTGCAAGATGCCGATGTGAGCCTCCTTCCTCTGGTGCTTCCTCTCCTTTCTCTAGTTCTTTCATGTCTGTCTATAGCTGTAGAGGCCTGTAACAACCAACCTAAAGAAGCACAAGAACCTCTTGCATGGAGGAACAGGAATAGACCACTTAGCCCCTTGAACCTATTCCACCATTCAATTAAGATCATGGTTGATCTGCACCTTACCTCATCTACTCGCCTTGTGTAGGGCATGTGTATGTTTTACACTCTATCCTGATTCTCTGATCTCGGAACTTATAGGGGAAAAGGACAACACATGGCACAAAATTTAGGCTTAACCCAGTGTCAATTTTATTACATAGAAAAACTAACCAAAACATCTGAGAGAAATTGACTGAAGACATACAATCACCCTTTTTGGTTGTAGTTCGTGGTTGTTGGTTCCGTGACCGGTTGCTTATTCTTCTGGCTGTTCTCTGCAGTGCTGTTCCTTCCGTATACATTCTGTACCTTGCTTCGGTACCACGCTTCTGTTTTCCCGCCGAACGTTGATGGACATACATGTACCTGTATGTGTACCCTTCTTCTACGTCTGTCTGCTTCTGTTCTTCTATACTTCTTCTCCTGAGCAGCTTCTAACCCGCATATTTATATCCATGTTTTGACTGATCTCCCGCCACTGCGGTTTCTGATAATGTGTTTGCATCGATACATTGTTTTGTGGTGATCCTGGTTGATTGACTGCAATAATGGACTCGACTGTTCCCAGTTTGCACATGGAGTCTGCGGGACTCAAGATGACTCCCCATTTTAACACCTCGTTCCCCAAAAATATGCACCTGTGGTGATTCCTTTGTTGTCCGGTCTTAATGCAGACTTGGCATCTCCAGTGAGTTTGTTCACCATCCACTCCCGCCCCCTCCCCACCGCCCCTTGGCCAATCAAGTTCAGGGCCTCATGTAACAACTCCATTGTTGTTATGCATAAAGTCAGTTTTGGTTCCTGACCACAGAGTGTCCTTAATTGGGGTGAGTCACTACCTGCCCTAAGACTGGTGCCTTTTTGCTCCCACTGTCCAGTTTCATTCCAAAAGCTTGTATTAATCAATTATTAGTTCATGGCCTTCTTCTGTGGTTTTTCTGAAGATTTTTAACCTTACACTCCCTCCTTTAATGTCTCATAAATAGAAAAATCAGAGACATTACTCATGGGTTTTCATCTTTTTCCATGAGCCCTTTTTGGGTGTATTGCAGTCTCAGTCAAAAACTCCAGATTACATTTTTTTTTACAACAAAAACAGTACTTTTCCCGATAAACCAACACTTTTTTTCCAACAAAAATGTTCAGCCTTGATCTGACATCAGTTTTATATACAAACACTTTGGCCTTGGTTTATCTTAATAACCCTTCAAGCTTCCCTTCCTTTCACTTCTGTTTTAACTTGCAGGATAAGATAAATAGGTACAATACTATCACCAACTGTACAATGACTAGTGCGTGTGACACATTTTGAACCCGGGGGGAATGTCAATATTGAATCCCAAATCCCATTTTGGAGGGGCCATCATTTCCTCGATTTCCTCCCTTACTTTCTCATTCATTTTGTGTCATGCATAATAGTGTTTGTGGGATAGCTCGATGTCCTTTAATAACTTGGTCAAATGTTCAGGTAATGGCAGGATATCGTATCCAAAATGCAATATGTATTCTCAGAGGTTTGGTAAAGTGCCGTTGACTGTGATACTTATGTGTTTGTAGTCTGAGATAGGAATTATCCTTTCTTGTGCTATGAGTGTTTCTACCAGGGGTGTGAAACAAAAGGTGGAATCTATCACTGGACACCAAGTATTCTGGTGTACTCTGTACCGACTTTCACTGGTGGTGACACAGTGTGTCCCATTTCCCTTGTACGCAACCTGTGGCAGGCAATGGTTCTGAGCTGTCACTTCCATAATACAGCTTATAGGCAGCCCGTCCTCATACTTGAACCCACATACCGGCCAGTCAATAGGATTCAGATGATAGGGGTACAATATCACATATGTAACTCCTCTCTGGCATCCCTCCAGACGAGCACCGGTTATAGAATTTCCCAATTTTACCACATACTGTAGGGTTCTATGATGCCTCACATGTACCCCATTCTGAAATACCTCAATGTTTTCCACCCAGTATACCGGTATGGGTCGTAGTGACTGATCCATCACTGGTATTCAAAGCACTATCCCCATTATGGATTGTTTACTCGAACCACAGTTGACCGGGAGGGAATACGCTTTGGAGGCTGACAGTAGCTGACATGAATTCTGGAGGTTGTTTTAGACACTCAAAGCTTTTTGATGCTTATTACTGACCCACAAAGTTATGTAGCCTTGTTTTAATCCTCTAAATTACTGTGTCCTTCATTTAACAACCAAGCTCCGTACATGACACACATGTCATTCTGAACAGCTTGATCTGACATGTTTCTGTCCTCCGTGATTAAAGCATTAATGGTCTAAGCGTGCGTTTCCACCTCAGCTACCATCTCTTTCAAATGTCATTGCCTAATTCTCCTGCAGTTCGTTACCCTCAATGTCATACCCTCCTCCAGTATCTACTTTAACTGGTCCCTTAACTGGGGGTACTTGTGCATGAAACACAAAAGGTTAGTATGCAGGTACAGCAAGTGATCAGGAAGGCCAATGGAATCTTGGCCTTTATTGCAAAGGGGATCGAGTATAAAAGCAAGGAAGTCTTACTAAAGTTATACAGGGTATTGGTGAGGCCACATCTGGAAAACTGCATACAGTTTTGGTTTCCATATTTACGAAAGGATATACTTGCTTTGGAGGCAGTTCAGAGAAGGTTCACTAGGTTGATTCTGGAGATGAGGGGGTTGACTTATGAGGAAAGGTTGAGTAGGTTGGGTCTCTACTCATTTGAATTCAGAACAATGAGAGGTGATCTATCGAAACGTATAAGATTATGAGGGGGCTTGACAAGGTGAATGTAGAGAGGATGTTTCCACTGATGGGAGAGACTAGCACTAGAGGGCATGATCTTAGAATAAGGGGCCGTCCATTTAAAACTGAGATGAGGAGAAATTTCTTCTCTCAGAGGGTTGTAAATCTGTGGAATTCGCTGCCTCAGAGAGCTGTGGAAGAACAAATTTAAGACAGAAATAGACAGTTTCTTAAACAATAGGGGGTAAGGGGTTATGGGGAGCGGGCAGGGAGGTGGAGCCGAGTCCATGATCAGATCAGCCATGATCTTATTGAATGGCGGAGCAGGCTCGGGGGCCATATGGCCTACTCCTGTTCCTATTTCTTATGTTCTTATGTTCTTATGGATAGAGAGTTGGCTAACTAACAGAAAACAGAGAGTCGGGATAAATGGTTCATTCTCGAGTTGGCAATCAGTAATAAGTGGGGTGCCGCAGGGCTCAGTGCTGGGACCCCAACTATTTATAATCTATATTAATGACTTGAAAGAAGGGACCGAGTGTAATGTAGCCAAGTTTGCTGACGATACAAAGATGGGAGGAAAAGCAATGTGTGAGGAGGACACAACAAACCTGCAAAAGGACATAGACAGGCTAAGTGAGTGGGCAAAAATTTGGCAGATGGAATGTTGGAAAGTGTGAGATTATGCACTTTGGCAGAAAAAAAATCAAAGAGCAAGTTAATATTT
Source organism: Pristiophorus japonicus (assembly GCF_044704955.1). Classification (NCBI taxonomy): domain Eukaryota; kingdom Metazoa; phylum Chordata; class Chondrichthyes; family Pristiophoridae; genus Pristiophorus; species Pristiophorus japonicus. Next base: position 237,117,263 of record NC_091977.1, on the reverse strand, counting down.
AAATGGAGAAAAATTGCAAAGTGCTGCAGTACAGTGGGACCTGGGGATACTTGTGCATGAAACACAAAAGGTACAGCAAGTGATCAGGAAGGCCAATGGAATCTTGGCCTTTATTGCAAAGGGGATGGAGTATAAAAGCAAGGAAGTCTTACTAAAGTTATACAGGTTGAGGCCACACCTGGAATACTGCGTACAGTTTTGCTTTTGATATTTAAGAAAGGATATACTTGCTTTGGAGGCAGTTCAGAGAAGGTTCATTAGGTTGATTCCGGAGATGAGGGAGTTGACTTATGAGGAAAAGTTGAGTACGTTGAGCCACTACTCATTGGAATTCAGAAGAATGAGAGGTGATCTTATCGAAACGTATAAGATTCTGAGGGGGCTTGACAAGATGGATGCAGAGAGGATATTTCCACTGATGGGGGAGACTAGAACTAAGGTGCGTAATCTTAGAATAAGGGGCCGCCCATTTAAAACTGAGATGAGGATGAATTTCTTCTCTCAGAGGGTTGTAAATCTGTGGAATTTGCTGCCTCAGAGAGCTGTGGAAGCTGGGTCATTGAATAAATTTAATACAGAGATAGACAGTTTCTTTACCGATAAGGGGGATAAGGTGTTATGGGGATGGGCGGCAAAGTGGACCTGAGTCTATGATCGGATCAGCCATGATCTTATTAAATGACCGAGCAAGCTCGAGGGGCTGTATAGCCTACTCCTGCTCCTATTTCTTATGTTCTTATGTTCTTAAGGTATTCACTTGGACTTGCAACTGCACATTGTCCACACTATTTACCAGTGATGTCCCAGTATTAAATGCTGTAGCTACATCACTCATTAATCCTCTTTTCCATCTCGGTTTGTACACTTCCCCCTGACTCTCGTCCCCGTAATTTTTGATAGAATTGTTTGAACATTTCCTTTAACAATTTATCATATAACTTTTTTGTTTCTGGCGGGCACCATCAGGGTAATTGTAACTCTGTTAAATTTAGAATAACCGACGCTACTTCATAATATATAGAATGATAACAACTTTTTCCCTGTTGGGATTAATGCAAACCCATTCTTAGATCCGAGTGTTAGGACAGGACTTGGAATTTCTTGGTTTAGAATCTCCTGCATTTTAGGGAGAGGTTTTAATTTGCTCACGATCAGTTCAGTTGCATTGACTGTTTTTGAGGGGTTCAATGTCAAACAGGAATCAAAACCCTGCGTTCAATTCATTCCTGACCCAGAATCCTGCCATTGCCATTTAAAGTCAGTCCCCACACCTCCCCTGCACTTGTGACTAGATCCAATCACACAGACATAAACCCCTTGTTCTCCTTCCACCACTTTTCCCAAAACAATTTTGCCCCTTCTCTTGTTCCTGTGGTTTGCCTGTTTGAGCTATTACCCAGTTTCTCCCACTCTGTGGATGCATTAACTATTCCCCTGTCTGTTTTCCATAACCACCACCATCCTCCCATGTGAGTAATCCCTTTACAGTCCTGACAAACGAGTCTACCCTCTCTCACCTGTACCTTCCTGGTTGCGATGTTTAGCCTGGGGCAGGACACTGACACCTCCCCAAGTTTGTTTCCAGTTTGTCTGGGGTACTTGGTCAAATTTGACCCTAACCACCCTGGCCAACTCTCAGTGTGAGCATAGGCATTTGTGCCCTTGTTGCTCCATATGGCTCCCCCTTGAGTTACAGTGGGGCCGGTTCCTCCCATATACCGGTATGTAAGGAATGTCTCGGTGTCTCCCCGATATCCCAATCCTTTAATAATCATGGCCATCCACGACCTAGCCACAGTGTCCACCTCATCTCGTATCCCGGGCTCGATTCGCTCCTATGAAGACAAAAATGAAAGAAATACGTTTGCTCTCTGGGGGCCTCCCCCTCACAGGTCCTTCTTCAGTTATACACATATGTACATAACACCTTTTCACGATCATTGCTTCCCTCTCTTATCCTGATGCTTGGGCTTTCGGAGGCTCGGAGGTGGAGATGGAGGAGGTGTCCAGAGTACCCTAGGTCACAGTACCCGCCCACTCTGCCTTACTGCTCCGTCCTTTACATCTCCATCCTCATCATCCCATAGCATGGGTGGGAGGCTTACACTGATCAAACTCATCACAGTTCCTTGGGCCTTGGTCCACTTTTTATTCTCTCCGGGGTTGTACAGCTCACACTGGTTTATATGGAACCATTTTATACATTTTGGCAGCTGGATCACGCACACCATAGGGCTCGCCTTATCTACAATGCGATATGGTCCTTTGTACAATAGTTCAAATGCTCCTATTCTGGCATAATTTCTGACAATTACCTGATCCCCTACCCTCCATTCCTGTGTAACCTGGGGCTCCAGAAGCAGTTTATTCTGCTGGTGCTGTCTGCCCATATTGTTAGCTGCTTCCCAATGCAGCCCCTTCAGAGTATCATACAGACCTCTGACAAAGCTATCCCATGTGACTGCTTTAACCTGCTTTTTGGTCAGGACTGGTGCTAGGATATGGGTCGGGGTCCTCATAAGTCTCCCTGTCATCAGTGCATGTGGGGAGTGTCCCATACTCTTAGAGAGACTGGCCCGGTGGCTCATCAGTATTAGGGGTAGGATCTCATCCCATTTCTTCAGGATATCTCCTAATTCCCTTCTAAGTCTCTCTTTTAAGGTCCGGTTTGTCCTTCTACTGGACCTGACGATTGGGGGTTATATGCCAAATTCCATTTCCCGTGTATTCCTAGCAGCTTTAGGGTGGCCTGCATTACCGCTCCGGTGAAATAACTCCCTTGATCTGATTCCACTATCAGGGGCAGTACTCATCGAGAAAAGACTTCTTGCACCAGAATGTTTGCAGTGACTACTGCGGTGGCCGCCCTACAAGGAAAAGCTTCTACCCACTTTGTGAAAAGATCTATTAACACCAAGCAATATTTATTGCCTCTGCCTGAAGTGGACAGTGGCCCTATGAAATCTATCTGTATAGACTGCCATGACCCCTCTACCCTTCTCGTGTGTCCCAACAGAGCCTTCCTCCGGTGGGGGTCTGGATTGTTTACGGCACATACCAGACAATTCTGGCAATAATCCCTTACATCGCTTCTAAGCCCAGGCCATCATCCCACGGCTTCTACTTTATTCCACATTGTTTCTGGCCCTGGATGTCCAGCTCCTGGACCCCCATGCGCTAGTTACAAGAATTCTTCCCTGCATTGCCCAGACACGATCCAACTATCTCCCTTAAACAACATTCCCTGCTTTACTGCTATGTCTGCAGCTCCCAAAGGTCCTGCCTCAGACTTCCCATCTATCGTGTCCCTAAGATCTAAGATCTGCATCCCATAGCTGAGCCTGTTTTAAATCAGGCGACAATGGTACATCTTTGGGTCCCTCCCTGCCTGTTACAGCCATAATCTGTCCACAGTGATATGGATCCAAGGTGTCCCTTCTCCTGCCCCTGTTTTGACCAGTGTGTCTGCTTTTTCATTCCCTTTCCACTTGGGCTCTGTTTTAGAGTATGCTTTGACCTTTTGGATGCAGTAATCCTTCTGGCCCTTACCCGTGACGTCCAAAATTACTTTTAACAAAGGAGCCGTCACCAACAGCTTTCCGTCTGAGGACTTAAACCCTCGCCTAGCTCATATGGCTAAATACTCTGTACAGGAGTTACAAGTGAACATGGAGTCCGAACATTTCGTATATGGAGTTGGGAATTCATTCGGGTGTGTGACTAGGTACGGTACCGCTGCTGGCTCAGCCTGCTGCGCACTTAAAGTGTTGGGGAGTTTTATGGCTTTCTCTATCCCTGCCTCAGGATCATAAATCCCACAGTCTGTTTTTCTCTCTCATTTTATTACTGAACTAGACCCATCTACATAGATGTCCCTGCCTGTCGGGTGTTCCCCTGCTCGGAATTCCACATCTACATCCCAGACACCTTCCACTGAACACACATGAGCTGCTCCCAGATAAACCAGGTTCAGGGCTAGCTTTGGTTCTCCTAGCCTCTCAACCTTCAGGTCTAACAGAGTAAGCAACAATGTCCAGCGAGCAATCCTGTTATTGCTCACTGTCCCATCTTTCATTGTACCATCCAGTAACATTTGTGTCGGGTTGTGACAGGTCAATAGAGTCACTGAAGCTAACCCTGTGAGCGACTAAAAATGCTGTACTGCCCAAAAAGTTGCGAATGGATGTCGTTCGCAGTTTGAAAAGCTCTTTTCTACTTCGTGAGAACCCGGGAGGCGTAGGCCACCGGTCTCAGCTTGCCGTGTCACTCCTGGAGTAACACTGCACTCAAGCTGTCCCCAGTCACTGGTACCTCCAGACTAAAGTCCTGGTCCCCATTTAATGCTCCCAACGCTGGTGCTGTCTGTAATACCTCTTTTAACCGAATCAACGTTTCTTGACAATCCTCACTCCATTCCCACTCTACTCCTTTCCTAAGAAGCCTCAACAAAGGAGCTGCCATGGCTGCATATCCCTCTATGAATTCCCTGCAGTAACCCGTTATTCCAAGGAAAGACCTTACTCCAGACACATCCTTAGGAACAGGTACTTCCTGGACTGTCTTTCTTTTAGTTCCATCTATGTCTCTCTCTCCTGCCCTAATGGTCAAACCTAGAAACTGCACCTCCTCTTTGCCGATTTGAGCATTCTTGGGATTTACTTTAAAACTGCTTCTTTCAGCGAATGCAGTAACTCACTCAATAATGGCCCTTGGTCCTCCGCACTTTCGGAGAATAACAACTTGTCATCCATATATTGGACCAACCGACCTGCCTGACAAAAAATTTTTAATGCCTCGGCCATACTTTGGTGAAAAATCGAGGAACAATTGTGAAACCCTTGTGGAAGACATGTCCACGTGTACTGCTGACCCTTAAAAGTAAAGGCAAATTTAGACTGGTCCTCCCGTCTCAGGGGAATGGACCAAATCCCGTTCGAAATTTCTAGCACAGTGAAGGTTGTCGCAGCCGCAGGGATACTTCCCATCAACTCCGCTATTACCGTTACCGTGGGTGCACAGGCTGGAATATTTTTATTCAGGACTCAGTAATCTACCGTGGCCCACCATGAGTTATACAAACATAGAAACATAGAAAATAAGTGCAGGAGTAGGCCATTCGGCCCTTCCAGCCTGCACCGCCATTCAATGAGTTCATGGCTGAACATGCAACTTCAGTACCCCATTCCTGCTTTCTCGCCATACCCCTTGATCCCCCTAGTAGTAAGGAGTACATCTAACTCCTTTTTGAATATATTTAGTGAATTGGCCTTAACAACTTTCTGTGGTAGAGAATTCCACAGGTTCATCACTCTCTGGGTGAAGAAGTTTCTCCTCATCTCGGTCCTAAATGGCTTACCCCTTATCCTTAGACTGTGACCCCTGGTTCTGGACTTCCCCAACATTGGGAACATTCTTCCTGCATCTGACATGTCTAAACCTGTCAGAATTTTAAACGTTTCTATGAGATCCCCTCTCATTCTTCTGAACTCCAGTGAATACAAGCCCAGTTGATCCAGTCTTTCTTGATATGTCAGTCCCGCTATCCCGGGAATCAGTCTGGTGAACCTTCGCTGCACTCCCTCAGTAGCAAGAATGTCCTTCCTCAAGTTAGGAGATCAAAACTGTACACAATACTCCAGGTGTGGCCTCACCAAGGCCCTATACAACTGTAGTAACACCTCCCTGCCCCTGTACTCAAATCCTCTCGCTATGAAGGCCAACATGTCATTTGCTTTCTTAACCACTTGCTGAACCTGCATGCCAACCTTCAATGACTGATGTACCATGACACCCAGGTCTCGTTGCACCTCCCCTTTTCCTAATCTGTCACCATTCTGTCTCTCTGTTTTTACCACCAAAGTGGATAACCTCACATTTATCCACATTATAATTCATCTGCCATGCATTTGCCCACTCACCTAACCTATCCAAGTCACTCTGCAGCCTCATAGCTTCCTGCTCGCAGCTCACACTGCCACCCAACTTAGTGTCATCTGCAAATTTGGAGATACTACATTTAATCCCCTCGTCTAAATCATTAATGTACAATGTAAACAGCTGAGGCCCCAGCACAGAACCTTGCATGACCCCACTAGTCACTGCCTGCAATTCTGAAAAGTACCCATTTACTCCTACTCTTTGCTTCCTGTCTGCTAACCAGTTCTCAATCCACGTCAGCACACTACCTCCAATCCCATGTGCTTTAACTTTGCACATTAATCTCTTGTGTGGGACAGTGTCGAAGGCCTTCTGAAAGTCCAAATACACCACATCAACTGGTTCCCCCTTGTCCACTCTACTGGAAACATCCTCAAAAAATTCCAGAAGATTTGTCAAGCATGATTTCCCTTTCATAAATCATGCTGACTTGGACCTATCATGTCACCTCTTTCCAAATGCGCTGCTATGACATCCTTAATAATTGATTCCATCATTTTACCCACTACCGATGTCAGGCTGACCGGTCTATAATTCCATGTTTTCTCTCTCCCTCCTTTTTTAAAAAGTGGGATTACATTGGCTACCCTCCACTCGATAGGAACTGATCCAGACTCTATGGAATGTTGGAAAATGACTGTCAATGCATTCGCTATTTCCAAGGCCACCTCCTTAAGTACTCTGAGATGCAGTCCATCAGGCCCTGGGGATTTATCGGCTTTCAATCCCATCAATTTCCCCAACACAATTTCCCGACTAATAAGGATTTCCCTCAGTTCCTCCTTCTTACTAGACTCTCTGACCCCTTTTATATCCGGAAGATTGTTTGTGTCCTCCTTAGTGAATACCAAACCAAAGTACTTGTTCAATTGGTCTGCCATTTCTTTGTTCCCCGATATGACTTCTCCTGATTCTGACTGCAGGGGACCTACATTTGTCTTTACTAACCTTTTTCTCTTTACATATCTATCGAAGCTTTTGCAATCCGTCTGAATGTTCCCTGCAAGCTTCCTCTGGTACTCTATTTTCCCTGCCCTAATCAAACCCTTTGTCCTCCTCTGCTGAGTTCTAAATTTCCCCGGGTTCGCTGCTATTTCTGGCCAATTTATATGCCACTTCCTTGGCTTTAATACTATCCCTGATTTCCCTTGATAGCCACGGTTGAGCCACCTTCCGTTTTTTATATTTACGCCAGACAGGGATGTACAATTGTTGTAGTTCATCCATGCGGTCTCTAAATGTCTGCCATTGCCCATCCACTGTCAACCCCTTAAGTATCATTGGCAATCTATACTAGCCAATTCACGCCTCATACCTTCAAAGTTACCCTTCTTTATGTTCTGGACAATGGTCTCTGAATTAAATATTTCATTCTCCATCCAAATGTAGAATTCCACCATATTATGGTCACTCTTCCCCAAGGGGCCTTGCACAACGAGATTGCTAATTAATCCTCTCTCATTACACAATACCCAGTCTAAGATGGCCTCCCCCCAAGTTGGTTCCTCGACATATTGGTCTAGAAAACCATCCCTTATGCACTCCAGGAAATCCTCTTCCACTGTATTGCTTCCAGTTTGGTTAGCCCAATCTATATGCATATTAAAGCCACCCATGATAACTGCAGCACTTTTATTGCATGCACCCCTAATTTCCTGTTTGATGCCCTCCCCAACATCACTACTACTGTTTGGAGGTCTGTGCACAATTCCCACTAACGTTTTTTGTCCTTTGGTGTTCTGCAGCTCTACCCATATAGATTCCACATCATCCAAGCTAATGTCCTTCCTAACTATTGCATTAATCTCCTCTTTAACCAGCAATGCTACCCCACCTCCTTTCCCTTTTATTCTATCCTTCCTGAATGTTGAATACCCATGGATGTTGAGTTCCCAGCCCTGATTATCCTGGAGCCACGTCTCTGTAATCCCAATCACATCATATCTGTTAACATCTGTTTGCACAGTTCATTCGTCCACCTTATTATGGATACTCCTTGCATTAAGACACAAAGCCTTCAGGCTTGTTTTTTTAACACCCTTTGTCCTTTTAGAATTATGATGTAGTGTGGCCCTTTTTGTTCATTGCCTTTGTTTACTCGGCCTTCCACTATTGCTTTTTACCTTTCTACCATCTATTTCTGACTCCATATTACTTCGCCCTATCTCGCTGCATAGGTTCCCATCCCCCTGCCATATTAGTTTAAACAGTCCTGAACTGCATTAGCAAATGTTACCCCCAGGACATCAGTTCTAGTCCTGCCCAAGTGCAAACCGTCCCTTTGTACAGGTCCCACTTCCCCCAGAACTGGTTCCAATGTCCCTGAAATTTGAATCCCTCCCTCTTGCACCACTGCTCAAGCCACATATTTATTCTAACCATCCTGCTCCCTCTACTCTGATTAGCACGTGGCACTGGTAGCAATCCAGAGATTGCTACCTTTGAGGTCCTACTTTTTAATTTAACTCCTAGCTCCCTAAATTCAGCTTGTAGGACCTCTTCCCGCTTCTTACCTATATCGTTGGTACCTACATGTACCACGACAACTGGCTGTTCACCCTCCCTCTCCAGAATGCTCTGCAGCCGCTCAGAGACATCCTTGACCCTTGCACCAGGGAGGCAACATACCATCCTGGAGTCTCGGTTGCGGCCGCAGAAACTCCTATCTATTCCCCTTACAATAGAGTCCCCGAAGACTATAGCCCTCTCTTTCTTTTTCCCGCCCTTCTGTGCAGCAGAGCCACCCATGGTGACATGAACCTGGCTACTGGCCATAGGAGTGAGTTTACATGTGTAACACACCTTGATCCGCCAGGGAATTTATAGCAGTTTCCAAATCCCTTTCTGCTTCCCGGGGAAAATTATACTGTTTCTGGGGCCGTGTCATTGGATCCCTATCTATCTTCATCTCTACCCCAGTTACTCTCCCGCAATTATGTTTGTGCGTTGTAAATGCATCTATATTCTCCCGTACATAACCTTGATACCTGGCCTGAATGTTATCTACTAATCCTTCTAAGTCATAACTCCCTTTCGGCTTCATCATGCAGGTGCTGCCTTTGCCTGAATTGTCCCTGGGAATCACTACAATCTCACCTATCCTATCTGCATCAACTGCTCCCCATAGACAATTGTTTTTCATATCCACTATGGCGTGGTGTGCCACTATGTAGTCGGCCGTGAGAACTCCTGAACCGGGCTGTTCCCACTTCATTAAAATGCACTACCACTTCGTTATGTTTGGTCCTGACTCTATGGCTCTATTGTTAAGGATTTTAACACTACCCCAGCCTGCTCATTACCCGTAAAACCCACCAGTGTGAGTGGGACTCCGCTCGACCATGGGGAAGTGGTCGGATTCAGTGAGTGGACAACTATGCTAGAGGTTCTTGAATCTACTAGATACCTTCCCCGAACTGTTTCTACCTTCTCATCCACACATGGCCTGCCCCAATCATCATATATGAGTGGACACAGGTATTCTGGCTGAGCACAACGTCAAAGTGGGGGTGCCGATGCATTGGGTCGCTTTTCTCCCACTGCAGCGTCCAGCTTTCCTCCACCCATGCCTATAACCTGCTGCAATGCAGCCTCTAAAATCGTCGGCTACCTTCTTCTGGCTTTTTCCTGCCTCAGCACCTTCATACCCTGGCTTCCCTCCTTTTGAGAGCCTACAATCCTTGCTCCAGTGTCCCAACTTCCAACAGTTAAAACACTCTCCTTTAGATCGACCCATATTACCTCTTTTTTGTCTCCTTTCTTTCTTATGCCTAACCTCTCTTTTAACCGTGCACCTTCCCTTTTAGTTTCTCCTCCTCCCCTTGCTTGGACTGAAAAGCTAGAGTTAATCTGCTCAGCAACCCTGTCTCTGTATTCCGGAGGTCATCTGGATCAAACCATGCTTCGATCTTTGCTCTGATCCATGGTAAACTGTTAGCCATTACGGTTCCCCTATTAAGTCTGCCTGTGCCAGATTTCCTCCAGTGGCCCTTAAATAAGTTGGCCACAGTCTATCTGCAAATGTATCGGGTGATTCGTTTACTTGCTGCCGAGTCTGTTCTACTTGCCAGAACAGACTACCCTGACTGTACCCTAGCGCTCCTTTAATCCCTGTGGGGTTCCTCCACCTAACTTGGTGGGCGTCGACAAGCTCTGATAAAGCTTTCCTTCCAGCGAGACCAGTGTTAGCTTCACTTTCTACTCCTTGCTGCAGTTATTTATACCCCCTATCTGCCCTATATTAGCAAAATGAACGGAGGCATCTTCTCCTTGCTTTAACTTTACTCCACCTGTCAGCATCTCCTGCAGCTGAAGTGGGATCACATAGGTCCCAATTTTCCACATGATTTGCTCCTGATTTTTAGGAGCAACTGGTGGAGAACGGAGTATTTTAGAAATCGCAATTCTCCACATTTAAGTTTTCTGCAGTTCTAGTCATGAAGAACAGTTTCACTTTTGAACAGAATTTTTTTTTCAGAAGGGGGCGTGTCCGGCCACTGATGCCTGATTTGAAAGTTTCCACAGTGAAAACATACTCCAAACTAACTTAGAATGGAGCAAGTGAAGATTTTTGTAGGCCTGAAAAAACCTTGTCTACGCATTAAAAAATCAGGCGCAGGTTACAAATTAGGCGTCCGGAACGAGGTGGGGGGCGGGAAGGGAAGTCATTACATTCTACAATAAATCCTTAGTTATACTTATACAAATATTATACAAATAAATCCAACCTGAATAAAAATTTATAAGCAAAGAAAAGATTAAATAAACCATGTTCCTACCTGTGTGAAAGTGCTTCAGGCAGGGAGAAGGTTGCAGGAAGCCTCAGAAGTTGAGGCAGCCGTTCCCCACGGCAGGTGGGGGGGAGGCAGGGAGGAGGCAGCCGTTCCCGATGGCAGTGGGGGAGGAGGCAGCGAGGGCCCGACCGACGGCAGCGGGGGGGAGGCAGGGAGGAGGCAGCCGTTCCCGACGGCAGAGGGGGGGGAGGAGGCAGTGAGGGCCCGACCGACAGCAGCAGCCGTTCCCGATGGCAGGGGGGGGGAGGCAGGGAGGAGGCAGCCGTTCCCGACGGCAGGGGGGGGGGGGAGGAGGCAGTGAGGGTCCGACCGACGGCAGCAGCCGTTCCCGACGGCAGGGAGGGGGGGAGGAGGCAGTGAGGGCCCGACCGACGGCAGCGGGGGGGAGGCAGTGAGAAGGCTGCAGGAAGCCTCAGAAGTTGAGGCAGCCATTCCCGACGGCGGGGGGGGGGGGGGGGGAGGCCCACCTGCCGTCGGTCGGGCCCGTCGGGAAACGGCTGCCTCAACTTCTGAGGCTTCCTGCAGCCTTCTCACTGCTGCAAGAAGCCTCAGTGCTGATCATGGAAGGGCAATGTGTTTTATTAAAAAATTTTAAAAATTGAACAGCTACAAAGAACTACAAAAATGGCCAAGTGCTAATGTTTCCTTCACACTGCGTGTGCACGAACGCTCCAACACGCATGCGCAGGGTTGCCAGCACGAAAAACTCATTTAAATGGTAACCGCCCCCTCCTACTTACAAAATCGGCGCGAGTGGTAGGCTCCGCCCCCTGGGCGCCGCGCCAAGCAGACATCGAGCTGCAAAGCGCTCGAGAATAGCGCGTTTTTTTTCAGGCGCCGTTTTCGGCGCGAAAAACGGGCGCCCAGCTCGGAGGGGCGCCTGTTTTGCCGCGTGTGGAAACTTGGGGCCATAGTCACTCTGTAATTGAGCCGGACCACCATTTGATGGGGGTGGGCTGAATTTTTGCTATCTCAAAGGACACGTCAGTTTCAGGGGTCCTTGTGCCTCGGGAGCCGACCGATGCTCGGTAAACTTGGGCCCATCTCCTGACTCTTTCCCCTCTGGATCCCAACCTTCCTTGCCTGTTCCGGGTGCCATGAGACAAACCATCCCTTTGGCCCCATCTAACTCTGTCGGATCTTTTCCTTACAAGGTCCATGATCTACCCTCTCGTAACCCTATTTCTGCGCTACCTGGTAGGCTATCTTGAATTTCCTGAGCTGCTCCTCTGCCTCTTTGGCTTTTTCTAAATGCCTTTCACTTTGCTCGTAATTTGCTGCTGCTTTTTACATTCAGTCACTTGGCACTGTAAGTACTCTAAGTGATTCTGCGCCATTTCCTCACTCATACCTTGGTCCTGCTTTTCTTTCTCGAAACTGTCTACCTCACCTTTTAACTTTTTATTCTCCTCCTCCAGCTTTCCTATCATTTCTCTTAACAGTTGCACATGAGCTAAACCGCCTTAACTTTTGACCCTTTGTGGTTATACTGACTGTCCACTCTACTGCTTTTTTCTGCGGATCCCCAGAGTGCAGCATTTCCCATGCCCATGGCTCTGAAATGTCCAGTTTGTTGCATATATATGCAGCTATCTTAGCCTCCATGGACTTCCTACGACTGATCTTAGCCACGGGCTCTACCATGTTTTACTGCTGTGAGTCCATTTCCAGTGCCCCTGGCTGAGAAATTTTTCACGACTACCTTGGTCTCCCCTGAGACCACCTTGCAGTGACCTGCGATTCCTGTTACTCAGGTTTCTCTCTTTGTCGACCCGAGATTACTCCGGCCTATCAGAGACTGTTTCTCTCCTGGTCCCCTTGTTTCCCTTGATATCATCTTTGGCCTCCCTGAGATCCCTGTTTCGCAGACTACCCGCGACTACTTTTTGGTTTCTCTCGGTGACTACCCCAGTCAACCAGGATTATGCCAGCCTCTCCAAGACTGTTTCATTCCTCTGGCTACCCTGGCCATCTGTGAGATTCACCCCTGGCCTCCCTGAGACCCCTGTTTCGCAGACTATCCATGAATGCTTCTCCCCGGTGGCTACCCTAGTCAGCCGGAGCTCTTCGGCTACCCTAGTCACCCTTGAGAGTATTTTGGTCTCCCTGGGACACCTCCGCAGACTACCTGCGGCTTTCTTGGTGGCTACTCTAGTCAACCTGGGATTACTCCAGTCTACCCAAGACTGTTTCCATCCTCTGCTGGTTGCCCTAGAAGCCCTTGAGATACCTATGGTCTCCCTAAGATCCCTGCGCAGACTATCTGTGACTTATTTTTTCTGTGGCTACCCGAGTCAACCCGGGATTACTCCAGCCTACCCAAAACTATTTCCTTCCTCTGCTGGTTGCCCGAGCTGCCCTTGAGAAGATCATTTTGATCTTCCTCAGACTACCTGCAACTTCTTTTCTTCGTGGTTACCCTAGTCAGCTCGAGACTACTCCTACCTGTCAGAGACTGTTTCTCTCCTGGTCCCCTAGTCACCCTTGAGAAATTCATTTTTGACTACCAAGCCTCCCTCGGGGTTCTTGCCCTGGTTTTGTGTCCATGATCCTATTCCCAATGCCGAGGTCCTGCCGCAGTCGCCAATTCTGTTGGGCATGTATTTGTTTTACACTCTACCCTGATTCTTTGACCTCGGAACTTTTCGGGGAAAAGGACAACACATGGCCCAAAATTTAGGCTTAACCCAATGTCAGTTTTATTACACAGAAAAACTAACCAAAACTACAGAACTAGACTTCTGAGAGAAATCGCCTGAAGACATACAGTTCTCTACAGTGCTGTTCCTTCCATGTACGTTCCATACCTTGCTTCGGTACCATGCTTCCGTTTTCCCGCCGAACGTTGTGGACGACTGGTAGTGGATGTACATGTACCTATATGTGTACCCTTCTTCTACGTCCGTCTGCTTCTGTTTTTCTGTGCGTACACATGTCCTTCTACTTCTTCTCCTGAGCTGCTTCTAGCTCTCATACTTATATCCTTGTTTTGACTGATCTCCCACCACTGCGGTTTCTGATAATGTGTTTCTGATATGTTGTTTTGTGGTGATCCTGGTTGATTGACTGCAATAATGTACTCTTACTGTTTGCACATGGAGTCTGCGTGACTCAAACTGACTCCTCATCTTAAAACCTCGTTCCCCAAAAATGTGCACCTGTGGTGATTCCTTTTTTGTCCGGTCTTCTTGCAGACTTGACATCGCCAGTGAGCTTGTTTGCCCCGCCCCCCCCCCCACTACCCCACCACCCCCCACCCTGCCCCTTGGCCAATCAAGTTTAGGGCCTCATGTAACAATTCCATTGTTGTTATGCATAAATTCAGTTTTGGTTCCTGACCACAGAATGTCCTTAATTGGGGTGAGTCACCACTTGCCCTAAGACTGGCGCCTTTTTTCTCCCACTGTCCAGTTTCATTCCAAAAGCTTGTATTAAATTCCAAAAGCTGGTATTAATCAATTATTAGTTCATGGTCTCCTTCTGTGCTTTTTCCGAAGATTTGTAACCTTACACTTGGTTCCATAACCTTTAAACTCCTTGCCTATCAAAAATCTATCAATCTCAGTTTTTAAATTTTCACATTGACCCCCAGCCTCAACAGCTTTTTGGGAGAGAGAATTCCAGATTTCCACTGCCCTTTGTGTGAAGAAGTGCTTCCTGACATCAGCCCTAAACTGCCTAGCTGTAATTTTAAGGTTATGCCCCCTTGTTCTGGATTCCCCCCCACTCAGATAAAATAGTTTCTCTCTATCTACCCTATCAAATCCTTTAATCATCTTGAATACCTCAATTAGGTCATCTCTTTATCTTCTATTTTCAAAGGAATAGAAGCGTAATCTATGCAACCTGTCCTCATGGCTTAGCCCTTTTAGCCCAGCTTTCATTCTGCTGAATCTGCAATGCATCCCCCTCCAAGGCCAATATATCCTTCATCATATAGTTCCAAGAAGGTGGCTCTTGGTTTGTTGAACTTCTGTGCTGGATAAGACCTCCTGCGTGCAGCCCCCTCACCCATTGCCTTCTGAGAGGTACTGGCGGCGGTGGTTGCTGAGGCTGCTCCTCCTGCTCCAAGTCTTGCTCCAGCTAGAAAAAGGAAGGAGGAATGATACCCATAGTAAGTAGAGGATGCTTACTAAAGGGTTTTAGGGCATCAAAATTGTAGTAGAAGCAATCTGGAAGCTGGAAACTCCTGGTCAAACCAAACCAAACAGCAAAAGACCCCGTGATCCTGTGATCTGCAGCTGAGAAACCCAATCCCGTTAGCTTTTGCTGGGGGTCCAGAACTGGGCGGGGTATCGTTAATTTTAATTGGAGATCTTTTTGACTGGGCTGGACGTCTGGCAGTTCAAATCACAATGGGGGAGCTGACAGGAACAGGACAGGAAGGGCGTGAGGAGTCCCCACTTGCAATTTTAACCCCCCCCACCCCCCACCACACCGCCACCCTGGACCTGCCAGGTGGGCTGGGTTAGAATCGATTCAGTGGTACTGAACTTATACTAATATTTTGAGCTTAACTTCTGATACCCCAAATAACAAGGTAATCAATGCCTAGAGTCCTTTAACTGCGTCATTTGAAATGTCATGCGTGTGAGCAAGCCTTGACCTTTAGTCTCACCATAGTGATGCAGAAAATGATTGAAACAAGTGAAGTAAAGATAATGTAAAAAGCTGCAGTAGATATATCTCGTCAAAGCAGACCTTTCACAACGGTCTTAGTGGAAATCCCGAATCCTTTCTCAACAATCTGGTAATCAATATTAATTATTTCTGTCACTCAGGTGGATGGGAATTGGAACCTGTCTGATGAGTTGTTCACTAATCCAAACCAGAAGCAAAGTCAAGTATAAAATTCCTCCAGCATGACCCTTTAATGGCTGTCCTAATCACAGACAATTAACTCATCCCAGCTCCTATGCAATATTGTATATAACTCTACCCATAAAGTTCTATCAACAAAGGACTTGGGAGCCAAAATTGCCCCCTTTAATAGCCCCATTAGCATCTCCGGGGGACGCTAATGGGGCAAAATGGTTTTGTCGCCTGGGGGAGGGGGATGCGCCATAGGTAAGTTGCCCCAGAGGTTTGGGGGCGCTGTCCCAGTAGCGCCATGCCCCGGGCCGGCACCCAACTGGCGATGACATCATCGCCAAGTGCACCGACAGCTCACCGCTCCGCGCCGACCCCTTTGCACCCTGCGGGGGAAATTGCCCCGCAGTCCGCGAGGCCAGATGTCAATGCCAGCTTCGCGGGTCGCAAAGCTAGTGGACATCCACTGCTGGGGCGCTCCTTACAGAGGAGGCCTTTAGCACCCAGGGCCACCATCATGCAGCCCAGCACTCCGTTTTTGATGCCAGGCTGCTGGGCCGATCGATCACGTCACTGGTTGTCCTCCAAAGGGCCTGCAGAGTGCGCAGTGGCCCTCCCCTTTAATTGAAGGGGAGGGGCGTTGTAGCACATCAGTGTTACACAGAGCATCTGCGCAGGGCTGGCCTGCTCTGTGCAGCACTAGACTCAGCACTGTGCTATCGCCCCAGGAGAGTCCCTCAATGGAAGCGCAGTGCCGGAGACAGCGCTCCGCTTACTTTGAGGGATGCACGGCCCAATTCCGCATCAGGGGTGGGACTTCCAGAGCAGGCACAGGAAATCCTGGCCCCGGGAGGCTACCACCTCCCCAATCGGAGCGAGAGGAAATTTCACCAATTTGGGATATTCCAGTAGCTATAGGTCCAGTTTTAGGAGGTACAGTAGCATAGTGGTTATGTTACTGGAATAGTAATCCAGAGGAATAGATATTTTATCCAGTTAAAACGTCAGTTGAAATTCCACCATGGGCAGTTTGAGAATTTTGATTCAGTTTTTTTTAAATCTGGGAACAAAAAGTATTAGTAAAAGTGACCACAGATTGTATTCAAAAACCCAACTGGTTCGCTAATGTCCTTCAGGGAAGGAAACCTGCCGTCCCTACCCAATCTGTCATATATGTGACTCCAGTCCCACACCAAATTGGTTGACTCTTAACTAGCAAGCTACTCAGTTCAGAGCAACTAAGGGCAGGCAATAAATCTAGACCTTGCCAGTGACGCCCATATCCTGCGAATGAATAAAAAATATTATAATGCATTGATCCAGCTAAAATTAATATAAAAAGTTAAATAATGTAGTAATATTTTATAAGAAGCTGCAGAAGCAGGACAGAGCCCACATCCATTACACAAGACAGCCTGAATTAGCACAGACTCAGTTGAAATGGCAGTCCCTGAAGATCTCTCAGTTACTGACGGTATCTACGAGTGTGCGCTCAGCTCCAGTGAGTTGTCTGGCTCAGTAACTCCTCACAGCCAGTTTTATTAATATTTTATCGCACTTACTGTCAAATACTGACTCCACCACAATGGATTTGATATCATAGCTTGTACTGACCCATTGCAGTGTTGGGTGTTGAAAATTCAAACTCATACTCAATTATTATTGTAGGGCATTGTGATTCCTCCATGTAAAGTTGTCACTGCATAATCCAATCAAAAGGCAAATCAATATTGTTGGCCTACCTCGTTGGGCGATACGATATGGCAGTAGTCCAAAAACTTTCCTCCGTGGAAAATCAACTGAGATCCTGCTTCTACTAATGGACCAACATATAGCAACTGTGCAATCTCATTAGGCATGGAAACACAGAAACACAGATATTTTAGCACAGTAGGGTGCTTCTTGATGGCACTGAATTTAGGCCCTTCTTAGATTTTACAATCCTATTTCCTGCTTTCTCCCTGGACGATTCTTCACTTTTCCTGCTTTCGCTGTATCATTTTCCATATCTGATAATTTGATAAAACTGTCAGAACAAGCATATGGGTTCTTAGATTTTATAAGTGGGGCATTGAGCACCAAGACAAAGGGCCCAAGTTTCGGATCCCCGGTAGGATGGTGCAACTCGGAGAGGCCCACCTAATTTCTAGAACTGAAAATGCGGCAAATACTTTCCTCGCCATTCTCTGAAATCTGTTGGCCCGTTTGCAGCTCAGTGCAGCGCAGCAGGAGCTGCGAGGGCAGAGCTACAGACTTGCACCAAAAAGAGTGCCGGCAGCTGTGCTCGTGCGCAGTGGAGGCCGTGCGCGTGCGCAGTAGTTCCTGACCCTCCCAGCGCGTCCTGTCTATGGGTGACCCTATCCCTGGCCAAAGGGACATCGCCCCTATCCCAGGCCGAGTGGTCTGCCTGCCTTTACCTCCTCGACGGCGGGGCTCGCCCGAGCAGCAGCTCTTCGGTAACGGGGCCCGCCCGAACACCTCCTCGGTGGCAAGGCCCGCCCGAGCAGCACCTCTTCGGCAGCAGGGCCCGCCCGAGCAACTCTTCAGCGGCGGGGTCCGCCCGACCAGCTCTTCGGCAGGCTGTTGGAGGGCTCTCGGTGCTGCAGTAGGTGAGTAGAATCTTTTAATTTTTTATTTATTGATTGATTTTTTTTATTTTTTATTTTTTAATTTTTAATTTTTAAATTTTTTTTTGATTGATTTATTGGTTGATTTATTGATATATTTATCATTTATTATTGATGATGGCTCTTTATTGGTAAAAGTGAAGTGTTTAATGCTTTGTAAAATCCCCTAACTTCCCTCTAACTTCCCTTCCCCCCTGCCACCTCTCGCTCCCTACGCCTAATTTATAAAGTGTAGGCAAGGTTTTTCTGAGTGTACAAAAATTGACACTTACTCCATTCTAAATTAGTTTGGAGTAACTTTTCGCTGCCGAAACTTGCAAAACAGGCGTAAGTGGCTGGTAATGCCCCCTTTTGAAAACAAAACTGTACTAAAACGAAGCTATTCTAACTATCAAGAACTGGAGCAAACTAAATGCCGAGAATTGCAATTTCTAACATACTCCATTCTAAACTAGTTGCTCCAAAAAAATAGGAGCAACTCGAGCCGAAACTTGGGCCCAAAGAGGGAAGCCTATACAAATCAGGCAGAACACTGTGTTCACCTTTGGGTTTCATACTTTTGGAAAGATATCTAGGCCGTGGTGAGGGTGGAGAAGATATTCACTGAAATGATACCATGGATGAGAAGCTGTAGTTATGAGAAGAAACTAGAGAACATAGGAACAGGAGAGCCCAGTCAGCCTTTTGAGCCTGTTCCGCCATTCAATTAGATCATTGCTGACCTGTCTCTTAACTCAATCTTCCTGTCTTGCTTCTGTAACCCTTAAAACCTTTGCCTAACAAAAATCTATCAAACTCAGTTTTTACATTTTCTATTGAGCCCCCCAGCTTTAACAGATATTTGGGGGAGAGTGTTCCAGATTTCCACTCCCCTTTATGTGAAGAAGTGCTCCTTGAAATAACCCCTGAACAGCCTAGCTCTAATTATAAGGTGATCTCTTCTTTTTATATTCATTCCTGGGATGAGAGCATCACTGGCAAGGCCAGCATTTATTGACCATCCCTAATTGCCTTTGAGAAAGTGGTGGTGAGCCGCCTTCTTGAACCACTGCAGTCCTTGTGATGCAAGTACTCCCACAATGCTGTCAGGGAGTAAGTTCCAGGATTTTGACCCAACGACAATTAAGGAGCAACGATATATTTCAAAGTCAGAATGGTACGTGGCTTGGAGGGGAATGTGGAGGTGGTGGTGTTCCCATACACCTGCTGCCCTTGTCCTTCCAGGTGGTAGAGGTCGTGGGTTTGGATGTTGCTATCAAAGAAGAATTGGCAAGTTGCTGCAGTGTATCTTGTAGATGGTGCACAGTGGTCTGCCAGTGGTGGAGGGTGTGAATGTTTAAAGTAGTGAATGGGGTGCCAATCAAGCAGATTGCTTTATCCTGGATGGTGGCGAGCTTCTTCAGTGTTGTTGGAGCTGCACTCATCCAGGCAAGTGGAGAGGATTCCATCACACTCCTGACTTGTGCCTTGTAGATGGTGGAAAGACTTTGGGGAGTCAGGAGGTGAGACACTCGCTGAAGAATGCCCAGCCTCTGACCTGCTCTTGTAACTACGGTATTTATGTGGCTGGTCCAGTTATGTGTCTGGTCACTGGTGAACCCCAAGATGTTGATGACAACCAGAGGAAATAGTTTCACTTTATCTACCTTTTCAAATTCTTGAATTATCTTAAACACCTCAATTGGATCACCCCTCAATCATCTATATTATAGGGAATACAAGCTAAGTCTCTGCAACCTTTTAGCTCCAATTTCATTCTGGTGAATCTGCACTGCACACACTCCATGACTAATTGATCCTCCTGAGGTGCGCGCCTAGAACTGAATCTGCATTCCAGATGGGGTCTCATCAGAGCTCCGTACTGCTGTAACATAATTTTGTATTCCAGCCCTCTTGAGATAAAGGACAACATTCCATTAGCCTTTTTAAGTATTGAGAAACTGGGGCACTTTTCACTAGAACAGAAAAAGTTAGGAGGAGGTCAAATAGAGATGTTCAAAACTAAGAGATTTTGACAATATAAATAGGGGAAAATTATTTTCACCAGTCGGTGAGTCAATAACTAGAGAGCATGGACTGGATATTCAGTCTTCTGCTATCTCTCTTAGCATCCAGGAGGGGCAGCAATGGTGGCGGAAAGCGCTTGCGCCCGGGTGGCCAGTTTCCAGCACCCCATCCAGACATTCGGTGCCGATATCGAGGGGGTGAGGAGCATTGCCACCTGGAAGTGGTGAGCAGGCGTGCAACGTGTTGCAACACCGGCTCGATTTTTGGTTGCCACCCAACCCTTAGCGCTCCGTAGCGCCTGTGAAAGCGACTGTTCTGAGCTGTAGCGGCTGCAGTGAGGCTACTAATGCCGATCTCAGGCAAGTGTGATTGTTTTTAAAACATTTTTTTTTGCAATTTATGTTGTTGTAGCATGAGCTATGGATTGGGAATGTTTTTGGTGTTTTTCTTCAGGTTTTATTTTTCCCCCCAGGCCTCTGTTATGGCGCTCCGAGGCCGGCTGTTTAGCTCGGGATTTTCCCTTGCTCAGCCGGTCTAGCGGCCTAAAGGAGGCATGCAACGCCTCCCTTAGTGTCCCGCTCCAAACTCCAGGCCTAGCTGATGAATTTTGCGGCGGCAGGAGCAAACCATTTACCGGCTCAAAACTTCCCGTTCCTCCCGGGACACCGCTCCAACTGAGGCTCAACCAAATTTCTCCCCTCATGAATTTAAAGTCATCAAAAGAGCAAAGGGAGAGGTAAGGAGAATGTTTTAATGCAAAGGATCATTAGGACAGCTCCAAGGTGTCAGCCGTGGTTCAGTTGGTTCACTCTCGCCTCTAAATCAGAAGGTTGTGATTTCAAGCCCCACTCCAGGGACTTGAGCACAAAATCTGGGCTGATACCAATGCAGTATTGAGGGAATTCTATATTGTCGGCGGTGCCATCTTTCAGATGAGATGTTAAACCAAGGCCCTGTCTGCTCTCTCAGCTGGATGTAAAAGATCCCATGGCACTCTTTTCAAGAAGAACAGGAGTGTACTCTGTGGTGTCATGATAAACATCTGACCTTGCTGTGCATGAATTGGCTACCACATTTCCTACATTACAAAAGTGACTACACTTCATTGAGCTTTCATTGGCTGTAAAACCCTTTGCAACGTCGTGAAAGGTTTTTAAAAAAAAATACAATTTCCTTCTTTCTTTTTCCTGCAGATAGTATTGGTGACCTGGTGTACACAGGATCAGACAGCTCCCTGGCTGATACAAAACAAATCCCTAGTTGAAACTTGGAAGGCATTTGTGACTTAAGAGCTGAGAGTTAAGCTGACTGTGACATCCGAAAACAACAACGACAACATGTATTTATATAGCATCTTTACCGTAGTAAAATGTCCCAAGGCACTTCTCAGGAGTAGTACGAGATAAATAATTTTGACACCGAGCCACATAAAGAGAAAGTAGGCCAGGTGATCAAAAGCTTGGTCAAAGAGGTAGGTTTTAAGGAGTGCCTTGAAGGAGGAAAGAGAGGTAGAGAGGTGGAGAGGTTTAGGTAGGGAGTTCCAGAACTTGTGGCCGAGGCAACAGAAGGCACAGCCACCAATGGTTGAGCGATTATATTCAGGGATCCTCAAGAAGGCAGAATTAGCAGAGCGCAGATATCTCGGGGGGTTGTGGGGCTGAAAGAAATTACAGAGATAGGGAGGGGCCATGGAGGGATTTGAAAACAAGGATGAGAATTTTGACATCGAGGCGTTGCTAAATCGGGAGCCAACATAGGTCAGCAAGCACAGGGGTGATGGGGGAGAGGGAATTGGTGCGAGTTAGGACATGGGGAGCCGAGTTTTGGATCACCTCTAGTTTACATAGGTTAGCATGTAGGAGGCCAGCGAGGAGTGCATTGGAATAGTCAAGTCTAGAGGTAACAAAGGCAGGGATGAAGACTTCAGCAGCGGATGAGCTGCGGCAAGGGCGGAGACGGGCAATGTTATGGAGGTGGAAATAGGCGGTTTTAGTTATTCTGCAGACATGTGCTCGAAAGCTCATTTCAGGGTCAAATATGACACCAAGGTTGCGAACAGTGTGGTTCAGCTTCAGACAGATGTTGGGGAGAGAGATGGAGTCAGTGCCATGGACAAAGCTGTTTCGTTTTTTGCTCAGTGCTGCAGGTCAGCATACAAAAGGCAGCATTGCTCATTTAGGGCTTCCTCAGTGAAGCAAACTGGCCGACGATTAGAGCTCCTCCATCGACACCCACGTAATACACTCAGAAAGGCCGACCAACAGTTTCAAATGAAGCTGACACAAGTCCCAGAAAAGCTCTGACTGCTCAGAAAACAATTGAAAAGAGCCTGTCATCAACGCAATTAAATTAGTTAAATAAGGATTTTATTGCATTGGATTTCTACGCATCCTGAAAATTTTATACACATGCAGAATGATCAAAATCTGACCTCAAGATATTTTCATTTATGAAAATCTTATTCCAACTTTGTTAGCCTCATAGTTATCAACTGAAATACTAAGATGTGCAGAATGCCAACTGTGTTGTCTGAGCAGTTACACTTAGACGAGTCTGGGTACAACTGTGAAAACTCACCATAAAACTAGGGGGGCAAAATTGGCCCTTTTTTCGAGGCCCGTTAGCGCCTCTGGAGGGTGCTAATGGTGTGGAAGAGACTTTTCGCCTGGGGGAGGGTGGGGGGGTGCTACCGACTCCCGGGAAATTGCCCGGGACTTTGCGAAGGCACCGCCACGGCAGTGCATGCCCCGCAGTTAGCGCCCCGGGCCGCCGCACAACTGGCAACAACATCATCGGCATGTGCGCCGACCCCTCCTCACCCCACACTGACCCCTTACTGCCCCGGAGGAGAAATTGCCCCATGGGATGCGAGGCTGGCGCGAGCAGATGTCAACGCCAGCTTCTGGGGTCGCAAAGTTGGCCAACATCCGCTCTCAGGGTGCTAGTTAAATGGGAGGACGCCAGCATCCGCGGCCGCCATCTTTATTGAATAGCCGACTTTCGCGTTGGTGACACGCTGGCAGCCCTAGCATGGAGGCCTGGTCCAACGGTGCCCTGGTGGCCTAATAGAAGCCATCAGAAGCCTTGCAGAGTGCACTGCGGCCCTCCCCTTTAAGCGAAGGGCAGAGCCATTTAAGTGTGTCAGTGCTACGCAGACCATCCGCATAGCACATGACTCACCGCCTCAGTAGCGCCTGAAATTGCGCACCGCTTCTTTTGTGGGGCAGTAAGCCGAATTACGCGGTGGGGGCGTAACCTCTGCGCCGTGCGCAGAAAGTCCCAGCCCCAGTTGGTTACCGCCTCCAATTGGGGCACAGGGCAATTCGCCCCGAGAACTTTTAATGGTCACCACCCAAGCAGTTTCAGATATCGCGTTGAGCTTTGCAAATGGAGCTTTTGCATCCATTTCTGCTATATTCTGCTGACAGTGTTAGCTATGATCATGGAGTCACAGTTAATAAGACATCAAATGCTGTCAAAAAATTCCTGAGTTCCCCATTTCACTCATTCCAACCTGGCTAAAAGTTTTAGAAACTGTCAGCATATACCTGTACGACCATAACCCAAAATGGTGAAACTGTCTGGGAGATAGCTGTACACAGTGTAGAAGCTATTTTCCGACCTTTCTGGCAGTGTTAGTTAGCCCTCTAATAAAAGAAAGAAAGGCAATTACATAGCACCTTTCATGACCTCAGGATGTCCCAAAGCACTTTACAGCCAGTGAAGTACTTTTGAAGTGTAGTCACTGTTGTAATTTAGGAAGCGCGGCAGTCAATTTGTGCACAGCAAGCTCCCACAAACAGCATTGTGATAATGACCAGATAACCTGCTTTTAGTGATGTTGATGAGGGATAAATATTGGCCAGGAAACCAGAAATAACTTCTTTGCTCTTCTTCGAAATAGTGCCATGGGATTCTTTACACCCACCTAAAAGAGCAGAGAGGGTTTAACGTCTCAACTGTAAGACGGCATCTCCAACAGTGCAGCACCCCCTCAGTACTGTCCTGGAGTGTCACCCTAGATTTTTGTGCTCAGCTTTCTGGAGTGGGACTTGAACCTTCTGATTCAGGGATGAGAGTGCTATCAATTGAGCCAGAGCTGACAGTGATGGTGCCATAAGGCTGGATCTTACATTTTGCAGGAATTTTGCATTGCCACGGACTTCCAGATACAAATGCTTATGCATTAACAGTGCCTCAGAAATGCCGATGATCCATGCAAAACGTATGTTATTGGCATCTATGCTGACTGCAAAAAAACAAACAGCTGGAATATATGGCTCTGGGGAGGAAAAGATGTTCTACATAATTTTTTGCCAGTATCATCCACAACTCTGTTCACCATATTTTAACCCGCACCAAGACTTGTTCATTCTTCATCCCTGTGTTCACTGACTGACATTGGCTCCCAGTTCGGCAGCACCTCATCTCATCTAAAAGAAAGGGCAGCATTCTGTCAGTACTGCACAGAAGTGTCAGCCTAGATGTCTGTGCTCAAGTCTCTGGAGTGGGACTTGAACCCAGAACCCAAGACTCAGGTGCTGCCAACTGAACCACAGCTGACAAGGTATGCTCCTAGATCACCAAAACCAGTGCTGACTTGCAGCTGTAACTCACACCAAGTCTAATTGATAACACTTCGTTTTGAAAATTCTCATCCTTGTTTTCAAAGAGAAAGTGAATTGGAATCTCAATGGGCAAACCTTTGTGATTTCTCTCAATGTTGACTGCAAGTTTAATTTCATATTCCCTCTTAGTTCTCCTTTAGTTAAATATCTTCAAATAAATAAACAAATAAACATGGATTGTAGCTTTATGATTTAAGCTTTATATTGATTTCATTGGAAGTCAGCCAGTACTATTAACTAAATCTATCCTTTGTAATTGCTTCATGAGAGCTTACTGAATTCAGTATCTTTGGGACTTTTGATGTAATGATTTTTTGCCCGAGTATGGCAGATACATTCTTTCTTAAACAGATAATGATATAGGAAGAATGCTTTAAGGACATGTGGTAATTAGCATTCAAGAATCTGCCAGTTTTTATACCAAGACACAGACTAATTGGATTCATATTTTTGGGAACTGTGAGCCAGCCCTTGTTCATCATTGGATATGTTATTAATCACTTAATACATGATTTTACATTTATAAAGACTCTTGGGAGTTTTTTGTTTGTTTTTCATTTTCCTTTAATTTGAAAAAAGATATTGGTTTGATTCTTTGTAACTGCAACTTCATTTTTTTGAGGCAACAACTTGCTAACATCAAGGAATGCTTTTCATAATAATTCAACTTTTTGCTGTTGCTAATTGATTCCAGAACTGGCATATAGAAATAAATTGCTTCTTGCCCACATGCTTTTAATCCTTCCAGCCCTGCTATAAATTGGTCTTCCTTTATTTTTTGTATGTTAGGTAGATCTGATGGTAATGGTGTTCAGCCTAGATATTTGACAGATTTGATCCTGGTGCTTGCTGGGAGCAGAGAAAGATTTTGAGAAAATGACTTGGGATCTCACTGGACAAACCAAAGTTGCATGCTCCAACAATCTTTGGGCAGCGCTGTCATGTATCTTACATTATTATATATAACTGTATCCTAACATGCTATACATGACTGTAATAAGATATGACCTGTAACCACCAGCATACCTTACCACCAGGGGTGCACTTGCAAGAGACAGGTATATAAGGACAGGTCTCAGGCAAGTGCAGCATTCCAGAGCTGTGAAATAAAGGCGTAGGTCCAGAGTGACCTTGACTTCACTACATGCCTTGTGTGAATCTGTACTGAGGGGACAGGACTTTACAGTGGCGACGGGTTACGGGATTACAGAATCCACAGAATGGCGAACAACGGATCAGATGAAAAGTACAATGCGGGAGACCATTGGGAGGACTTTATAGAAAGGCTCCAGCAAAGTTTTGTAACCAAAGACTGGTTAGGCAATGATAAGGCAGACAAGAGAAGAGCCCATCTCTTGACCAGCTGTGGCTCGAAAACATACGCTTTAATGAAGGATCTGTTGGCCCCTGAGAAACCAGCAAGCAAGTCGTTTGAAGAATTGAGCACACTGGTAAGAGACCACCTGAAGCCAGCGAGCAGCCTACACATGGCCAGACACAGGTTCTACAACTACAGACGTTGTGTGGGCCAGAGCATACCCGACTTCGTGGCGGAACTTCGGAGGTTGGCTAGTTTATGTGAGTTCTCCGATGAACTGAGGAGAGAAATGCTGAGAGATTTTTTCATTGAAGGAATAGGCCATGCAGGCATATTCCGAAAGCTAATAGAGACCAAGAACCTGACCTTAGAGGCAGTAGCACTGGTTGCACAAACATTCAGACAAAACCGGGAGAACAGGTTCTCGACAGCAAGCAGAAGCCATCAAGGGCCACAGGAACAGCCGTTCACACCTCCTCAACCCACAATGCGAGCAATCAACTACAAACTGAGAGAAGATCAAGAGAGATCAGTCAGACGCAGCTCATTCTTTGGAAACTTTTTGAACAATGGAACAGGTCTGTGCTGGAGGTGTGGGGGCGGGCACTCGGCAAGGGGATGTCAATTTCAGCAGGCTGTTTGCAGAAATTGTGAACATACAGGGCATTTGGCCCACATGTGCAAAAAAACGGCAGCTCGGCTGGTATACGAATCGGATGGGTCGGAAAGCAGACCAGAAGATGGTGGGGACAGTACCCGGGACACCGGTGTACAGCGGGTCAACACGATCAATGGCCACTGCTCCTACAACAGGACAACTCCTAAAATGATGAGGGTCCTACTCAACGGGATAGCTGTCAACATGGAACTGGGATACGGGAGCAAGTCAATCTCTCATGGGCGCTCAACAATTTGAACAACTGTGGCCGCATAAAAGAGACAGACCAAAACTCACAAGGGACGACACCACACTAAGGACCTATACCAAAGAAATCATACCAGTCCTCGGCAGCGCCATGCTCTCTGTCACACACAAAGGGACAGTGAACCAACTTCCCCTGTGGATTGACCCCGGAGACCCCCCAGCACTGCTGGGGAGAAGCTGGCTGGCAAAACTAAACTGGAAATGGGATGATGTCCATGCCATGTCATTAGAGGAACAGACCTCCTGCTCAACAGTTATCAAGCGATTTGAACATCCCTTTCAGCCAGGTGTGGGCTCTTTCAAAGGGGCCAAAGTCAAAATCTACATCACACAGGATGCTGGACCGGTCCATCACAAGGCCAGAGCTATACCCTATGTGATGAGGGAAAAGATTGAACACGAACTAGACAGGCTTCTGCGGGAAGGCATTATATCACCTGTGGAATTTAGCGACTGGGCAAGTCCCATTGTCCCAGTCATGAAGCCTGTGTCTTATGGTATAGTCGTAGGACGCCAGCATGAGTGCCCACCATTGAATTCGCACCGAGGCGTTGGTGTTTATTGCCTTGCTCTCGGATAGGAGGGATGTGAGGGGCTTGTGGTCAGTTTCTAACGTGAACTTGGCCCCGAAAAGGTATTGGTGCATCTTTTTGACACCGTACACGCACGCGAGCGCCTCCTTCTCTACAAATCTACCATATAAAGAGTCTCCCTACAGGACCAGTACCCGCTGCTCAGAGCGGAGGACTTATTTGCCACATTGGTTGGAGGTAAACTTTTCTCAAAATTAGACCTCACATCTGCATATATGACACAAGAATTGACCAAGGAATCCAAGCTACTCACCACCATCAACACACATCAAGGCCTTTTCATGTAGAATCGATGCCCATTCAACATCAGGTCGGCAGCTGCCATATTCCAGTGCAACATGGAGAGTCTGCTCAAGTCCATCCCGGGGACGGTTGTATTTCAAAACGACATACTTATCACGGGCAGGGACACCGACTCCCATCTCCGTAATTTGGAGAAAGTACTAAAGCGGTTGGATCGGGTAGGCCTACGAGTCAAGAAATCCAAGTGTCTGTTTCTCGCACCCGAGGTTGAATTTTTGGGCAGAAGGATTGCCGCTGATGGAATCCGTCCAACAGAGTCCAAAACAGAAGCAATTCGCCTGGCACCCAGGCCCCGGAATGTCTCAGAACTGCGTGTCTTTCTCGGGCTACACAATTACTTTGAGAACTTTATGCAGAACTTAAGCATGCTGCTGGAGCCTCTCCATGTACTACTCAGAAAGGGGTGCGATTGGTTTTGGGGGGACGCCCAGGAACGCACCTTCAACAAGGCATGCAACCTTCTGTGTTCCAACAGTGTTTTGACTTTCTTTGACCCAGGGAAAAATCTAGTTCTCACATGCGATGCGTCAGCATATGGGGTCGGGTGCGTTTTGCAACATGTCAATAGTGCGGGCAAATTACAACCCATTGCTTATGTCTCCAGGTCACTTTCGCGGGCGGAGCGTGGGAACGGAATGGTAGAGAAGGAGGCGCTCGCGTGTGTGTACGGTGTCAAAAAGATGCACCAATACCTTTTCGGGGCCAAGTTCACGTTAGAAACTGACCACAAGCCCCTCACATCCCTCCTATCCGAGAGCAAGGCAATAAACCCCAACGCCTCGGTGCGAATTCAATGGTGGGCACTCATGCTGGCGTCCTACGACTATACCATAAGACACAGACCAGGCACAGATAACTGTGCCGACGTGCTCAGCAGGCTACCCCTGGCAACCACGGAAGGGTCTGATGAACAGGACTGTGAGATAGTCATGGCAATCAATGCCTTTGAGTCCACAGGTTCGCCCATGACGGCTCGCCAAATCAGAGCCTGGACGGCCAGCAACCCCACGTTATCCTTTGTAAAAAGATGTGTCCTAACCGGTGACTGGGCAGAGTCTCGCGATGCCTGCCCCGAGATGCAAAACCCTTTCACAGGCACATGCATGAGCTATCACTACAAGCAGACTGCCTGATGTGGGGCAGCCGAGTAGTCATGCCTCTGCGAGGCAGAGAGGCATTTATCCAGCAGCTCCACCGCGAGCACCCGGGGATCGTTCTCATGAAAGCCATAGCCAGATCCCATGTCTGGTGGCCTGGTATTGACGTGGACTTGGAGCTCTGCGTCCGAAGGTGCACCATTTGTGCCCAACTCAGCAATGCCCCCAGGGAGGCTCCACTGACCACCTGGCTCTGGCCTACCAAACCGTGGTCGCGAGTGCACGTAGATTATGCAGGCCCATTCATGGGCAAAATGTTCCTCGTAGTTGTAGATGCATTTTCAAAGTGGATCGAATGCACCATTTTAAACTCGAGCACAACCTTCACCACTGTGGAGAGCCTTGCAACCATGTTTGCAACGCATGGAATCCCTGACATATTGGTCAGTGACATTGGTCCGTGCTTCACCAGCGCAGAATTCCAAGACTTTATAATTGACCACGGCATAAATCACGTCAAGACGGCACCGTTCAAGCCGGCCTCCAATGGTCAGGCGGAGAGAGCAGTGCAAATCATTAAACAAGGTATGCTTAAAATCCAAGGTCCCACGCTCCAGGGTCGCCTGTCGCGACTGCTGCTGGCATAAAGATCTCGTCCGCACTCATTGACTGGGATCCCCCCCGCGCAACTGTTGATGAAAAGGACTTTAAAAACAAGGCTCTTATTAATCTTCCCAGACATGCACGAAATCATTGAGGCAAAGCGCCGTAAGCTGACTGAGTACCATGACAGAAATTCGAGGGGGAGATGGAATGAGACAGGGGACAAAGTCTTTGTACTAAACTATGGCAGGGGTCCCAAATGGCTTGCAGGGACAGTAACGGGCAAGGAAGGAAACAGGCTACTGGTAGTACAAATGGACAATGGCAAAACTTGCCGGAGGCATGTAGACCAAGTCAAAAGCAGATTTACCAATAACACTGCGGAACCAGAGGCAGACTACAATGTGGAACTCGCACCACACCTGGTGGACAGACAGAGGGAACAACCTGAGGAAAGGGCAATCCCAACAGACAGCCCAGGTGAGTCAACAACAATCACACCAATCGAAACAGACAGCCCAGGCGAGATACCAGCAACCACACCCAAAGAAAAACAGACACCAAGGCAAACAACTGAACCACAACTCAGACGCTCCACGCGAGAGCGGAGACCACCTGAGAGCCTGAACCTATAAAGACAATAAGACCTTGGGGAGGATGATGTCATGTATCTTACATTATTATATATAACTGTATCCTAACATGCTATACATGACTGTAATAAGATATGACCTGTAACCACCAGCATACCTTACCACCAGGGGTGCATTTGCAAGAGACAGGTATATAAGGGCAGGTCTCAGGCAAGTGCAGCATTCCAGAGCTGTGAAATAAAGGTGTAGGTCCAGAGTGACCTTGACTTCACTACATGCCTCGTGTGAATCTGTACTGAGGGGACAAGACTTTACAAGCACCTTGCCCAAGAAGCCATCTGGTATTATTGCCTTAAGAACCTTACCCACTACCAGTGTTAATCTGGCTTATCTCTTTCCCTCTTTTAGAACAGAGGTATTACATTGAAAAACCCCTCGTCCTCTGGCACAGCTTCAATATCCAAGAATGTTTGAAAGACTGTGGTCAGAGGCTCCAGTATTTCCTCTCCGACTTTCCTGAGCATTGTAGGACAACAGGCTCAATACGGCCCTTTTCTGTTTGTTTTCCATCAATTATTTTCAGTGGTACCTCTTTATCTATAACTATCTATCAAAATGCTCCACCTCCTTCTCTTGTACTCTTTCATTCTTGATACAACACCTATATGTGAAAACTAAGATAAAGTACGAATTTAGAACCTCCGTTATTCTATTGGGATGGTATTCAAGAGAAACAACAACAAAAACTTGAATTTATATAGCGCATTTAATGTGGTAAAATGTCCCAAGGCGCTTCACAGAAGCGTTATCAAACAAAATTTGACACTGAGCCACACAACGAGATATTAGGGCACAAAAGAGGTAAGTTTTAAGGAGTATCTTTGTGATATCTTGAGACACAGTAAACACAGAGAACTGCACAACATGGCTCCCAGGTAGAATTGATGCAGCACTTGGCTTTAATGTTATTACATTAGTAGTCCACGAGGTGGCTCTACAGCTCTTCTCCCTCCTTATTGAAGAAGTTAATCATAACAAATAATCATTGTACATAACTGGCATGTTATACACAACCCTTGATATGCATTTCTCAAATGGAACCCATTTTATGTTTCCAAATTTTACTATAGAATTCTGTAACACAAACAAAAGATAAGAGCTTATTTTCCATATTTATGGATTAAACTTAACCACTGGTTTTCTGTTTCAAAGAGGATGCCTTCTTTCTTGAACAGAACTTTCCGATCTTGTTATAGGACTTAGACTCATTCTAGGCTGAACCTGAGTACAGCCTTTCTCCAAGGGATGCCCTTGATCTACATTTGGAGTCTCTACACTTTCAGACTGTTTGTCTGCCTGATGTGGACTCAGACTTAAATTCTGACTAAATTGGACTTGTTTCTGGTACATCAGCTGTAGAATTTGCTCCTGGTATTCTACATGTAACAAGACTATCTGACTCATCAGAATAAATTGAAGCATTCCAACTTTCAACTCCATCCACATCTGTAGGTATGATATCATCAATGTGAACAAACCTAACCTGTCCATGCTCAAACATTTTGAACAAATATGTGCGAGGGCCTCATATCTTCACTACTCTTCCTGGTAACTACTTTAACCATTTATGGTGATGGGTCTTCACTCTAACCTGCTGGTTCAACTTTACACTTATCTCTCTAACTCTACCTCTATCATGATTCTTTTCCTGCCTTGATTGTTTCTCTTCTACTGACTGTGCCAAGTATGGCTTTAACAATGAGAACCTGGTTCGTGACTGTCGCTTGAGAAACAACTCTGCTGGTGTTCTACCAGTAGTGTTATGAGGAGTGTTCTGATAAGTAATCAGAAAATTTGCCAATTTGTGGTCCAACGACAACTGACATTTCTTTGGATTTGGATCCAACATTTTCTTGACGAGGGCATGTTTGACAATTTGTACTGTGTGCTCTGCTGCACCATTTGAAGCAGGGTGGTACAGTGGAACTTTGGTATGTTTCCCACCATTTCAGCTCATCATCATAGGCAGTCCCTCGGAATGGAGGAAGACTTGCTTCCACTCTTAGAATGAGTCCTTAGGTGGCTGAACAGTCCAATACGAGAGCCACAGTCCCTGCCACAGATGGGACAGATAGTCGTTGAGGGTAAGGGAGGGGGGGACAGGTTTGCCGCGCGTTACTTCTGCTGCCTGCGCTTGCTTTCTGCATGCTCTCGGTGATGAGGCTCGAAGCGCTCAGTGCCCTCCCAGATGCACTTCCTCCACTCAGGGCAGTCTTTGGCCAAGGACTCCCAGGTGGCGGTGGGGATGCCGCACTTTATCAGAGAGTCAGCTCAAAAGAACATAAGAACATACGAAATAGGAACAGGAGTAGGCCAAACGACCCCTCGAGCCTGCTCTGCCATTTAATACAATCATGGCTGATCCAATCATGAACTCAGGTCTACTTCCCTGACAGCTCCCCATAACCCCTTATTCCCTTATCGGTTAAGAAACTGTCTATTTCTGTCTTAAATTTATTCCACAGTTCTCTTAGGCAGCGAATTTCATAGATTTACAATCCTCTGAGAGAAGAAATTCTTCCTCATCTCAGTTTTAAATGTGCGACCCCTTATTCTAAGATTATGCCCCCTAGTTCTAGTCTCCCCTATCAGTGGATATATCCTCTCTGCATATACCTTGTCAAGCCCCCTCAGAATCTTATACATTTTGGAAAGATCACTTCTCATTCTTCTGAATTCCAATGAGTTGCGGCCCAACCTACTCAACCTTTCCTCATAAACAACCCCTCATCTCCGGAATCAACCTAGTGAATCTTCGCTGAACTGCCTCCAAATCAAGTATATCCTTTGTTAAATATGGAAACCAAAACTGTTTGTAGTATTCCAGGTGTGGCCTCACCAATAATACCTGTATAACTGTAGTGAGACTTCCCTGCTTTTATACTCCATCCCTTTTGCAATAAAGGCCAAGATTCCATTGGCCTTCCTCATCACTTGCTGTACCTGCATACTAACCTTTTTGTTTCATGCACCCCCCAGGCCCATTGTACTGCAGCATTTTGCAATTTTTCTCCGTTTAAATAATAACTTGCTCTTCGATTTTTTTTGCCAAAGTGTGTAACCACATATTTTCCAACATTATACTCCATCTACAAAATTTTTGCCCACTCACTTAGCCTGTCTATGTCCGTTTACAGGTTTTTTGTGTCCTCCTCACACATTGCTTTTCCTCCCATCTTTGTATCGTCAGCAAACACGGCTACTTTACACTTGGTCCCTTCATCCAAGTCGTTAGTATAGATTGTAAATAGTTGGTGTCCCAGCACTGATCTCTGCGGCACCCCACTAGTTACTGATTGCCAACCCGGGAATGAACCATTTTTCTGTTTTCTGTTAGCGAGCCAATCCTCTATCCATGCTCATGAACTGTGTGAAGGCTTCTGAACAAATTTGTGGCCCATTATCAGACATAACTTCTTCTGGAAGTCCGTATGAAGGAAACAATCTTTGCAGATTGTCTAACGTTTACTTGTTATTTTTCACATCGGAAACTCCTCTTTCCACTTTGAATAATTATCTATCACTGTGAACAATTGCTGTCCTTCTAACTCAGCAACATCTACATGTAACCTTTGCCACACGCTGGGAGGCCATTTCCATGGCTGTAATGGTACTGATGATGGTTTCTTGCTTACCGATTGACATGGTGTACACTGACTGACAATGTACTCTATTTCTTTACTTAAACCTGTCCACTATAAGTAACTGCATGAAAAACTCTTGGTCAAACACATTCCCAGGTACTAATCATGAAGATCTCCAAACAATTTGGACCTGAACCTATTTGGGATAACTGCTCTTGGACCCCACATGACACAATCTTTATTCACTGACAATTATAAGAACAGAAGAACATAAGAACATAAGAATAAGGAGAGGAATAGGCCATCTAGCCGCTCGAGCCTGCTCCGCCATTCAAAAAGATCATGGCTGATCTGGCCATGGACTCAGCTCCACTTACCCGCCCGCTACCCATAACCCTTAATTCCCATATTGGTTAAAAATCTATCAATCTGTGATTTGAATACATTCAATGAGCTAGCCTCAACTGCTTCCTTGGGCAGAGAATTCCACAGATTCACAACCCTCTGGGAGTAGAAATTCCTTCTCAACTCGGTTTTAAATTGGCTCCCCCGTATTTTGAGCCTGTGCCCCCTAGTTCTAGTCTCCCCGACCAGTGGAAACAACCTCTCTGCCTCTATCTTGTCTATCCCTTTCATTATTTTAAATGTTTCTATAAGATCACCCCTCATCCTTCTGAATTCCAACGAGTAAAGACCCAGTCCACTCAATCTCTCATCATAAGGTAACCCCCTCATCTCCGGAATCAGCCTAGTGAATCGTCTCTGTACCCTCTCCAAGGCTAGTATATCCTTCCTTAAGTAAGGTGACCAAAACTGCACGTAGTACACCAGGTGCAGCCTCACCAATACCCTGTACAGTTGCATCAGGACCTCCCTGCTTTTGTACTCCATCCCTCTCGCAATGAAGGCCAACATTCCATTCGCCTTCCTGATTACCTGCTGCACCTGCAAACTAACTTTTTGGGATTCATGCACAAGGACCCCTAGGTCCCTCTGCACCGCAGCATGTTGTAATTTCTCCCCATTCAAATAATATTCCCTTTTACTGTTTTTTTTTCCAAGGTGGATGACCTCACATTTTCCGACATTGTATTCCATCTGCCAAACCTTAGCCCATTCGCTTAACCTATCTAAATCTCTTTGCAGCCTCTCTGTGTCCTCTACACAACCTGCTTTCCCACTAATCTTTGTGTCATCTGCAAATTTTGTTACACTACACTCTTCCAGGTCATCTATGTATATTGTAAACAGTTGTGGTCCCAGCACAGATCCCTGTGGCACACCACTAACCACCGATTTCCAACCCAAAAAGGACCCATTTATCCCGAATCTCTGCTTTCTGTTAGCCAGCCAATTCTCGATCCATGCTAATTCATCCCTATGAACAAAGTATGGATGAATATCTTGCTCTGATACCTGGTTTGGCCAACCATTTTCTATGGAATCATGCACCTTTGACATAGCTGGGTCACGTTTGGCTGCTCTACCAATCTCTTCAACTGTGACTGGGAGTTCAACAATGTGTGAAAAATAGAACACTTCTTCACTATCGGGTATACCTTGTGATGGGGAAGGCAATCTAGACATAGCATCAGCATTACTGTGATCAGCTCATCGTCTGTACTCAATGTCATAGGTATATGCTGAAAAATCAAAATCAAAGCCCATCTCTGCATTCGGGCTGCAGCTAAGTTTGGAACTGGGGACTTTGGATGCAGAATTGCTGTCAGAGGCTTATGTTCAGTAACTATGGTAAACTGATGACCAAACAAATACTTGTGAAACTTCTTAACCCCAAAAATCAATGCCAAAGCTTTCCTTTCGATCTGTGCATAATTCCGCTCACTGGCACTGAGAGAGCGAGAAGCAAAAGCAATTGATCTCTCCTCCCGCTATCTAGTACATGAGAGATCACTGCCCCAACTCCGTATGGAGAGGTGTGAAGGGTTGCAAATCCGTGGGAAACCCCCACCAGTGTTTGGACTCATTGGAAAGGAAATTTAATTTGGAACTAACTCCCAGAAAGTTTGAGATCCTAAAGTGCACATGGAAGAAACTATGAACTTTAATCGATTTGGGGATTTTACAAAGCAGATTGAGTCTGTGTGGGCAGGGCTAAGAGCTAAAGGAACTATCCTTCAAAGAAGCCAGCTTGAGTATTGAAGCTGTCTGGGGTATTGAAGCTAAAGCAAATTGTCTGGAGAATTGTGGATACTCGAAAACCCTTCGCCCCAGGACACATTAACATAGCAACAATTAACCCAGAGATAGCTAACTATCATCCTGATCTGGAAAACCATTCTAGCACATACATAATAACAATGGCACATCCAGACCGCATGAAAAACCCAAGCACAGACAGACACTGCAAATACCAGAGCTAACATTTCCATCAAGAAAACAGATTTAAAAAATCGACGCATCCAAGACAGGTTAACATTTAATGAGCCCACCAAAATATGACAAAGAAATATCAAGCCCACCAAAATTAAACAAAGATCCGGGCTGATTTGGCGCGAAGATTAGAACAGCTCCAAAGGTATAACTGGGCCCTGCTTTAACAAAGGACATGCTTATGCTAGGCAATGCTATGGTATGCTATGTTATGCCTCAGATCAAGAAGGGAGAAAAACCACTGTAACAGTTTTAACTAGCTTCTCCAGCCTCGACGTCCTGAAATCGGAAAAGGAACGAAGAACATCACCATTGCGGTAGCAACCGACCACAGCCAACATGGTACCACCAAAAACACTGCGATCGACCAACTTCGAAACAAAACTCAGCAAGGAAGAAACCGAAGAATCAAAAGTTTCCACTCTGCAACCTACGTCTGACTACCAACAGGTGAAAACATTACCTAAAGAGACTTTGAAACCTATTTCTAACGAAAGAAAGTGGGTACTTACCCCATAAATCCAAAATGCGCCCTACCTCATCACCGGACACCACCCAACTGAAGATTGCGCAGTAAGAAGTCTTCTACAACGTTCGGGGTACAGCAAGCAGAACCTACAAAATCCAGCAACCCCGAAATCGCGAAACACCGCCAACTACCAGTAAAGGATTGGTAAGCATAGTCCCTGATTGCTCTGGAGTTTAACCTAGTCAGTTTTAGGCATTGGGAGGTGGGAGGTGTATTATTTACTGTAACCCCTTTGAATGTGTGATGTACTGTTCTTTACTTGAGTGATTATAAATTTGTCATTGTATTTTATTGCCTTTAATCGAAGTTCTTTTGTACCAAACTAGTTGTCTCTTGCACTTTATCACATCCCCCAAATAAATCCAGAGTCTAGAACCCAGAGAGTGGGAAGATTTGAACTGCTCAGAAGGAGAGAGGTGAACTTGACCCCACACACCATCTCTACAGAAATGATGACCACGACAGGACTCTGGTATAAGGGATGTAATACAGAGAGTGCTATTTTGGAAGAAAGAACCAAGATCGAAGAGGGGATTTCCTCCTATGTGTATAAGAAAGTGAATGTCACTAAGGAATGGGTGCTTGGTCTGGTGCGTGCTGAGCGTCCAGGAGATGCTGCGGCCCAGTGGACAGCAAGCAAGGACCATAAAGAATCGGTAGAAAAGGCAAATTGGTTGTTCTGTCTACAGCGACAGGTCCAACTCCTAGATAAAACCATCGAGTCACTACAGGCAGAATTATGGGAATGTGCAGAGACATCACATCAAAGGGCTATGGCAAGAGAGAGGTTATGGGGAAAACTCCGCAAGCTGAAGCATGGAAAGGCGCAGCTAATGGAGAGTTTTAAGAACAGTCAGGACTATTTTCAGTGTCAGGTTACCGAGGTTAGGAATAATTAAAAGATACTGCGGGAGGAAAACACTTGCCTCACCCTTCAAGTAAAAGAGCTGGAGATGAAGTTAAGCGACGTACAGGCAGTGTATAAAGTAGCTAGCACTATTGGGTTTGAATGAGGAGACCACGGTCCCTGCCAGCAACAAATCAAGAGTTTAACCCTTCCTCTGTCCAAGGCAAAAGGCATGGTATGCCTAATAAACCCGGGTACGGCCCGGGTAAACCTGGAAGAGAAGGAAGGAACTGTTCAACCACCACCTGTGGCACCGGTGACTATACCGGTTTGGCAGCAGGAGGGGTGAACGAGTTGCGGGGCGAACAGGGATAATGGACCACCACCTGTGGCGTCGAGGTTCAGCTCGGTTTGGCGACAGGGAGAGGTGGGTGAGCCAGAGCAGGAAGAGCCAGAGCCGATGCCGATGTGCCCGGTCCGGCAGCAGAAGTTCGGTCTGCCCACCGGTGCTGGGGGTCAGGGGCCTCTGGGAAGTCAGTTTACGGTTCCCCACACTACCCAACAGCTTAGGACTGTGATACATCACCTGGGAAAGCTAACTCCAAAGGGAGACCCCTCGGTTCACTTTATGGAAGTGGAACAGGCAGGGGATACTAACGGGTGTGATGATGTCGATAGCAAAGATGCTCCTCCTATTACTGGACGACAAGCTGTACCAGTCCCTCTCTGCCGAGAGCAAAAGGGGGCAGAGGACCTGTGCCGCCGTCCAGGAAGACATTCTAGAAGCCATGGGCTGTAATGACAGGAGTCCCTTCTCCAGAGTAGAGAAAACAGTGCAGCTCACAGGGGAAACCTCACAGGCTTTCACAGACAGACTGTGGCCTGTGTACCAGAACGCCTGTGGAGGGGACTTCAACCGAAATCACCTAAGCCGGGACGAGAGAGCCCACTGGCTCCGAAGCCTGGTGGCAAACAGTTTGCCACAAATAAGAGCAAAGGCTGAGGCCTGGTTTGACCCGAGTGATCTCCAGGCCACCGAACAGGGAGTGGTCAGGCAACTGACCCTCACCTACCGGAACGGCAGGGGGACGGAAGAGCACCCACCCAAGGGAAGGGTCCATGAAATCAGACCTAATCAGGATAAGAGGGAATGGCGCCACGACGGGGGCAACCCCTCCGATACAAAACGTACCTGTTTCAGGTGCAGAAAGAATGGGCACTGGAGAAAGGATTACAGAAATCCATGGAAGAGTAGCGCAGGGAAGAATTCTCCAGCCCCTGCCCAAACGACCGAGGACGAGAAGCCAGTTCCTCCCCACACGTTTGACACATTCATGACTGCGCTCCGAACAATACTAGATGGCCCTGGGAGGTTAGCCGCCGCCACCGGTACCGAAATCCCATCTGCCCCATCCCATCCAAAACAGTGGCTAGGACAGGCACAGCCTGTTCACCTGTGTTCCCTCGAGTACGATACGTGGGGGAGACCGACCATTCAGATTGAAGTGGAAAAGGTGAAGGGGACTTATCTGCTGGTTGCCGGTGCATTAAGCAGCTAACCCCGCCACCTCACCTCTGTCTAGTGGGGTTCCCTCCAGCTTGGTGGGTTTCACAGGCACCAAGCAGGCTGGCTCATTCTCCGTTCCGCTCTCTATTCATTTGGGAACACTCCACGCCAAGTGGACTTGTATCCTGATGAAGTGGGAACAGGAAGGGAGGGAGATCCTGGGGGCTGACTTCATTCTAGGCCACGGGATCCTAGTGGATTTAAAAAACCACTGTCTTTGGGGGGCAGTATGTATGGGACAGGAGAGTGAGGTGATGGTTATCCCAGAAAAACAGGGAAAAGGGACGGTGTGCACCATGAAGCCAAAGGAGGGTTACGACCTTGAATCACTGGTCAGCAACACTCCGATAGAATACCAAGAGTATGTGAGGGCAAACCTTGCAGCTTTTGCCACTCGCAAACACGACTGTGGAAGGATAAATGGGGTCGAGGTTAGCATAGATGGGGATCCCATGACCTAACCACAGAAACACTACAACTTTCCCAGGGAGGCGGAGGCAGACCTGAAATCAGCCTTGGGTTCTCTGGTTAAACAGAGGGTATTGAGACCAATAGCTACCCATGTGAACTCTCCATTGTGGCCGGTTAAGAAACTGGACAACTCCAGGAGAGCCACGGTGAACTATTGAGTACTCAACCATAACATCCCCACCAATGCACCCACTGTTGCTGCTGTTGCCGACCTCATTGGAAGTATCCCAGCCTCCGCGACCACCTTCACGGTGCTGGATATTTCCAACGGGTTTTGGTCCATACCTTTAAGAAGAAAAGGCCTGTACAAGTTTGCTTTTACCTTTAAAGGACAGCAATACACTTGGTCCCTCAGGACCTCCACAACAGCCCCAGTATTTTCCATCAGTGTATGGTCAACTGTTTAAAGAGCTTCAGTAGACCCCAGCAGTTGGTACAGTATGTGGATGACCTGCTCCTATTCACTGATGAGGGGGAGGAGCATGGCCCACTGCTGGCTGAACTGCTGGAGCTGCTGAAAGAAGAAGGGTTTAAAGTAAACCCCAAAAGGCACAGATCAGCCTGAAGCAAGTAAACTTCCTGGGACTGGCTGTGCGCGCTGGGGAAAGGGCTATTGACAAAGCTAGAAGGGAAGCAGTGCAGAAGTTACCAGCCACCAACAGAGTAACAGGAGTAAGATCTTTTCTAGGGCTAACCGGGTACTGCAGAGATTTCATTGAGGATTATGCAGCCACAGCAGCCCCTCTGCTCCGACTCCTACACAAGGGAGTGGAGTGGGAATGGGACAAAGGTTGCGAGGCAGCATTTATCCAGCTCAAGAAAGACCTACAGACCGTGCCAGCTCTAGGGGCTATTGATGGGGGTAAAGAGTTCTTGCTGGAGGTAGCAGCCAGTGGGGACAGTCTGAGCGCAGTACTGCTCCAGGTACAGCACGGCCGGCTGAGGCCAGTGGTCTACTCCTCCAGCATACTCACGGAAGTGGACAAGGGATACTCCACTGTGAGCGGCACCTCCTAGCCATTCACTGTGCCATGAAAAGATCACTGATCTTCATAGAGGGGGTCTCTTATCACACTCCTTACCCACCACACGCCCACCCAAATGCTCCTGGATGGGAGAATCAAGGACGGGACGGTGAGCAGTGCCCGTATTGCTCGCTGGACCCTGCTCCTCTCTCAGCTGGACCGAAGGGTAAAGGGTCCCTGCAAGCCAAGACTCGCAGCCAACATGATCTATCCAGGGACAACCCACCGGTGTTCCGTAGAAGGGGTATGGAAAATGAACATAGGCTTTCGGGCCGGGTTACACCCGACAGGCCGAGAGATCTATGTGGACGGTTCAAGCACGGTATCTGCGGGCGAACTACTCACAGGCTGTGGAGTGTATGACCTAAAGGCAGGCATTGCCCTGGCGATTAAACTCCCCAGTACTATGAATGCCCAGCGTGCTGAACTATCAGCGGTGGTGTACGTGGTCACACACCCCGAAGAATTCCCTACCCCATACACGATTTGCTCGGATAGTATGTTCACATGCAATTTGTGTATGGAGTACCTGGCTATCTGGTCCCGTCGCAGATACACATCTGAAGATGGGAGACCCGACAATTAAGCCTTTACTGGAAAAGATTATGACAGCCGTGGGGGAGGAAGGGAAGGTCTATATACATAAAGTGAAGGCACATTCCACCGCTGAACCCCGTAGCGAGGAAAACCAGCAGGTTGGCATGTTGGCCAAGCAGGGTGCCCGCACGGGCAACCCAGGCCCCAGCAGTCAGAGGCAGGATTGGGATGACAGGGCAGGCAGGGAGTAGCATTGCCCCCGTACCTGAAAATGGTTCAGACCCAAGACCCCATCCTCAAAACTGTCCTGAACACTCTAGCTAAAGGGGAAAAGGTAGACGGCCTGTACGGCACCGCAGCGATTGCCATTAAAGAAGGCATGCTGTTCAGGGGGGAGTAATGGGTAGTGCTGCAACAGCACCGGAAGGAATTACTCCAGCTGGCCCATGAGGTTCCAGGAGTAGGACACGCCGGACCTGAGACCACTTTTCAACGGGTGGAACCGGCAGGGTGGTGGCCGGGACTCAGGGAAGATGTCCGCGAGTTCTGCGCCAGCTGTCTGGTGTGCGCTGCCAACAACCCTGACCCCCAGAAAAGGAAGGTGTCTATGGGACATATCAGGAGGGTGGAGACACTCTGGCAGTCGATCCAGGTCGATTACATCGGGCCCCTACCCACTGCCCATGGAGGCTACAAGTACTGCCTAGTTTTGGTGGATGTATTCCCCAAATGTGTGGAAGCCTTCCCATGTCGAACAATTACTGCTCTGGGAACAGCTAGGATTCTGGTCAGGAAAGTGTTCTCCCGATGGGGACTACCACAATACGTGGAGTCCAACCAAGGGAGCCACTTCACCGGGCAGATGATGCAGGAGACCCTTAAGTTGCTCGGCATCGAGGAAATGGCATGTCGCCCACAACCCGCAGTCATCCAGGCCTGTGGAGCGCTTAAACCGCAATATAAAGGAAAGGTTATGTAAAGAGAGAGGAAACTCACCCAAGAAGTGGGTAAGGTCTACCACTGGTCCTCATGGGTTTCCAGGCCAGCCAGTCAAAGAGCACTCCCCGCACGAGCTCATGACCGGCAGAACCATGCGAGCCCCCAACCATGTATTAGCCCCGGTACTCATGGAAGGTCAGCTTAGGGAAGTGAACCGGGACAGCTTTGTCAGGAACCTGTTTGAACACCTTAAAGAGATTCACTGGCAGGCTGCTAACAACATGGGAAAACAGCATCGGAGCAACCGAATGCTGCTCGAACCCCGCAAACACCACGAATGGGAGGTAGGGGACTAGGTTATGGAGGAACTACGCTCGAGTAGGGGTTTTTGAGGCACTGTACATGGGACCATACCACTTTGTCGACAAGGCAAGGCCCATGGTCTATACCGTGAAAATGCTCCGCCGTACAAAGTGGTTCCATATAAACCAGTGCAAACTTTTCAACCCCGGGATTGCAGCTAAGCATAAGGGACAGCCAGAAACAGGGAACCGTGCTAAAGACAGGGATCCTCAGCCAGCAGCCCCCGACTGTGGAAATCTCACAGGGGATATGGCCGACCCACAGACTGCACCTAGAGGGGCAATGGACTGTGTTACTGGAGGGGCTATCTCCCCAATCATTTGGGACTCGGACGCACCCCCAGTAGCCAGAGCCTTAAGAAGGACTCTCCGCACGCCACGTCCTAAGACACCGTGGTCACCAGTACCCCAGTTTAAGTGGTTCAGCCCCGGGAGAGGGACCAGCCGCAAAGGGGTACCTAAGGTCAGGGACCAGCCTGCGAGCAGGAACTCCCAGCCGGTAGTCTTGGGTGACGAGGGACCCCCAGAAGAGATAGTGGTGGACCAGCCACCAATTGGGAGTCCCCAACCCACGGCCCTCGACCAAGTAGAACTCTCAAGAGAAGAAATGAACCATGCAGCCACCCCAAAGGGGCAGAGTGCTGCAGCACTGGAGGGGACGTTCCCCCAATAGTGTGGACTCAGACCCACCTCCGGTCAGGACACTCCGGGTCCTGCGGTACAGGCCGACCTATTACCGGCCCGCTGGAAACCCACAGGCCAAAGAAGAAAGAAGAAGGACAGGAATTAACCTGGCCACCCGGAAACAGGTGGCAGATGTATAGAAATAGCATAATATGAGTTAAAGTGTGTTTAGTAAGAATCTAGCGTAGTGTAGATTATGCGTGTAATGATTTCAGGTCACGACGACCAAAAAGAAACCACTCATATGGAAGGAATGAAATGAGTAGAATAGGATAAGAATGTTTAGATGAATATAGAATGTAAGAGTTTCAGCCGACAGCCGGTGACGAAATAGTGACATATGTACGAGTTATTTGGGAAAGGAAAGGACCCCATCTTGTAGGCAGTAAAAGAAGCACTATAAGAACGATAAGAGTAAGATGAGACAAAAGTTAAAAACAGACATCCGTTCCCATGGGAACTGGATAAGACAGCCAGTCGATTAAAGACTTAATTGTGTTCTCCGAGAAGAAATGTGCCCAAATTG
This sequence comes from Pristiophorus japonicus, assembly GCF_044704955.1. Classification (NCBI taxonomy): domain Eukaryota; kingdom Metazoa; phylum Chordata; class Chondrichthyes; family Pristiophoridae; genus Pristiophorus; species Pristiophorus japonicus. The sequence goes on along the minus strand of NC_091977.1, from coordinate 237,073,505 downwards.
GAACTCAATCACCTTTTGTCAAGCGAGAGAGCTTTTCTCAGGGCTGGACAATCTGTTTTATGTGCCCCTACAGGAAGGAGAACAACATGAGAAGGGTCCTGTTCCTGATAAGGATGAGCAGCGGCGGCCGAGGAGATGTGGAAGAATTCCTCATCTATGGGTGCTCGGGAGCAAGAGCACCGATCGTGACTGCAGGGCGTGGCACATCGGACGTGAAAGAGCTTGCTTTACGTCCACGAGTGAAGGTGGCCAGAGTGGCTGGGGTCTAACTCCATCCGCTACTCCAGCCAGGAAGGGTTTATCTATGGGTAGGCCTCTGTTCCATGCCCCAGGATACGGGTCGTTGCTGTGCGGGTCAGTGTTACGGAGGGAAAACGTGTATGTGTGACTTGTAAAGGAAAGATTCCCCTGGGTAGATGGTGGTGGCTCGGGAAGCTGAGCAAGTACACGGGAGACCAGGAATCTGACCAGGAAAGACTCGGTAATGACACGTACCGTACCATCACGGGGACACGGGGAGGAGTGAAGGTGTGTTGGAACAAGTGGTGGGAGTCTGAACAGGGAATTTACGTCTGCCTGTGTGGGTCAGAGGAGATCTGTCCCGCAGGCATATCAATCGCCTTCGCCAGGCAATGGCAAGATGATGGGAAAGGGATGGAGTGGGTTTCCAGCCTACATGGGTGTGCAGTCCCACAAGCCCCACTCCCATTTAGCGCTACCGAACTTAGAGCACACATTAAGAAACCCCTGCCCATGACCCCGCCAGTGCGAACAATAATAGAAAGGTGTCCTACCATCACCAAGGGACCAGGGAACGGATTAGTATTGGTACCGACCGAAAAGGTGTTATACCAGGGGGTACACTATGCAGTAATTTCAGTTATTTTAAACCTTACCGAGGTACACTTACCTGCATGGTGCCCGAAGGAAACAGAGCAGCTATATCAAGCCCTACTCAGAGAAATGTTCAAGAAATTTTACGAGTTAAACTTTGAAAACGTATATAAAACAGATCTATACACTCTATATGCTAAGGGCACCATGGGCACGGGGAGTCCTAGAAGGGGAACCTTGAACAACATTTTTACTGCATATAATACAGGGTCCTCTGTGATAAATAGCCTAGATGATATAGAACTGCAAACGCAGATATGTGGTCTAAAGAACCAATTAAGAAAGATCCTAAAAGAGGAAAACACAGTAGCAGGCTCAGAGCTACACGAGGACCAGGCTATGATGGTCCATTTAAAAGAAATTGTGGCTGAGCTGGAAAAACATGTACAGAGAGTGAATGCACTCATACGGGAGGAAAGAAATGCTTCTGACCAGGCTGCACAGAACGAGGGGTGCGTGCTGTATGGGGCATGGTTGGTGGGCAAGGGCCGCAACAACCTGGAGGATTTAAAACAAGGTTTAGTCCCCTCCTGGATCAGTAACAAGCACCCCGCAGCCCTCCACCTGTATAGTAATTCACTAAGCCCGTGCGAGCTCTGCCTAGCTTCTGAAGCCTACCCTGTCCCAGTGGATTGCGGGCGTTCTAATCACACCATCATGGGGATAGTACTAAGGATGCCGGTCATGGGTGGGACAGCCCAACCCACACCAGTATACAGGGTGGAGAACATTGGAGTCATTCAAGGAGGTGCAACAGTTCGTTTCACAGCGGTCCCACTCTATGTCATAAAGTGGGAGCACGCTATGACAGGTACTGACCTCTCCGGGTGCCGGAGCTGGGGTGCACACATAATACTGTGTCCCCAGCACTTGAATGATTCTAAACCACAGTGTGGGTTTAAAGCTGCTGGCACACAGCCTATCAACTGTACCATGGATGTAATGGCACAAGATCATGTTCCTCCACAGGTAGCTAACATAGCGGGTGGGACATATTGTGTCACCACCAGTGCGCCCCACAACCAGCATGGACACTTCTGGTGTCCAGTGAGTGACAGCAGTTTTTGCTTTAAACCCGAGGCATCAGTTCAAGTGACCCAGGAACGGATTGTCCCCATTCCCGAACCCTCCACTGTTCACCGCACTGAGTGAAAACATCACAAATCTGCAGGATTATGTTACACATTTTGGCTATGAAATTCCCCCTCTACCCGAACATCTTACCGCTCTGCTAGCAGCTGTAGTAATCTCACAAAAACATTTCTATACTCTAGAACAGAAAACAATTGAGATAGGGAGAAAAATTCTAGAGATCACAATTCCACCTTGGTGGGACATTTTCAGGAATATAGAAGTTCCTGCCGGGATCAGAATAGCTTCCCACAATTTGGTTATCTGTCAACTCGCGATTATTCTTTACTTATGGTGTCTCACCTGACGGCTTCTGAGTGAAATGCAGAGGCCATCAGGTCAGGCACCAAAGGGTACTGTACGCTCTCTGGCTGAACTTGGAAATCGCGCAGGGAGGGGTAACACCATATTACCAAGTATGATTTGTTTTAATTTTCACCTGCTATAAAAACGCAGAAATCGAGTGTTGTAAGAATGTTACTTAAAAATGTGTTTGACTATGTATCTTTATTTTACTGTTCTTAAAAATGTGTTTGACTATGTACCTTTATCTTCACTGTAAAAATGGAGCGATGGAGGGGTGTCAGACCCCCTCTATGCTGTAACAGAATTGGAATGATTGTATTTGCCTGTAAACTGCATTGCATTTCAAAGGGGAATCACGTTAAAGTTTTAGATAGGTAAATACAGGGAAGGTTGACTCTTGGGAGATCAGGAATTTTGCTCACCTAACATGACACTCAAGTGTGTCGAGTGTCACAGGGGGCACTGAAGGGTTGCAAAATTCGTGGGAAACCCCCCCAGTCTTTGGACTCATTGGAAATGAAATTTAATTTGGAACTATCTACCAGAAAGTTTGAGATCCTAAAGTGCACATGGAAGAAACTACAAACTTTAATCGATTTTGGGATTTTACAAAGCAGATAGAGTCTGTGTGGCCAGGGCTAAGAGCTAAAGAAACTATCCTTCAAGGAAGCCAGTTTGAGTATTGAAGCTGTCTTGGGTATTGAAGCTAAAGCAAATTGTCTGGAGAATTGTGGATACTCGAAAACCTTTCTCCCCAGGACACATTAACATAGCAACAATTAACCCAGAGATAGCTAACCATCATCCTGATCTGGAAAACCATTCCAGCACATACATAATAACAATGGCACATCCAGCCCGCATGAAAAACCAAAGCACAGACAGACACTGCAAATACCAGAGCTAATATTTCCATCAAGAAAACAGATTTTAAAAATCGACGCATCCGAGACAGGTTAACATTTAATGAGCCCACCAAAATATGACAAAGAAATATTAAGCCTGCCAAAATTAAACAAAGAATCCAGGCTGATTTGGCGCGAAGATTATAACAGCTCCAAAGATATAACTGCGCCAAGCTTTAACAAAGGACATGCTTATGCTAGGCAATGCTATGGTATGCTATGCTATGCATCAGATCAAGAAGGGAGAAAGACTACTGCAGCAGTTTTAACTAGCTTCTCCAGCCTCGACGTCCTGAAATCGGAAAAGGAACAAAGAACATCACCATCGTGGCAGCAACTGACCACAGCCAACGTGGTACCACCAAAAACACCGCGATCGGCCAACTTCAAAACAAAACTCTGCAAGGAAGAAACTGAAGAATCGAAAGTTTTCACTCTACAACCTAGGCCTGACTACCAACAGGTAAAAACATTACCTAAAGAGACTTTGAACCTATTTCTAACAAAAGACAGAGAGTCCTTACCCCATAAATCCAAAACGCGCCCTACCGCATCAGCGGACACTACCCAACTGAAGATTGCGCAGTAAGAAGTCTTCTACCACGTTCGGGGTACAGCAAGCAGAACTTACAGAATCCAGCAATCCCGAAATCGCGAACCACCGCCAACTACCAGTAAAGGATTGGTGAGCATAGCCCCTGTTTGCTCTGGAGTTTAACCGAGTCAGTGTTAAGCATTGGGAGGTGGGAGGTGTATTATTTACTGTAACCCCTTTGAATGTGTGATGTACTGTTCTTTACTTGAGTGATTATAAGTTGACATTGTATTTTATTGCCTTTAATAAAATCGAAGTTCTTTTGCACCAAACCAGTTGTCTCTTGCACTTTATCACATCCCCCAAATAAATCCAGAGTCTAGAACCCAGGGAGTGGGAGCGATTCAAACCACTCAGAAGGTCAGAGGTGAACCTGACCTCACACACCACCCCCTACAGGTGTCACATGCTAGCTTGATCTCCTTAAGTACATCATAGTGAACTAAGATGGCACTCTCTACTAACTGGCTTTTACACTCTTTGAATGCTGTGTTGCATTCTTTTGACCATTTCCAATGGACCTCTCAACAGCTCATTCAGTGGATGTAACACTGTAGCTAAATTTGGGAGGAACTTCCCTTAATGGTTTAAAAGACCCAAAAATGATCGAAGTTCAGAATCTTTCTTGGGAGTGGGTGCATTTCTGACTGCATTCCGCTTTCCCTTGGCTGTATGTAAATGATATTTGTATACTCTGGGCCCGAAGTACTCCAATGAGTTTTGAGACATCTCACACTTGTGAGAAGTCACTCATACTCCGCGCTTCTCTAGCCGTTTGAGTCCTTCATTCAATACCTTATCATAGATTTTCCTGTTTTCGTGCTGAAATGAGTGTCATCAAAATAACACACTACTCCTTCAATCCCTTGCAAATTTTGGTTCATCACCCCCTGGAATATATCGGGAAGTGGGGGGAAGACACTCCAAATGGTAGCCTATTGGACTGATATAGGCCCCGGTGAGTATGACTTGGACTCTTCATATAACTCAAGCTGTAAGTAGGCATTTGTGAGATCTAACTTTGAAAAGATCTGGCCATCTGTTAGCGTTGTGAACAAATCTTCCATATTTGGCAATGTATTGGGTAGATTACACTCGAGAACCTGGTTTATGGTTATTTTATAATCGCCACATAACCTTATCTTACCATCTGACTTAGGTACAACAACAATGAGAGTAGCCGAATTAATCAGATCTACCTACGTGATAATGTTCTCAGTTTCTAGTCTTTTATGCTCTTACTCAACTTTCTCCTTGTGTGCATATGGTATGGGACGTGGCTTGCAGTAAACTGGTCTAGCATCCTTTTGCACTCTGACACTTGCCTTGAAGTCTTGGATCGACAGGCTTGTCTCCTGCCACTGCTATGAGAGGCAAGCTCTGATACTGATCCTTGTATTTCACTTGTATGGTGACACTTCCTACTTCACCGATTAGCTCTCCTGAGTAGCCTCACAGCTCCACCTTCGATTTCTCTAATCGATAATCACGCAACTTATCGCGATATAGCGATTCCTGTACTCTGCTCACGGATGCACTAGTGTCGATTTCCATGGATATCCTAGTTCCTGCAATGTCTACTTGGATGACGATACCTCGCGAATCACTGTTCGATACCTTTGTGCTCCTGATGAAACTTCAGAACCTCCTCGTCCTGCTGCTTCTCTTCAATGCTATGTCGTGTCAGGCGATTTCTACTTCTAACATTACAGTTAGTTTACTCTTCTGTCGGCATGCCTTCGCAAAATGTCCTGGTTTCTTGCAGTAGAAACACTCTGCTTTCACATATGGACAGCTTTCAGTGTTGTGTTATCCGAGGCACCGATAGCATGACTTCAATACACTGTTACCTTGGCCAGTTGCTGAGGCCTTGTAGCTCAACTGCTTTTTACTTTTAGCCTGCAGCCGATTCACCTCGGTTGTCTGATGACTGGAAATGGTGCAAAATTCTCAGGTGTGTCGGTCAGCCATATCCATTAACATAGCTGTTTGACAATTGATACCCTCATCATTTAATTGATTGCATGTTCCAAAATGATAACTTTTAGCAATTTCCAGAGAGGAAATTCCAGGGATTCGGGTTTTGGCAGCTGAAGGCACGGCCACCAATGGTGGAACAATTAAAATCGGGGATGCTCAAGAAGCCAGAATTGGACAAGTGCAGAAATCTCATAGGGTTGTAAGATCCCTTTTTTTTTTTCATCCCTCCCTCATCCATGGATAGAGTCCACTGAACCACCATTACCAGGGAGCGCAGCACTGAAGAATAGTTTAGTAAACTTCACCATCTGTTAAAAAAGTAACTCAAGTACAAATAATGAATAATGTACATTTTGAATAGATTAGTGTTGACCTTGAAATCTAATGATGACATGTAATGAATATCTGGTAGAAATTTGTATTGATCTTGCACTTTTGAGGAAAAGCTGTCCGTGGCTTTATTTTTTTCCTTGCGGAATTATTTAATTCCTCAAAAAACGATTTTGCAGACTTGCAGACTTTCTTGTGTGCATAATACTAACATTGTTTACAAATGATGTGAAAAGAGAAATGATATCTTGAAAATGCATAAACTAATGGCTTTCCCAATGCCTCAGTGAGTCTGATATAGTTCAATACTGAGTCACAGACTAAGAAAGTCCCTGGTTTTTGCTGGGTTTGATATTCTCATGTGCAAAAGATGAATGCGGCATTTACCTTCTGCATCCAAGGCCCAGGGGGAGATATCTGACTTTTGAACGGTGACTCCTTTGGGAAATTACAGGTGTTAGGGATGAGGGGGGCCGGTGGCGGGGTGGAGGGCGTGGGGTGGGGTCGGTGCATGTGTTGGTGCCAGATAAGGGCTAGAGTTGTTTTGGATCTGTTTAAAATACATGCCGACATTGTGGCGGTAATTGTAACCTACGGGATCGGGTGGAACGCCGGTTTCATACCCCGCCTGATATTATTCTCCACTGATTTCAATGGAGAGTTAAATCGGGCAGCAAATCCTGTCATTTTGCCAGCAAATGGCTTAGGTTAAAACTGTCATCCTCAGTGTCTAGGCTATGTGTCCTCTGTATGAGCCATCAGAGGATATAGGTACCCATGGAATCATACCCCAGTATTATTGTGCTTTCCTGAAAGGCAGTGTGGCAGAGGGATGGGGAGGGCGATAAGAGAAAACAGAAGAAAAGCAAATAAAAGATCATTTAAAAAAGTTACCATAATTTGTTACAGAAAGTCCATTAAGCCAAGTTCCAGATCTTGATAAGCTGTTTTATCCTTAATTTCCATTTAAAACCCATGCTGTTAGCAAACATCTACTTTAATTTCCATATGGTTCACATTGTCGGCAGCATTCACTAACATAGTAATGCTGTCTATATGGTTAAAATCTGCTTCCAACTGGACTTTATGCTTGATTCTTGGCAGCTTAGCTAAGGTGGTTCTACACTAATGAAGTGCCATCGACTTGAACTCCACACTATGGCACTCATTAATGACCAGAGCTCAGGAGACGCAAAGGAGTGGACACCCACATTTTTATAATGCCCTCAAGCAGCCATCAGATCACCAGTCATCAAAGGAGAAAGCCAGAAATTGCATTTATATAGCATCGTTCACACCCTCAGGATGCTTCACAGCCAATGAAGTAATTTTGGAAGTGCAGTCTCTGTTGTAATGTAGACAACCATAGCAGACAAATTACTGACAGCAAGGTTCCACAAACAGCTATGAGATTAAAGACCAGTCAATCTGTTTCTGGTGGTGTTGGGAGAATGATAAATGTTTGGTCAGGTCATTGTGAGAAATTCCTTACTTTTCTTCAAAAAGTGCCAGGAGTTTGTTACCTTACATTGTAATAAACAGACGGGGCTTCAGTTGAATATCATATCCAAAAGACAGCGGGCTAAAAATTCGTCTTCGACAGTCGCGCAAAGCGGGCAGTATCGGATCAGCCGCCCGCTACACACAGCACCTGATATTCAGCTCCATTTTAGTCAATGCACCTGAGTATCAGGTGCTGCGTATAATGGGCGGCCGATCCAATACAGCCCGCTTTGTTTTGCACCCCTGCCCGAGACAAATTTCTAGCCCGGCACCTCCCACAGTAATGAACTGAACTGACTGTGTACTCATGTGAGACTTCAATCCATGACCTTCTGACTCAGATTTGAGAGTGCTATCACTGAACCAAGTTAAAAATGCAAAGCAAGGAATGGGGATCAAAGGTTCCGAGTCTTCATTTGGAGCACCGGTAAGACGTAAAATACATACATGAAAGAGGCGTATGGAGGTCATTGGCATCCAACTCATGTCAAATATATTGTAAGATTGGCACAATAATTTGTTAGACCAGAGCTGCAGGGCATAAATACACAATGCTCATACTGATTTCTAAAAGTCCAGGTTTTAATCCATGAGTTAGCTGATTTTAGTTAGAGAGGTTGGAGCAGTTTCTTTGATTGGTCTTTCCACTTGAGCTAATGGGAGGAAAAATCAGCCATGGTTATGGCTCTCCATCACTATACAGTGATGCCTCCTGGAAAAACTGTGTGCCTGTGTGTGCGTATGTTTGGAAGGGTTGGGGGCGGGGGGTGTTGAAGACAAGATCGGATGTAACTGTAATTGCTACTCCATGGTCTACATTCACAGTGCAATCCCACACATGGAGACTGCTGACTTGAGCAAACTATCAGTGGGCTGCCAGGACCTTGAGGAGAGGAAGGGAAAAAGAAACACAGACTTGTACCTATTTTTATTAAATATGAGAAAAATAAGTTTGTTACACGTGTTCTAAAGACTTCAAGGCATGTTCACTGACAGATATTATCTAGTTAGTAAGTGGTGCCCAACAGAAGAGACATGGGGCTAGACTTTCCACTTTTGTGCAGATTGCCCAAAAATGGGCGTTACTTCCAGCATGGGTGGAAAATATGGGTTTTGAGAATGCCGGATTAGCGTCCATTTTCAAAATTCTAACTTTCCATTTTTAAAAATGGGCGATACCACGAGCGATCTGAAACGGGAGTCAGCGATAAATTTTTCTGACTTTCTGTCATAAAGTGTTGCCGTCCATAACAATGGCATGGCAACGCTCGTTTCACGCGTTTCAGGAGGTCAGGGTTCATCATCACATGCGCACAAGAGGAGACAAAGAGAGAGGGAGCAGAGAGGAACTGAAATCATGTGTGGATGTGTTGTGTGGGTGTTTGGCTGTTGCAGGAAGCAGGAGGGAGATTCACCAGCAGCAAAAAGCCTACTGAGCACAAAGAACGTAGTTGGCACTGAGTTTTTGTCGAAAAAATAATATTTAAAATGGAAGGGATGGAGGAGGTGACACAGCACACTGTGGAGACTGATGCTGGCGAAAGCAGTGAGCTGGGAGAGGAACAATTGGGAGGACAAAAAAGAGCGAGGACGAGGCAAATGCTTCCCTCATGCAGGAGGTCGAGTCACGCTGGGGTCAATTGATCTAGGAAGGGCATGGGAAGCCCACCCCAAAGGCCGACCAGAAGATATGGGCCGACAAAGCCGAGGTGATCTCGTCGGCGACCAATGAGGCGTGTGAGGGCAATGAATGCCGCAAGCACGGGAATGACCTTGTCGGATGTGCCAGAGTAAGTATTACATTTATTTACATGTACTTATATATTTAAGTACATAGAAAAAGATTAGTGAAGACTAATGTAGGTCCCTTGCAGTCAGAATCAGGTGAATTCATAATGGGGAACAAGGAAATGGCAGACCAATTGAACAAATACTTTGGTTCTGTCTTCACTAATGAATACACGAAAATACTACGGGACCGAGGGTCTAGTGAGATGGAGGAACTGAGGGAACTGAGGTAAATCCTTATTAGTCAGGAAATGGTGTAAGGGAAATTGATGGGATTGAAGGCCGATAAAGCCCCAGGGCCTGATAGTCTGCATCCCAGAGTACTTAAGGAGGTTGCCCTCGAAATAGTAGATGCATTGGTGGGTCATTTATCAACATTCCATCGACTCTGGATCAGTTCCTATGGATTGGAGGGTAGCTAATGTAATACCACTTTTTAAGAGAGAAAACATGAAATTATAGACCGGTTAGCCTGACATCGGTGGTGGGGAAAATGCTGGAATCAATTAGTAAAGATGTAATAGCAGCGCATTTGGAAAGCAGTGACAGGATCGGTCCAAGTCAGCATGGATTTATGAAAGGGAAATCATGCTTGACAAATCTTCTAGAATTTTTTGAGGATGTAACTAGTAGAATGGACAAGAGAGAACCAGTGGATGTGGTCGATTTGGACTTTCAAAAGGCTTTTGACAAGGTCCCACACAAGAGATTAGTGTGCAAAAGTAAGGCACATGGGATTGGGGGTAATGTATTGACATGGATAGAGAACTGGTTGGCAAACAGGAAGCAGAAAGTGGGAATAAACGAGTCCATTTCAGAATGGCAGGCAGTGACGAGTCGGGTACCGCAAGGTTCAGTGCTGTGACCTATATATTAATGAGTTGGACAGAGGAATTGAGTGTAATATCTCCATGTTTGCAGATGACACTAAGCTGGGTGGCAGTGTGAGCTGTGAGGAGGATGCTAAAAGGCTGCAGGGTGAATGGACAGGTTAGGTGAGTGGGCAAATGCATGGCAGATGCAGTATAATGTGGATAAATGTGAGGTTATCCACTTGGTGGCAAAAAAAGGAAGGCAGATTATTAACTGAATTGTGACAGATTAATAAAAGGGGAGGTGCAACGAGACCTGGTGTCATGGTACATCAGTCATTGAATGTATGCATGCAGGTACAGCAGGCAGTAAAGAAAGCAAATGGCATGTTGGCCTTCATAGCTAGAGGATTTGAGTATAGGAGCAGGGAGATCTTGCTGCTGTTGTACAGGGCCTTGGTGAGACCACACCATGAGTATTGTGTGCCGTTTTGGTATCCTAATCTGAGGAAGGACATTTTTGCTATTGAGGGAGTGCAGTGAAGTTTCACCAGACTGATTCCTGGGATGGCAGGACTGACATATGAAGAAAGACTGGATCGACTAGGCTTATATTCACGGGAATTTAGAAGAATGAGAGGGGATCTCATTGAAACATATAAAATTCTGACGGGATTGGACAGGTTAGATGCAGGAAGAATGTTCCCGATGTTGGGGAAGTCCAAAACCAGGGGTCACAGTCTAAGGATAAGGGGTAAGCCATTTAGGACCGAGATGAGGAAAAACTTCTTCACTCAGCGAATTGTGAACCTGTGGAGTTCTCTACCACAGAAATTAGTTGAGGCCAGTTCATTAGATATATTCAAAAGGGAGTTAGATGTGGCCCTTACGGCTAAAGGGATCAAGGGAAATGGAGAGAAAGCAGGAATGTGGTACTGAAGTTGCATGATCAACCATGATCATATTGAATGGTGGTGCAGGCTCGAAGGGCCAAATGGCCTACTCCTGCACCTATTTTCTATGTTTCTATGTTTCTATGTTTCTCATTCTGTGCATAAAAAACAAAACTCCATATGCCAATCAGCCTAGGCCAAGTCACTAACCAGCTTTTGTGACACTGAGGAACCAAGCACCTTAACAATTTGCTGGTAACAGCTATACAATTAGAGCTGCACTTTCTGTCCCTCATTATTTCTGTTTTGCTGTTGCCTACATCAGATCCTATGAGACACATTGGGGGTGATTTTGACTTAGGGAGTAGTATATAATAATATTGATGCCGCCACCCGTAATACGTCTCCCTTGAGTTTCATTTCCATTGACTTCACTAGCTCTTTTTCTGTAGCTGAAGTCCTACGCACCAAACAGAGAGTAACTTTTAAAATCTAACCAGCACTGAAAAATATTTAATATGAAACAGAAACTGATTTAAAAAATGACATTTAACACGAATATTTAGACAAGGCAATTATTTTTGTTTCTTGTCAACAGTTTAATCTGAAACAAATTCATTCATATATAAAATGATCCTAAACTGTTGCCTAAAGCTATGATTGTCTCTTGTAACATGATGTCAGTCAGAAATGAAGGCTGTCACATGTTGCAAGCAGTCTCTGTGATGTCTTCATACTAATTAATAAGAACGTCAGTTCTCCCTTGTTCCATTTTTATATCCCGTGAAGATGGTTTAAGGTAATTATCATTAAAAATGGCAGAATGTGTATGCTCAGTAGTGACATGTGGCCTGCAAAGATAACTCACTACTGACCATCTGGGAATAAATTAATGTGACCCGCTTGATATCTGCCAGGAGCAAGAAAGAATATGAATTCAGTCTTTTGCAAAAAGTCCATGAAAATCTGCAACTATTTGCGGTATTTAACATATCAAATATGTTTTATTATCATCAGTAAACTACAAATAAGAGCATAAGAAATTTACGATGGGTGGGTCTTCTAACTCCAAATGGAGTCCAATAATTCATAACATCATTACTGTATCTATTATCTTCGTGCCCTGATCCTCCCCACTCAATTTAATACACATCAATCATAACAGGCTTCACAAAATTGCTGATTGTTAACACTGAAAAGTCCTGAGGTAAATGTAATTATCAATGATTAATTGATCTTCCATGGCATTGCTCCTGGTGAGTCAGCAGATACACTCTGTTTCATAGCAACATAATGCCATGCACATTTTATTACCAAATTATGGGATTTGGCAGCACTTTATAGTGGGGGTCAGGGTTTGACACCACTGGGAGAAGTGGTCCTCCGTGTTGTCAAAAGCAGAGAGAGAGGTGCCAGAGCTTAGCAGCATTTGGAGGAGGAGCCCTCGAGTTTGGAAACATTAGGGAGACAGGTAATGGCATTTGGCAGAAGTGGGGAGGGTATTGTGAGGTTCGGCAGCACTGAGGATAAAATCTGGGGTTTGTTAGCACTGAAAGGCTCCCAATGTCTGGCAGCATGAAGGGAGAGCCTGGAGTCTCAGGACTGGGGATGTGAGTCCATAGGATGTAACAGCAAAGCCAGGTTGGCAGATGGATACTGGAGAGGTTGTGGCTATAGTGGGAGTGTTAAAAGCTTCCATAGTCACAGTGGCAACATAAAGTTGAAGTAATAGGACAGATATGTGCATCATCAACTCAATCCCCGAGTGTAGGATGGATAAGCATTCTCCAGGTTAAGGAACCCAAAGTCCAGCCATCTACTTCACATTGAGGCCTTTGGCTCCTGACCCAGGATTAGGCCTCTCTGAGAAAGGTTTTCCACTGGCAACTCCAGTGGAAGATTAAGCATTTTATTCAGAACTGTTTCATTTTATTTATTGGTTTCTTACATTATAAATGTCACTTTCACTGGTAAGTTTGGATTGGAAGTATATTTAAGACGGCAGCTCAATTAAGCTTCTCTGTTATTTCAGTGTTAGACTTTTCTGACTACTCGTATTTTATTGGTTGTTTTCATGTGTCCTTGGTCATTCCTTATGAGCCTACCTCTACAACATTATCAGAAGTGCAGGAAAAGCTCCGCTTAAACACACAAGCAGGGTTTCCTACACACTTCCAGACATGCTGCGGCGACAGAGGGCGGAGTAGCCCCGAGGAAGTTCCCAGCACCGATTTTCAAATTGCGTATCCTGTCCCCCACCCCTGCCAACAGTGAATGCCCTGTGCCTGGGTTAATTCACTAGGAAGGTGATCAAATTATTAATGAGCTGATCTTGCAAAATTAAATGAGGTCAGCTCTCCAGGCAAAGTATTCATGGTGTGGCTGCAGCAATCCACTTGCAGCAACACTGTGGTGGGAACAGAACTTCGGCCTTCAATAACCTACATCGTTATTTTTTAAGGAAAATCACCTCATAAAATGTTGAAACATTCATGCCTTATCTTTCCTTTGATGTTTTATATATAAAAGAAGACAAATCCTGGTTTCTTTCACTGTTCTCAAAAATAGTTCCTGCGGCAGCTTTGTTTTAGTCATTTTCTGTTGGTGGATGCAGGACTTACAAACAGCAAGTCCCGACATGTTCTGGAAATGGTCAGTCTTGCTACATAGAGTCTATAGCACAGACAAAGGCCATTTGGTCCAACTAGTCCAGGCCAGTGTTTATGTTCCAATTGAGCCTTCTCCCAGCCCTCTTAAGTTAATGCTATCTGCATATCCTTTCTATTTCTTTGTCCCTCATGTGTTTATCTAGTTTCCCCTTATATGCATCCATGTTATTTACCTCAACTACTCCTTGTGGTAGCACGTTCCACATTCTAATCACTCTCTGGATAAAGAAGTTTCTACTGAAATCCCTATTTGACTTAATAGTGACTGTCTTATATTTATGGCCCTTAGTTCTGGTCTCCCACAAAAGTGGAAAAAATTTTGTTTTGTCTAACCCTTTCATTATCTTAAAGACCTCGATCAGGTCACCCCTCAACCATCTCTTTTCAAGAGAAAAGAACCCCAGTTTGTTCCTAATAAGTATATCCTCTCAGTTCTGGTATCATCCTTGTTGTCATATATGTATGCTTGGGGTTACTAACCACCAGGTGGCACAACTGTCGGAGGTCATTGGGCTGTATGCATGGGTGTGCAGCCCAGATATAAAAGGCAAACCATCATGTAATGTAATCACTTTGGTCCCTAATAAAGCAGAACCAGGTTTGTACCTGTGTTAGTTTACACTATTCAGTCTATTGAGTTATTACCTACATAACACTTGTGAATCTTTTTTTGTACCTTATCCAATGCCTCCATATCCTTTTTATAATATGGAGACCAGAACTGAGTACAGTACTCCAAGTGTGGTCTAACCAAGCTGCTATACAAGTTTAACATACCTTCTCCATTTTTCAATTCTATCCCACTAGAAATCAACCATGTTAATCTTAAATGTTTTGAAATTATACGTGCAAGTGGATGCTGGGAGATCTAGCCCGTTAGCTTGATAGTTCTCAACTAGCGTTGATGGGTCTGGAAACTTAAATGAACTCAAGGCTCCATTCTTGGCAGTTAACAAACATGTAAGTTCCAAAAGACATGAGGAAGGACATACTTACTTTGAGAGGGTGCAACAAAGGTTCACTAGATTGATTCCTGGGATGGGGGGGATTGTCCTATGAGGAGAGATTGAGTACAATGGGCCTATATACTCAAGCATTTAGAAGAATGAGAGGTGATTTCAGTGAAACATATAATATTCTGAGAGGGTTTGACAGAGTAGGTGTTAATGGGGCTGTTTCTCTTGGCTGGCAAGTCTAGAATTAGGGGGCATAGTCCCAAGATAAGGGGTCGGCCATTGAAAACTGCGATGAGGAGGAATTACTTCACTCAAAGGGTTGTGAACCTTTGGAATTCTCTACCCCAGAAGTCTATGGATGCTCAATCGTTCAGTAAATGTAAGGCTGAGATTGATAGATTTTTGGACACTAAGGGAATCAAGGGATATGGGAATCGGGCGGGAAAGTGGAGCTGAGGTCAAAAATCAGCCATAATCTTATTGAATGGTGGCGCAAGCTCGAGGGGCCATATGGCCGACTCCGCTCCTAATTCTTATGTTTATTATGCTTCTTGTTCAGTACTCAAAAGATTTAATCTGCACCACTTCATTTCAGTGATGTGTGCCAGCCGAAAAACATCTGATTTGGATGTTTTTTAAATTGCAGTTCTCTGCTGTTGCAACTAGTTTACTTTGAACATTCTCCCTTTTTGTGAATCTGATTGCATGTTAGAAAATCAAGAAGTTGAATTTGCATGGCCTTCTCATTATCAATTACTCTAAATTCCAATCAAATAATGATAATAACTTTAATTTATATAGCGCCTTTAACGTAGTAAAACGTCCCATGGCGCTTCAAGGGCTGGATATGACGAGATCATAGGCAACATGTTCAAGACTGTGGTTTCGGATTTGCAGGGAACAATTTACATGTAATTTGACTTGACCAAACCTAAGTCTCGGCCTCTATTGGAAATCATTATTAAAAACATTTCAAACAAAAGAAATATGATTGTATAGGTAAATGTGATCTTTCTCTCGTCATTTTTTTAAAGATTTGGTGTCATCTAATTGTACTAACCTTGGGCTCAATTTTCCCCAATGCCGTTTTTTGGCGCATTGCCAGAGTTAAGCCTGTTTTGCTTTGGCCCCGACTACTCCAAAAAAATAAGTAGCAAGTTTCCCCATTCTATTTTTTGAAATTGACGCCGCGTAACCTGTCCTTTAGCTTCTGGGGGTGAAGCCAAATGTATGTGCCTGAAAAAACGATGCCCCCCCTTCTGCGCATGTGCAAAAAAAAAGGATGTTTTTGACGTGATTGCTATGGGCGCGCATGCACAGTACAGCTCCCGGTCTGCATTTGGCCATTTTTGAAGAGCCAGTTGTGTGTGAGAACTTTAATTCTCATTGGAAAAATCGGAGCTGCAATACAAGATGCAACGCAGCTCAAGGACCAAGAATTTCTGACAGGATGAAGTGGAGGCACTGATTACTGTAATTGAGGCCAGATAACACGAGCTGGACACCAGCAGATGTCACATAAAAGTTTCACCAAAAAAAATGAAGAAACGCTGGAACCATCTTGCAGAAGATTACTGTGCAATGGTGACCACCCCGAGGTCTGGAGGCCAGTGCAAAAAGAAGTGGCAGGACCTTGGTCAAGTAATAGTTTCATTTATTCACTGGAATTGCAATTGTAAATGTGACCATCTGTATGTCCCACCCAGCAGAAAGACACCCTCTCTAAAAAGTTACATTTTCATCTTTGCAGAGGAAGGTGACACGAAAAAAAGGGAAATAACTCGAACAGGAGGAGGCCTGATAAATCTGCAGCTATGGATACACTTGGAAGACAGGGTTGCTGCTTTGATGGGTCCTACCTGGAGAAAAGCAATCACCACTGCACAAGCTGGGCCCACACTTGAGGAAGAGGGTAAGTCCTTCAAATGCCACAGTCTGGCTTTGCTAAATGTTAAGTACTGCGTGGGCTAGCCATGCTTCGGTTCTTGGGGTTGTCTCCCTCAGCTACGCTTCGGTTGATGCAATGTGCTATCATTCATCGTGGTCCTTCAAATCAGCTCGCTGCCTGCACTGTGTGAGCCTACTCATGTCACCCACCCTGCCCCCTCCTCTGCTGCTAACCATTTGTCTGTTCTTTTATATTTTGCAGAACTTGAGGCCAACCCTGACGATGCAGAAGGAGATTCAGATGCGGACGACCCTGAAGAGGAGAACATCTTCCAATCCCACCCTCCAAACCAAGAGCATGGGAGTGAGGGGGAGGGGGAGGAGGAAGGTGATGGATGACGCCCCCACTGTTGTACTCATTCTGGAGTAGGTGTTGCCCATTGAGCTGCCAGCCCCTTTCCTGAGTGGTACGAGTGTTTTTCGGACATTCCATGGTTTCCCATAGTCCAAGGCTGGGGATTCCAGTGGGATGCAGCAAGGCACACCCAGGGCCCCATCATCCGAGGCTGAGGATCCCATTGGGATGCAGCGAGCCACATCCAGGGTGAGGAGGGGAAGGAGAGCTCGACAGCGCTCTCTGAGGTGCAGGATGTAACAGATGTGTTTCAGATGATGGCAATGAGTGCGAAGAGCATTGACCTTACACAATCACTCCTGGACACCATCAGTGGGGTGGGTGATGAGGTATCGGGACTGTCAGGAGAAGTAACAACACTCTCATGAGAAATGGGAACACTGTCTGGGAACATGAGGGAGAGAATGTCTCAGACAACTGATACAATGTTGCTACACATGAGGGAGGGAATGTCGGAGGTAGCTGATGCACTATCAGTGAACATGAGGAAGGGAATGTTGGTCAACATGAGGGAAGGAATGTCACCGATAGCTGAGACACTGTGAGGGTGCATGAGGGAGGGCATGTCGGAGTTAGCTGCAGCAATAAAGGAACACGCCCAGACCCCGCGGTCATTGGCATAATCAACTGCCACTCCCACTCCAATCCCCAGACCAGCCTCTGAAGAGGCCCAAGCCTGGGCCCTCCACATTGCTGCCTGCACCTCCCCCCCACCCTTCCCCCATCCCCTCAAGAAGTGCGCATTACCCGAGATGTTCAAAAGAATAAGCATGAAACCAACCCGAGAAACACTGCGCCACTGCCTGCGGGCAGGGGCGGAGTCAACAAGACCAAGCGCAGCGGGCAGTCTTAGAATAAGGTGGAGGAGAGATGGGTGCAGCCTTTCATTGCTGCTGTTGTTGTTGTTGGTGTTGTTGTTGTTGTTACTGTTGTAACTGTTCTCAACTTAAATGTTTTTGTAAGTTATGTAAATTTACAAGTTTAAAGGTTTGTAAGTGATCTTAAAGCTTTAAGTGATCTTAGAGTTTGCAAGTGATCTTAACTGAAAACTTTAAAGTTTGATAGAAGCATATTTTTATTAATGGTAAGTTAAGTACAAATAAGTGTTTGTTAAACTTTTGAATAAAATATATTTTAAATTATAACTGAATCATTTCCATTATTTGTTCCATTATTAATACTCCTTTTTGATGTAAAGAAGAATTATTTCCATTATTTGTTCCATTAACACAAGACAACATTACGGAACAGGTCCAAACAGTAAACATGGTCCATTTTGAATAGTTGCCGCTGAATCTTCAGGCAGTAAAGCGTTCACAGATGAGCTGCTGGTGCAAGGCTCGACTAATCATTAAAGGGGCACAAGGGCCCGCCCTCCTCCGCCGTCGTGCTCCGGCCTCAGGCACTTGCATGGCTTCCTCCTCCTCCTCCTCTCCCTCCTCCTTGTCCCCCTCGTCATCTGCATCTTCCTCCTCATCATCAGTCACTCTCACCTCAGATGAGTTTTCCACTACCAGCTGCTGCTGCCTCATGATGGCTAAGTTATGCAGCATGCAGCACATAACAATGAACTGACTGACAGTCTCAGGTGAGTATTGCAAGTATCCTCTTGAATGGTACAGGCATCGAAAAATGTTGTTTCAAGATGCCAATGGTCTTCTCTATTATGCTGCGCACCGCAATGTATTCCCAGTCAGCTTCCATGCGGATTACACGTAGGGGCATCATGAGCCAAGTGGTGAGGCCGTACCCTTTTTCTCCCAGTAGCCAGCTCTGCCCTTCTGGCTGCTGCTGAAACATGGCAAATATAGCGCTCTTGTGTTGGATGAACGCATCATGGGTGCTCCCAGGGTATCTTGCATCAACTGGCATGATGCCATGTATGTCATCACACACGAATTGCACATTAACGGAGTGGAAGCCTTTTCTGTTCCTGTACATCTCTGAATCCTCCAAAGGTGCTCGCAAGGTGATATGGGTGAAATCAATGCAGCCCTGTACCTTTGGGAAGCCAGCAATCCTGGAGAAGCCCACAGCCCTTTCATGCATTGACTGGGCAGTCATGGGGAACTTTATGTAGTCATTCCTCCAGGCATATAGTGCAGCAGTCACCTGTCGAATGCAGACATGTGTTGCATGTTGCAAAATGGCACACAAGTCCCCAGTTGTGGCCTGGAACGATCCAGAAGCGTAGAATGAAAGTGCAGCTGTAACCTTCACTTCAACTGACAAAGCAATCCTCCTGATGCTTCCAGGGTGCAGGTCTGCTTTTACTAACTCACAGATTTCGGTTACAACTTATTTGCAGAAACGCAGCCTTCTCACACAGTCTGCATCACTCAGGTGCAGGTATGAATGACTGTCTCGACATACCCAATGTGAGTAAGGCCTCCTGTCCATCATCCTACATGCTCTGAAGTTCCTCATGCCATGATGTTGAATCAATTGTCTCCTCCGCAGCACCATCATGCAGAAGGCTTGCACGGGGTATGGCATTGTCAGTATTACCTCCATGATTAAATTACACCTTTGCAAGAAGCTCAAAATAGCAGGCAGGACACGCTTCTTTGTTGTCTCTCTCCCCAACGCTGACACCCTAGTATGGACCACATCGAGGCTTGCTTAAATTGGGAAACACTCCCTCACTCCCGATCCCCCCCACCGCCCAACCCCGCACCGCCCCGACCTGGGCTTCATTTGATGCTGCTTGCTGCATAGTGTAAGGGTTCTCATCGCTTCAGTTCGGCTTCCACACCCCCCCCAACCCCCCAGGCTTCTTTTGAAGCTGAGCCCCGAGCCCCTGTGTCCGGGCGAGGGACTGACTCTGCCGGCCGACTCTCCGACCCATGAGCCCGGTTTGGAGACGTTCGGTGGTCGCGTGGCACTTTTTTAAAAATCCAAAATTAAGGAATTGCATGAAACTTCCATTTTTTGCATTTTCAGTTGGAAAAATTAAGCTTGATGATGCATATCTAATGTGTTCTTGACTCCCTCCAAAACTTTGCATAAAAACAAAGATGTCTTTCTGCGCAATTTTTTGATATGCATTGTTTTTTCTTATTTGCTGAGAAGGTTTTTTGAGATTTGTCACATACGCTGTCCTAGGAGAAATGTAAGTTGGCCAAACTTGCATAAATGTGAAAAACGGACACAGACATCAGGTTACCCATCCTATGACACAAAAAAAAACCTTAAAAAAATCATAACTAACTGAGTTACGTTGGCACACAATCTTTGGGGAAACTGGGATTTTTAATTTAAACCAAAAAAAGCGGCGCGT
Source organism: Pristiophorus japonicus (assembly GCF_044704955.1). Lineage (NCBI taxonomy): Eukaryota > Metazoa > Chordata > Chondrichthyes > Pristiophoridae > Pristiophorus > Pristiophorus japonicus. Next base: position 237,053,161 of record NC_091977.1, on the reverse strand, counting down.
GCCAAAAAAGGCGCAAATCACGGGAAAATTGAGCCCCTTATTTCCACTCAAATGTGTTCAGCTTAGTGGAGTGATTAAGACAGTGGCTGAAAAGCTTTTCAAAAATATAGTTGGAGTAATTTGATCAGTTCAACTCCTTCTATTGGTAAATACTGCTGACTGCTCATGTTTAATTTGTTACTTGCATACGATCTTAGTAGTATTTCATTGCAGGTTTATGAATTCACTTTCCAGAGATTTGAGCCATGTGTTGCACTTGTTCAGTTGTGAATTGTCACTATTTTATGAATATAAAATTTGAGCTAGTCAGGTGAAAGAGTCTCACAGACATGTGTGGATTTGAAGCGTGCTGGTGCATTTCTGATGAAATGTCCTGAAACAATTCTCAGTAGAAACATTGCACATCTCATCTGTGGTGGTACAGCTTTAAAACTATTGACATTGAGGATTATATAACAAGGAGCGAGAGTAGTGACCTCAGTGGCAGAGTTACAGTGAGTGATGAGCCTAGAGGTTTGAGTCCTTTGCGGCAAAATAAGTTAATAGCAATGTCAAGGCCAAAAATACACTAACGACTTCATTTGAAAATGAATCCCAAAAATTAGACCTTCTGAGAGTGAATCACCTTGAGGGAATGAATCTTGTTTTGTTGATTGATTGAAATATTACAGCAGGCTGCCCTAAACTCATCTCTTTTGATTTTGAGTTGTGATTAAAGTCAGTAATCTTTATGCTGGGTACTTAAAATCAGTATGATCCTTACAAATCATTATGTTCTGCACATCGAATGATAGTTTATTTACAAGCATGCTTTTGGATGATTTAAAGCTACTTTCTTGTCATGTGCACGTGTGATGAAATTTCTTGGTCCCTCCTTCTTCGACCAAATTCCGATGGAGCGAAAGATATAATCGAATAAAAATGAAACATGTTTTGAGAGAAAACTCTTCATCTGTAGAATATGCCGTGCTGGGATCAAACTCAACAATAATTGGTTGAGTATACAGGTTGTAGATCTCCAGTCCGGGACTATTTAGTCTAGAAACATCCCTGGTCCAGCATCAGTCCCAGCATGGACTGCCCCTTTAAGCGGTGTTGCAGCGCACGGGCTGGGCCGGCCTGGGCTGGGTTGCTGCTGTGGTATGTGTGCAGCGATTGGCTGGAGTGGCTGTCAGTCAGTGAGTGTGTGCGGCGATTGGCTGGAGCAGCTGTCAATCAGTGCGGGTTCTGCCGGTACAAAAGCAGAATACTGCGGATGCTGGAATCTGAAATAAAAACAGAAAATGCTGGAAATCTCAGTGGGTCAGGTGGAGAGAAACACAAAGTTAATGTTTTGAGTCTCTCCTTGACTTTATCCTCCACTTTATCTCCGATCTCCAGTTTGTTTTGTGTGTATGTATGTGTTTTTTTGAGGTATTGATGTGGGTGTTCATTGAGGTAAGTGGGCCGGGCAAGGAAAGAAAAGGGAAGGGAAAGGCAAGCGGCTGACTGAGGCACTGAAGCTGGGCCTGAGGAGTGATTCTGGATGACTAAATGCTGCACAGTAGGCTTCTGTGCAGCGCATGCACAGCACGCGTCCGAGTTGTTGTCAACAGCGTTGTCACAAGTTAATCTCCCATGGTTCGGAAAATTCTCTGGTCCAGCACCGATCAGGTCCCAAGGTTGCGATACCAGAGAGGTCCAACCTGTACTGTATTCTCTGCTCACCACGTGTTCTCCTCTACATTGAGGAGACTAAATGCAGATTGGCCAATCGCTTTGCTGAACACTTCCGTTCAGTCCGGAAGCACGGTCCTGAACTTTTAGTCGCTTGCCATTTTAATTCTCCGCCCCACTCCCGCCCTTACCTCTCTGTTCTCGACTTCCTACACTCTTCCAACAAAGCTCAACACAAGCTCAAGGAACAGCACTTCATCTTTCGATTAGGTGTTACAACCTTCTGGACTCAACAGTGAGTTCAACAACTTTAGATCATAATCACTGCTCCCATTTTTTCAGACAGCAGGTTCTGGTAATGATTCCACTGTAACCATTTACAGCTCCTCTACACCCATCTTTTGTTTCTTTATTTGTACCATTAGCATTTCCTTTTGACTTGCACCATCATCCCCTTTGACATCGAATCACTCCTGTCCTCCACCCTATCACAGACCTTCCCTTTTGTTCTTTCCTCCACCACCACCATCCCTGCCCCCCACCCCCCGCACCCCCCCAACCCACCCCACCTCTTTTTCCTTGACACGGCACTTGCTTAAAAACTGTTAAATCTCAAACTTCTTCCAGTTCTGAGGAAAGGTCATCAATCTGGAACGTTAACTTTGTTTCCCTCACCCCACAGCTCAAAACATTTTTGTACTGCAAGTTGCAGGAAGTGCGAGTTGATGATGGAAGGCGTGGGCAGCAGGGCAGCAGGGACCTCAGTGAATAATGGGGCCAACAGGCTATCTTTTGAATCAATGAGATGTAAGGATTGAGAAAGAAACTGAGAAACAACAGAGAAGGAAATAGAGGGCTAGATTTTCCACTGATGATCGCCGAGCTATCACCCATCTATCGCCCAAGTAGGCAGGTTATCGCCCATTTTAGCTCAAAAGTGGAAAGTTGGCCCGGAACATCGGCCACTGATTGCCGGCCCAACTTTCGGCACACATGAATCTGCTATCGCCGAGGTGATCGGCCACCGCAACTTTCACCACATCGCCCACACATCGCCGGGCTGATCGCTCGCCGAGAAGATCACTGGAGATCGCTGGAGAAAAGTTGCTAGCGACTGGCACTACTCGGCAGAACTCGGCACTACGGATGCCATTTTGAAGGTTGGAGGAACTGAAAGAGGCTGCTTCAACAAGGGGCTTATGAGGAGAATCAATTTGTGAGTGATTTTAAGGGTCTTATTGAATCTTGGCAACAATCTAATCACAGTTCTATGTGTTGAAGACAAAGTTAGGGCATTTATAGTGATTTATAGTGATGGGATCTGTAATTTCTCCACCAGTATTGGTCACTAATCAGATGCTGCAGACTGAAGATGGGAGAAGGTATATTGAAGAGCATTATGTGCCCAATCAAAGAGGTGGCAGACTGCTGCTGCGGAGGAGACCTTACACTTGATGCACTTACAGGAAAAGCAATCATACCTGAACTTGTCCGATAACACGTGCCTTAGGAAGCTGCGCTTCCGAAAAGAGGTCATCGATGAGATTTGCCAGCTCATCAAAGGAGATCTGCAGCCTAACCGCATCATCAGGACTGCACTGCCCGTTGAGGTAAAGGTTACTGCGACACTTTCCTTCCATGCATCGGGCACTTTTCAGGCCTCAGCTGGCAACATTTGTGGTATCTCTCAGCATGCCACACACAGCTCCATTCGACAAGTGACTGAAGCCCTTTACACTCGCAGGATGGACTTTATAAGCTTTCCTATGACCCGGGAGGCATAGACTGAGAGGGATTTGGGTTTCTTGTGAATATCAAACTTCTCCAAGGTGCAGGGAGCAATAGACTGTATGCACATTGTCCTGAGAGCACCTTTACAGGATGCGGAGGTGTTTCAGAACCAAAAGGGATTCCATTCCCTGAATGTACAGCTCGTTGGCAGTAAATGCTAATTTTCCAGGCAGCATCCATGATGCGCACATCTTGCGTGACAGCGCTGTCTCTGACCTGTTTAACAGTCAGCCACAAGGTCACGGTTGGATGCTGGGGGATAAAGGATATAGACTTGCCATCGGACTCATGACCCCCCTGCATAATCCCCAGATGGAAGCCAAGAAGCGCTACAATGAAAGCCATATAGCCACACGCAATATCGTTTAAAAGACAATTGGAGTGCTGAAGCAGCGCTTCAGATGCCTGGACCACTCAGGAGGCAACCTACAATACCACCCTGACCAGGTCGCTGAGTTCATTATGCTGTGCTGCATGTTGCAAAACCTAGCTATAAGGAGAGGACAACAATTGCCAAATGGGGCTGCCAGTCCACCTCAGGAGAGAGGACAAGAACAAGATGAGGAGGAGGAGGATGACGAGGACCTCGGGGAGGACAATCAGCCTGGCGATGAACCCATGCCCCCACGCCCCTCGCACAAGACTAGAAATGCCCCATGGGAGTTACGCAGCTGCAAAACTCTTGCGTCAGCAGCTCATAAATGAACGCTTTGCGTGAACTTACATTGGTGACAGTTACAGTTACGGAAAGACAACAATTGCAGTTGCATTACATTTCATCCTTGCCTGGTCTGGGCTGGCCATTGTTTTCCAACATTTGTATTCATGTTTTACCTTACCTTACATTATTAGAAGACACTGGAAACAATTGTAAAATTCAATAAAATATTTTAATAATTTAACAATTTATGCACTGTAAAAATAACACCCATCCTCCCTCCACCCCCAACAGTCACCCAACAATAAATTTAAAATACATAAACACCCTCCAACCACCCGCAACATTCAACAAATTTTTATTAACAACAACAATAATAACAATAACACCCCCCTCCCCTGAACCTGCGGCCACACTTCCCTCCAGATCTTATATCCCCCCGTGTCCTAACTGCCCGTTGTAATCCATGAGTAACGGGACCAGAAGGACTTGCAGCAGGGGACCTCAAGGCCTGCTGCTGTAGGGGTGGGGGGTGGGGGGGCTGGTGGTGTTGTATGACGATGGCAGCATCCCCTCAGGGGGTGGAGGAGAAGACGTTTCAGATGAAACGACTTCCGAGCCAGAAGGAAGTTCTTCCTCCCAACTCGCATCTGTGCTGGTGGTTGGTGGAACGGCACCTTGGGGTGCGGTGCCATCTCACGACACTATTGCATGCCACACGGCATGGACGGCAGAGGTCATTTGGCTCATTGCCACAACTATGCGCTCGAAGCTCTCCATTATTTGAGCAGACATTGCGCCGATATTTCCGGTCAACCCACCAATCACCTGGAGCAGCTATCGATTTATGGCGACGCTCTCCCTGCACAGTGCGACCATGTCCTCATTGGGATCTGCCCGTCGCGGCACGTGCTGACCTCGCTGACTCAACCTCTGTGGGGTCGCTGTGGACACTGTATGCCTTGGAGTCACCTGCTGCAAGCCGCTTGGGCCCGCTACTTCTTCCATCGAAGACGGCGATGTGGCCGCAGGTACAACAGATACCGGAATGCAAGGGACATCCTCCTCGATAATCTCCATCTCCTCCTCTGGTTCTGTGGTCTCCTCCTCACCAACCATGGTGATAATGACCTGCAAAGGGATAGCTGCGGCCTCCCTTTGTTCCTGTTGAGTTGGGCGACCTGCAAAACACAATTGAGCTTATTGAGCTTATTAGAACAGAAGGGTACACAGATACTTGCACTGCGCTGGCATACATAGGAGGAGCAGCACTACTGCAATAAATGTGACCCAGAGACGTTACATATTAATACATCATGTGGTTGTACATCTATGTGGATTTCACTGTCCCAGAGAGCTGTGGAGGCTGGATCAGTGACTATATTTGAGGTGGAGCTAGACAGACTTCTGAATGATAAGGGAGTGAAGAGTTATGTGGAGCGGGCAGGGAAGTGGCGCTAAGCCCTACATCAGATCAGCCATGATCTTATTGAATGGCGGAGCAGGCTCGAGGGGCCAAATGGCCTACTCCTGCTCCTATTTCTTATGTTCTTATGTTGTTAACCTGTGAGTAGTACAGAAACGGCATGCATAACATGACATAACTCATATATTATAATGAAATGCCATTAATTATTTTGAATTACCACTGCTTTACACATTACTCACATGATGCAAGCAAGGGATCTGCACCACCACGCGTGGCCGAGCGACTGTGGGTGCCGACCACTGCCGCAGCGGTGAGCATACATAACTGTGCAGACCCTCCTCCGGTGTGCCTACGCTCCGCACGATTCTTAGATATCTTGCTCTGCAAACGGACAAGATCATGGCATAAGATAATTGACTAGGTACTATTATGGAAAGACAACAGGTTCCAACGTTATATGCTAATAGGGTTTGTATCCACAATTGATGCATGGTTATAACATCTACGTTCAGATAAAATATTTCATAAGATCGTGTTCAGGATCTAATGCTTGACACAAAACACAATCTCCATGGGGGCCTTAGAGGTGCGGCGGGGGGGGCAGAAATCAGGACCACTGGTGAGCTCGGCAATGACAGGAATTAATGTCTGAAAGTGTCCCAGGGCAGACAGTAAGCCAGGGCAGCTCTCCCCCAGTTCAGGCTGGCTCACTGTGTAAGTGACAGCAGCCAGAGACTGACACAGTCTCGGTAAAGGTGAGTGGACCCCTCATTGCTCAGTTGTGCCCCATCCACCAACGTAACCCAAAAGGAGACAATGCCAAAATTAGACTTAAAAAGGGTGCAACTTCCGAGCCCTGTCTGCATCTTAGCAGGGAGTATATGCAGGAATAACCAGTTTAATTTCAATCTGGGAGATTTACATATGTGGATCATTACAATTTATAATCTATTTAATACTTACTCTTGCCGAAGCAACTAGGCTGTTCCAGCGCTTGAAGCACTGGTCCGACCCCCTCGCCTCGTGAGACGCTGACGAGACCACATCAGCGATCTCGCCCCAATTCTTCCAGTAGGCCCGGGGTGAAGGTTTCCCATGCCCATCCCAGATCAATTGTGCCCACTGCGACTGCACCTCCTGGACGAGGGCTTCGTTAGTCTCGTCGGAGAAGGGCTTTGCCCTCCTCTTCCCCCCACCTCCTGCCCACTCTCTGCGGACTCGTGCTGGAACATATTTTAGTTTTCAGATACTTCTGCTTTCTCTCTCTCTCTCTCCCACTCTCTCTTTCTCTCTCTCTCTCCCTCCCTTTGCCTTCTGCGCATGTCCAGATAACCCCTGACCTTCCGAATCGCGAGAAACCTCCATTGCAAAAAGCAATGCATGTGCAGAAAGGCCGTTGCTAGGGACGTCTTGCCTTCCACATCGCTGAGGCCCATTTCACATCGCTGAGCTATCGCTGAACTATCACCCCCAAAAAAAAGCCGAAAGTACCGATCAGAAAAATGGGCCATCTTCCAACGATCCTGAAAGCTGAAACATTGCTAAGGCTGCAACATCGCCCATTTTTTGGGCGATAGCCAGCTAAGTGGACAGACTAGCCCCATGCCTCTATTTATGAAGCCCAGTGTAGTGTATGGAGAAAGAGTCAGGCTGAACACTGTGAGCTCAAAGTAAAGTGTGACAGTCTTTTATTGCAGGTCTCCAGAGTGCCTCTCCAACTTGTAAAGCACTCTTAAATATCTGTGTTCCCAAGGGATTATGCGATCCCTTGGGACTCTGGGGAATGAGCCCTCTGGTGGCTGTACAGAGTATATACAAGTCCAGATACATAACAACATTGCCCCCTAAAGTCTATAGTGTAACTATTTACAATGTGAGTCAATCTGGGGCCCGTCTTGCCCTGGTTGATCGTCTCGGTATGAAGGCTGGTGTTGTTGAGTCATTTGTTGGGTCCGCGCTGGGCTGCTGTGCAGCTGGCCTGGCTGGGCTGCCTGGTGTGTTGGGCCCTGTAGGGCTGCTGTGGATGATGGGTTCTGCTTCGTGATCAACCGTGGTGCCGGTTGCCACTGGTGTGTGTGTTGGGGGATCAAAAAAAGTTGGGTTCAAGGTGGGTTGCTCAGGATAGTCCGTGAATCTGAGTTTGATTTGGTCCAAGTGTTTCCGGTGAATGAGTCCATTTTAAAGTTTGATCCGAAACACCCTGCTCCCCTCTTTGGCCACAACAATGCCGAGAAGCCATTTGGGATCTTTCCCATAATTTAATACAAATACAGGATCATTAATTTCAATCTCACGTGACACATTTGCACTATCATGGTATGAACTTTGTTGAAGCCGCCTGCTCTCTGCCTGTTCATGTAGATCAGGATGAAGTAACGAGAGCCTTGTCTTAAGTGCTCTTTCCATAAGCAGTTCAGCAGATGGGATCCCAGTGAGTGAGTGGGGTCTCGTGGGTTGCTAAGCAGGACTCGGGATAGGCGAGTCTACAGTGAGCCTTCAGATACCCTCTTCAAGCCTTGCTTGATGGTCTGCACTGCTCTCTCTGCCTGACCATTGGACGCTGGTTTAAACGGGGCAGATGTGACATGTTTGATCCCGTTACAGGTCATAAATTCTTTGAACTCAGCACTGGTAAAACATGGCCCGTTGTCGCTCACCAGGTAAGCCATGTGTGGCAACCATGGCCCGCAGGCTTTCAGTGGTGGCAGCGGACATGTTAGCTGACATTATCTCACATTCAACCCACTTGGAGTACGCGTCTACAACCACAAGGAACATTTAACCAAGAATATGCCTACATAGTCGATGTGTTCCCTAGACCAAGGTTTGGAGGGCCAAGACCATAAACTTAGCGCGCCTCCCTGGGTACATTGCTTAACTGCGAGCATGTATTACATCTGTGAACGCAGGACTCTAAATCCGCATCGATGCCGGGCCACCACATGTGATCTGGCTATCGCTTTCATCATTACAATGCCTGGGTGGGTACTGTGGAGGTCATTGATGAAGGTGTCTCTACCCTTCTTGGGGACCACTACTTAATTGCCCCACAGAAGGCAGTCTGCCTGTATAGACATTTCATTTTTGCGCTGCTGGAACGGCTTTATCTCTTCCTGCATTTCCATCGGGACACTGGACCAGCTCTCGTGAAGCACACAACTTTTGACTCGCGATAATAAGGGGTCCTGGCTTGTCCAGGTTTTGATCTGCCGGGCAGTGACGGGTGATTGCTCACTCTCAAATGCTTCCATAACCATGGCTAGATCTGTGGGCTGCGCCATTTCCACCCCCATGGTGAGCAATGGCAGCCTACTGAGAGCATCGGTGCAGTTTTCTGTGCCTGGCCTGTGGCGGATGATGTAGTTATATGCGGACAACGTGAACGTCCATTTCTGGATGTGGGCCGATGCGTTGGTATTTATCCCTTTGCTCTCGGAAAACAGGGATATAAGTGGCTTATGGTCAGTTTCCAATTCGAATTTGAGCCCAAACAGGTATTGATGCATTTTCTTTACCCCATAGACACACGCTAACGCTTCTTTTTCAATCAGGCTGTAGGCTCTCTCGGCCTTAGACAGACTCCTGGATGCATAAGCAACCAGTTGCCATTTCCCGAAATCATTAGCTTGTTGCAACACACACCCGACGCCATATTACAACGCATCACATGCTAGTACCAAACGCTTACATGGATCATACAACACAAGCAATTTGTTTGAGCATAACAATTTTCTCGCTTTTACAAAGGCATTTTCTTGGCTTTTGCCCCAAACCCATTCGCCCCCTTTTCATAGTAAGACATGTAGTTGTTCCGGTAGGGTGCTGAGACCTGGTAAGAAGTTACCAAAGCAGTTCAAGAGTCCCAGGAGCGACCGCAGCTCCATCACGTTCTGTGGCCACGGTGCGCTCTCGATTGCCTCCATCTTCGCATTGGTGGGCCTGATGCCATCCGCCGCAATCCTCCTTCCCAAGAACTCCACTTCAGGCACCAGGAAAACGCACTTCGAGCATTTTAACCTGAGCCCCATGTGGTTGAGCTGACTAAGAACCTCCTCCAGGTTCTGCAGGTGCTTGACTGTGTTCCGACCTGTGACCAAGATGTCGTCCTGGAAGACCACAGTGTGCGGGACCGACTTCAGTAAACTTTCCATGTTTCTCTGGAATATCGCCTCCGCTGATCGGATTCCAAATGGGCATCTGTTATAAACAAAAAGACCTTTGTGCGTGTTGATGCAGATGAGGGCCTTTGATGATTCCTCCAGTTCCTGCATCATGTAGGCTGAAGTCAGATCCAGTTTCGTTAACGCCTTTCCTCTCGCCAGCGTTGCAAAGAAATCATTGGCTTTTGCAAGTTGGTATTGGTCCTGTAGGGAGAAACAATTGATAGTTGCTTTCTAATCGCCACAGATTCTGACGGTACCGTCTCCCTTGAGGACAGGAACAATCGCTGAACTCGATCGGTGAGATGATGCCCTCTCTTTGTAGCCGGTCGAGCTCGATTTCTAGCCTTTCCCTCATCATGTACGGTGCTGCTCTCACCTTGTAATGGATGGGTCGCGCCCCCGGAATTAGGTGGATCTGCACTTTTGCTCCTTGGAATTTCCCGATGCCTGGTTCGAACAGCGAAGGAAATTTGTTTAAAATCTGTGCACACCAAGTGTCATCAGCGGGCGATAGCGCTCGGACGTCTTCCCAGTTCCAGCATATCTTTCCCAGACAGCTCCTGCCGAGCAGCGTGGGACCATCGCCCGGTACCACCCAGAGTGGTAGCTTATGCACTGCTCCATCATCGGAGACCTTTACGGTAGTACTGCCGATTACAGGAATCAGTTCTTCCGTGTTAGTTCTTAGTTTCATGCGAACTGGAGTTAAGACTGGCCTTGAGGCCTTGTTGCACCACAGTCTTTTGAAACTGTTATTACCCATGATGGACTGGCTCACGCCCGTGTCCAGCTCCATAGACACCGGGAGTCCATTTAGTTCATCATTCAACATTATGGCAGGACAATTCGTGATGAATGTGTCCACCCCATGTACCTCTGCCTCCTTTATCAGAGGTTCTGTTTCGTTGTGATCCTCTATGGATCTGTCCTCCTCTGCAATGTGGTGGTTTGCAGGTTTAGCAGGCCCAGCAGCTCGCCTGCACACTCATTGGAGATGTCCTATTGTTCCACCGCCCTTGCAAATGTGTCCTTTGAATCGACATGAATGGAAACGATGATCACCCCCGCAGCGCCAACAAGGTGTTAATGGCCTTGCATTCATCACCCTTGATGGTGGACTCTGAGACATCTGCGGATATGTAGCTGCAGGTATGTGTGACCTGCCCTGTCCGTTACAATTCGAAAACAACATCACTTTGTTCACAGTACTTGGAGCAGCACTTGTGTGCTGAGAGATTTGCTTAATATTGTCACTGGTGGCAATGAACGCTTGGGCTATGGCTATGGCCTTACTCAAGGTTGGGGTCTCTACAGTCAAAAGTTTGCGAAGTATGGTTTCGTGGCCAATGCCAAGTACAAAAAAGTCTCTGAGCATGTGCTCCAAATATCCTTCAAATTCGCAATGTCCTGCAAGGCGTCTTAGCTCGGCGACATAACTCACCACTTCCTGGCCTTCAGATCTTTTATAGGTGTACAACCGGTACCTCACCATCACAACGCTTTCCTTTGGGTTCAAATGCTTTCGCACCAGTGTGCACAAATCGTCATACGATTTCTCCGTGGGTTTCGCTGGAGTAAGCAGATTCTTCATGAGGCCATACGTTGGTGCCCCACAGACGGTGAGGAGGATCACTCTACGTTTGGCAGCGCCCTCTTCCCCATCTAGCTCATTGGCCACGAAGTATTGGTCAAGTCGCTCCACAAAAGATTCCCAATCATCTCCCTCCGAGAATTTCCCCAGGATGCCCACTGTTCTCTGCATCTTTGGGTTCGCTATATGTATCTCATCGCCAGTTGTAGTGTATGGAGAAAGAATCAGACTGAACACTGTGAGCTCAAAGTAAAGTGTGACCTTAGTCTTTTATTGCAGGTCTCCAGAGTGCCTCTCCAACCTGTGAAACACTCTTAAATACCTGTGCTACCAAGGGATTATGAGATCCCTTGGAACTCCGGGGAATGAGCCCTCTGGTGTACAGAGTATATATAAATCCAGCTACATAACACCCAGGATTCTCTTTCCTTTTTTAACCACTTTCTCAACCTGCCCTGCACAATTTGTGCACATATAACCCCAGGCCTCTCTGTTCATGCACCCCCTTAGAATTGTGCCTTTTAGTTTATATTGCCTCTCCTCATTCGTTCTAAAATGTATCACTTCGCACTTTTCCGCATTAAATTTCATTTGCCACGTGTCCGCCATTCCACCAGCCTGTCTATGTCCTCGTGAAGTCTATCACTATTCTCCTCACTGTTCACTATACTTCCAAGTTTTGTGTCATCAGCAAATTTTTTAATTGTGCCTGTACACCCAAGTCTAAGTGATTAATATATATCAAGAAAAGCAGTGGTCCTAGTACTGACCCCTGGGGAACACCACTGTGTATCTTTCTCCAGTCTGAAAAACAACTCCATTTCTGGAAAATGGCAGCCATGGCGCGGCTGGGAATGGCCGCTGAGTTTCTGTAGAATGGCCGTCGCTTGCGCAATTGCCCTCATGCATTTTTCCGGCGGTGAGTATATCCGCCCCGCTCCCCCGCTCCCCGCACTTCCGTCCTGCTGCTGCCTAAGCCTCCTTAAGTGTGTCGTCAGAGCACGTTCCGCCGAGGACCCGCCCTGGAAGCGAAATTCAGCTGAAAAGTCTTGTCACATCTTGATTTTGTGTCGGAACAAAATCAAGTGGTGTTTAAAAGTGTGTTGGATTTAGCAGCATTTTTGTCGGCGACTTTCTATCTGACTTTTTAAAGCATTACGAGTAGCCTTGCTGACAGCACACTTGATTGACTGTGCTCCAGGCTCTTCCAACTCCACAACAGGGAGTAGTGATTGAGGGGGCTGGGCTTGGGGAGGAGATTGAAATGGAGGCAGGTCTCACATAAGCCATCTCCTCTCAAGCAATAGAGACCAAACTCAGTGCTCAGGGCCTAGCTGCAAAACCTGCCCTTTAAGCAGCCCAGGGAACAACTGCCTTGTTGTGAGCAGTTAGTCAGCAGCTGAATTTCACGGTCCTAAGGTCACTCCACACCCACACCGCTGCAAACGGCCCATTGCCACCTGAAATACTGTTCTGCTCATTTTTACCACTAAAAACGCAGAATTTTGCTCTAATCACTGCTACATCCATTGCGACAGTAATGAATGCAATAAAGCAGTCGGTGCACCCTGTTTCGGGCGGAGGGCAAATTCGGCCCCTTTATTTGTTTACTGAATACTGTTCCATTTGTCGTTGGATCTCTTGGTAAATATATTGCACATGTGCCTATGAGCCATACAGACCAGGAAAGATGGGAGGAAGAACTTGCATTTATATAGCACTTTACATCACTATCTTGAATTACTGTTGAAATGTTATGACATCAGCAAATGCAGCAGCTAATTTTGCACAGCCAGATTCCACAAAAAACAAATGAGATAAATCACCAGTTAATCTGTTCTTTGGCAGTGCTGGTTGATGGAGGAATATTGCCATAAAAGCAATATTTTAAAACTACCTATATGGCAGGTAATGCCTCAAAGTAACATCTTATCCTAAGGACAGCATCGCTGACAATGCAGCACACCCTCAGTACTGAAGTATCTGCTTAGATTGCGTGCTTGGAGTGGGTCTTTAACACACAGCCTTCTAACTCAGACACAAGAGTGTTACCAACAGTACTACTGAGCTCAGTCTTACAGTACAACAATGACTACATTTCGCGACACGGGCTCGATGGGCCAAATGGCCTTCTTCCGTACTGGAACTATTCTGTGATTCTAAGTATTTCATTGTCTGCAAAGCGTTTTGGAATGTCCTGAGATCGTGAAAGGTGCTCCAAAGCAGTCTGTTCTGAAAAACAACAATCACTATTGCAGCTTCAGTCAGTCTTCCTTTCTTTCTATCCGTTCTTTTCTTCCCTCTCTTTCTTTACTTTCTTTCTTTTCTTCCCTTCCTTTCTTTCCTCGGTTCCTTTCTAACCTGTGTTTAGCCGAGTGAATAGTCTGCTGCTCTTCCGTTATTTATGCAAGCACATAAAGAAAAGTGACTCGCGAGAGTTCCCCAACCAACAATCATTGCCAAGGGCCCATGTGCCAGCACGAGTGAGCACCTTCAGGAGAGCGAACAGCACATGCAATGATACACAGATGCCGTTACATCGTCTTAGGTTTACTAACAATGAATGATGCCTCATAAAAAAACTTTATCATGGAGATACTGCTCTTTTAATGAGGCTAAATGTATGCTGTCCTCTTAATCTGTTTCTCAGCTTTCACTTTGAGAGTGAGTGACAGCGCAGGCACTCAAATATCAGGTCTGAATACTGCAGTGTGCTCCTGGATTGATTTAATGTCATAACTTCAAATATATCACTAGCTCTGGTGAACATCCCATGTTCTGTTACCCATCCATGAACCTCACCTCCAGCAGTGTTTGTGCAGTCAATCAGTTGACCTTGAATATGTCTACCTCGTTCTGGACAGGATGGAAATTTGTGCCCACAGCCAGCCTATCTTTATTATACAGCGACGACCTTATAACACAAGTTCCATGGGCTAGACTTTCCATTATTTTTGCATGCATACCGTCCACTTAATGTCCATTTTAACGCTGAAATGAGGTATTGCCCATATACCGCCCATTTAATCACAAAGTGGCAACTAGTGCCCATTGTTTGGTCACTTATCGCCGACCGTTACTTTCGGCATGTACTTAATGCTGAAAAAAATAGTACCGCCTGCCCACTTTTTTGGGGCGTAAAGATCAGAATGGGTGAACCCAACGCCCATAATATTGCCCAGTGTTACTTTTGGCATGTAATTAATGCCAAGATTTAATAATGCCATCCGCCCACCTTTTTTTGTCGTAAAGATCGCATTTGCTGAAACTAACACCCAGAAATTCTCCCAGTGTTACTTTCAGCACCTCGCACACATCTCGCCGACAATATCGCTCGCCGAAAAAAACCGCTGTGAAAAAGTTGCTCTCACCTGAACTAATCACAGCAGTATGTACGCCATTTTCTAAGTCGCAGGTCGGTTCATTTAAAAGGCTGCTTCAACTTTGGGGGAGTTTGGATGTACTCTGGAGTTCTTTTCAGGTGATGTGACCATCTGAACAAACATCTCATCATACTGTGGATGATTGGAATTTAGTTTATGTGTCTTAGTGGGGACATTTATTGTTCGAGAACAATAGGTGTAATACTGATAGTTATTGGAATGGGACCTGTCATTTCTTAGCCTGTCTTGGTGACCACGCACATGCTGCAGATTAGAGATGGCAGAAGATATATTCGACAGCATTATGTGCCAATCTAAGACGTGCCAGACTGATGAGGAGGACAAGATCTTACACCCCCCTGCAATTACACGCAGAAGTGGTCTTACCTCAACTTATCCGATAACACCTGCCTTAGGAGACTGCGCTTCCACAAAGAGGTTATCAGTGAGATATGCCAGCTCATCAGGGGAGATCTGCAGCCTGCCAGCACCATCAGGACAGCATTGTCCATCGAGGTCAAGGTCAAGGCATTTTCATTCTATGCGTCGGATTCCTTTCAGGCCTCAGCTGGCGACATTTGTGCTATATCTCAGCATGCCACACATTGCTGCATTCGACAGGTCACTGAAGCCTTTTACGCACATAGGATGGACTTTATCAGGTTCCTTATGACCAGGGAGGCTCAGACTGAAAGGGCTTTAGGATTCTACCGAATAGCTAACTTCCTCAAGGTGCAGGGAGCAATAGACTGTATGCATATCACGATGCGGGCACCTTTTCAGGATGCAGAGGCTTTTCAGGACCGAAAGGGATTCCACTCCCAGAATGTGCAACTCATTGTCAACCACCAACAAATAATTATGGCAGTGAATGCCAAATTTCTGGGCAGCATCCATGATGCTCACATCCTGCGAGAGAGCGCTGTATCTGACATGTTTACCAATCAGCCACAAGGTCAATGCGGGAGGCTTGGTGACAAAGGATATGGCCTCACCACCTGGCTGATGACCCCCGCTGCATGACACCCACACCGAAGCCAAGAAGCGATACAACAAGAGCCACAGAGCCACACGCAATATTGTTGAGAAAATCATTGGAGTGCTTAAGCAGCGCTTTAGATGCCTGGACCACTCAGGAGGCGAGCTCCAATACTACCCTGAGCAGGTAGCTCAATTCGTGGTGGTGTACTCCATGCTGCACAATTTTGCTATCAGGAGGGGACAAGAATTGCCAGAAGGGACTGCCAGTCCACCTCAGGAGGGAGAGGAAGAGGAGGACGAGGAGGTGGACGCTGACCTGGGGCCAGACATCCAGGCTGATGCTGAAACCATGTCCCTCCCCCGGCAGGAAAGGGCCTGTGCTGGCTACATAACTGCAAGACTCTTACGTCAGCAGCTCATAAATGAGCGCTTTGCTTGAAAGAACGTTGTTGTTATTTACAAATCTGCAATACTGCTGGGTGTGCAGGTCATACATCAATGGTATGCATCACCTTGGTGACAGTTAAAGTTTAAGTTGATTCAAGTTAAGTGTAATTATACCCTTTCATGTTAAGGAATCACCAGTGTGTAAAGGTGCAGCTATCTGAGACAATGCGCAATAGGGTTATGTTAAATAAAAAACATTTAATCCGAACATTTGGTTAAATCATAATTATAACTGTAAAAAAAAACATCCCGCCCCCACTCCACACCACAACAAAGTGATCACGTTACATCATTCAAATGGTCAACATTTCCAGAACACAGAACACAAATGCAAACCAACAAGGTAGCCCCCCTCACCTCTTCCCTCCAACCCTCACAACAAAATAGCATCAACAACATAAAACCATGCCCAAGACAACACCTGCGGCCATGCACCTCACTTTCCTTTCTCCCTACTTCTCCTCCCCACTTCCACTTCTTCCCCTTCCCCTCCTGACTCCAAGCCGCCTGGCCGAGGAGCTCCTCAGGTGCTGCTTCATTGGGGAGGGATGACGGTAGACCCGCTGCTTGGACAGATACGGGAGAGGACAGTCTTGAGGTAGGAACATGCTCCAAGCCAGAAGCAAGATCTTCCTCCTGGCTCTCATGTGTCATTGGCAATAGGGGTGCGGCACCTTGGGGTGCAGTAGTGCGATCCGGGACCACTGGGAGGCCTCTGCCACCAGTGTTCTTGGCTATCAGCTCCAGGGCCTCCGCCATCCGCGGCACATACTCCGTCATGGTGGCGGACATGCTGGCCGGCTGGTGTGATGTGCTTCCCATTGTCTGGAGGATCTGCTGACCTATGTCAACACTCCTCCTGGACAAGTGTACCATGTCCCCACTCAGATCTGCCGCTCGTGGAGCAGACCTGCCGCGTCGAACCAACCTCCGCTTAGTCGGCGCTGGCCTTGCAAGATTCCAAAATTCGTGGAAACCGCCCCAGTGTTTGGACTCATTGAAAAGGAAATTAGATTTGGGACTATCAAGCAGAAAGTTTGGGATCCTAAAATGCATATGGAAGAAATCAACGAGTTTTAACCAAGTTTGGGATTTTAAAAGACATGTTGGGTCTGTGAGGAAAAAAGGCTGCAAATCCAGGGGATGGGATCGACCTCTGTAATGCCAGTTTGGATATTGGAATTAATTGCCTGGGAGAACTGTTTAACCTCAGTCAGCCTCCCAGAAAACATTAGCATTTGAACAATCGACCACGGAAGAAACATTATCCACTCCACCCACAGGACCCAAATGTCACATACATATTCCAAAACGTTTTCAACAGGCATAGAAATATCTGGCTCAGGCTAGACTTCCGGAAGCAAAAGCAGTGCTATCACAATGGACAAGAGCTCATCAACTCAGAAAAGTCTATCAATGCCAGATTAAAACTTCATCAAGTTTCAGTTAGCTGGGCAGCAAAACTTAAACAAAAGAAACGTTAGATTTGGCGCGAAGATTAAATAGGCTCTCCGAGTATAATTAAGGGCCTATTGTACCAAGAGAGCTAGCTCTATTCTGACCATCACAGAAAGAACTTCTCTGACCAAGCACTTTGGAACAACAAGATCGAGAGCACACGGCAAGAAAAGCAGGAAGAAACATTGCGACATTGGAGAAAAGAACTCGCCCTAACTGGCTTCAATACACAGCAGAGGTCTTCTGCCACATCCGGGGAACAGCAAGGCAAACTGGCTATAACCAAAGAACCCCAAAACTGCGAAACAGTCCTAACTCTCAAAGGGAGGATTGGTGAGCATTATCCCTGGAGCCCTAGAGTTTGACCTAGTTAGAGAGTAAGTGGGAGGTGGGAGGTATTTCTGTTGTGTTTATTACCTGTAACAAAGTATTCTCCGTTGATTAGAACCTTTTGTAAGATTTTACAGTTTTACTGGAGTGTATTTGTGTTATTTGCTTTCTTGAATAAAACCCATACCTTCTTTGTACAAAACAGTTGTCTGCCGTACTTTATCACACCCTGATTAATAAATCCAGGCTCGAGAACTAGGGAGTGGGAGTGACTCGCAACCGCTCTGGGTCAGGGAAGGCAGACTGACCCCACACACCACCCCACTACAGAATGGCGAGCCAGGTAGGTGCTTGGTCAAAAGGGTATGATGCAGTAGACACTGGTTTTGAAGAAAGAAGCAAAACGGAAGAGAGGATTTCCTCTTACATATTCAAGAAAGTCAATATAACAAAGAAATGTGTACTGAACCTATTGCGCACTGAGCGTCCTGTGGACGCTGCAGCCAAATGGACTGAGAGTAAGGACCATAAGCGCTCTGTGGAGAAAGCAATATGGTTAGTCTGCCTACACCGACAGGTCCAGCAATTGGACAAGAAAGTCGAGTCGCTGGAGGCAGACCTCAGGGAGTCTGAGGAATACTCGAGTGCCAGAGCTATCATGGGGAGAGACTATTTGAGGAGTTAGGCAAGCAAAAGCAAAGGAAACTACGATTAGTGGAAATACATAGAAACCGCCAGGATTACCTTCAGTGCCAGGTCACCAAAGCAAAGGGTCAAGAACTGGTGTTGCGGGAGGAAAACACCTGCCTCACCAGGATAATTAAAGAACAGGAGAAGTTAAGGGATGTACAGGCTGCTTATAAGGTAGTAAGCAACAGAGGGTTCGAGACTGGAGACCACGATCCCTGCCAAAAGCAAATTGAGAGTCTGAACCTTGCTCTTTCCAAGGCCAAAGGCATGTTCTGCCTAATAAACACGAGTACGGCTCGGGCATACCTGGAAGAGCAGGTGGGAACCGTTCTAATATGTCCTTACCACACAGTATAAATGCACACAACGCCCATACTTTAGAGAAGGTCACTCTGTGACCAGTAACATTTATTTGCCAGCACTGAAGTGATGAAGGTGGGTAGACCGTCCCCTTTTATACCTGAAAGTCCAGGTTAGGAATGTCTCCCACAAGTTCACCACCTAGTGGTCAATGTTCTCACGGTGCACAACATAGGTAAATTTATACATGGGTTACAATGACAGTTAAATACATGACATCACCTCCCCCACCAAAGTCTTATTAGGATCACAGGTTAAGTCTCTCTGGTGGTTTACGCTCCCTTGTAGAGCGCCTGAGTTGGGGCTCCGGTTGTTGGGCGCTGGCCTGAGTGTCTGCTGTTTGTGGTGCCTCAGGCCTGTCTGGACTGCCCACAATGACTGGGTTCTCTTCCGCTTGGTTCCGGTGTTCGGTCACCTGAGGAGGAGGGAACTCTACATCGTGTTCTTCCTCTGCTTCTTCTATGGGGTTGCTGAACCTCCTTTTTGTTTGATCCACGTGTTTGCGGCAGATTTGTCCATTTGTAAGTTTAACTACCAGAATCCTATTCTCCTCTTTGGAAATCACAGTGCCTGCGAGCCATTTAGGCCCTGCAGCTTAGTTGAGGACAAAGACAGGGTCATTGGCATCAATACATTGCGCCCTCGCATTTCCATCATGGTAGTCACATTGTGACTGGCGGCTGCTCTCAACAATTTCTTTCATGGTGGGGTGTATAAGGGATACTCTGGTTTTGAGCATCCTTTTCATTAGCAGCTCTGCAGGTAGGACCCCTGTGAGCGAGTGTGGTCGGGATCTATTGGCCAACAGGAGGCGTGATAAGCGGCTTTGCAGGAAACCCCCTTGGATTCTGAGCATCCCCTGTTTGATTATCTGCACTGCTCGTTCCGCCTGGCCGTTTGAGGCCGGCTTGAACGGTGCCGTTCTGACATGGTTAATTCCATTGCCTGCCATGAAGTCCTGGAATTCAATGCTTGTAAAGCACGGGCCATTGTCACTGACCAAGATGTCCGGTAGACCATCGGCGGCGAACATTGCTCGTAGACTTTCTACCGTGGCAGAGGATGTGCTTGAATTGAGAATGTCACACTCGATCCATTTGGAGTAGGCGTCTACTACAACCAAAAACATCTTTCCCATGAAAGGACCTGCGTAGTCCACATGGATGCATGACCATGGCTTGGCGGGCCAGGACCAGGGGCTAAGGGGGGCTTCCCTGGGCGCATTGCCCAGCTGGGCACACGTGTTGCAGCTGCGAACACAGAGTTCCAGGTCTGCATCTATCCCTGGCCACCAAACGTGTGACCTGGCAATTGCCTTTATCATGACAATGCCCAGGTGCTCATTGTGGAGTTCTCTGATGAACGCCTTTCTGCCCATCTGGGGCATGACTACTTGGTTTCCCCATAGTAGGCAATCGGCCTGAATCGAGAGTTCATCCTTGCGCCTATGAAACGTTTGAATTCCTCAGGGCATGCCCCGTACGTGTCTGCCCAGTTCCCATTCAGGACAGATTTCTTGACTAAAGACAGTAGCGGGTCTCTATTTGTCCAGATTTTAATCTGGCGGGCTGTCACAGGTGAGCCTTCGCTTTTGAAAGCTTCAACAGCCATGACCATCTCAGCAGCATGCTCGGTTGCTCCCTCGGTGGTGGCTAGTGGGAGCCTGCTGAGTGCATCGGCACAGTTTTCAATGCCCGGTCTGTGCCGAATTGTATAGTCATAGGTGGCTAACGTGAGTGCCCACCTCTGTATGCGGGCCAATGCATTTGCATTTATGGCCTTGTTGTCGGCCAAAAGGGACGTCAGGGGTTTGTGATCTGTCTCCAGCTCAAATTTCCTGCCAAACAGGTACTGGTGCATTTTTTTTTGCAGCATGTACACATGCAAGTGCTTCCTTTTCTACCATCCCGTAGCCCCGTTCTGCCTGGGACAGACTTCTGGAGGCATAAGCTACCGGTTGTAACTGACCCTTGTCATTAACATGCTGCAACACACACCCGACCCCATAGGACGATGCGTTGCACGTTAAAACAAATTTCTTACATGGGTCATATAGCGTTAACAGATTGTTGGAGTATAACAAACTTCGTGCTCTATCAAAAGCCCTTTTCTGGCTGTCTCCCCAGACCCATTCACGACCTTTGCATAGCAGCACGTGTAGCGGCTCTAACAGCGTGCTCAATTTGGGAAGAAAGTTACAAAAATAGCTCAGGAGCCCCAGGAACGAACGCAGCTCTGTCATGTTACAGGGTCTGGGTGCTCTCTGGATCGCTTCTGTTTTGGATGCAGTAGGTCTGATCCCATCTGCTGCAACCCTCATCGCCAGGAATTCTACCTCTGGAGCTAGGAAGATGCACTTCGTCTTTTTCAGTCACAGACCTACCCGGTCCTGTCTGCGTAGCACCTCCTCCAGGTTGCGGAGGTGTTCTTCAGTATCACAACCCGTGATGAGGATGCCGTCTTGAAAAACCACTGTCCTTGGAATCGATTTGAGAAGGCTTTCCATATTTCGTTGAAAGATCGCGGCGGCTGAACGAATCACAAAAGGACATCTTTTGTACTCAAACAACCCCTTGTGTGTCATGATGGCGGTCAGCTTCTTCGACTCACTCGCCAGCTCCTGGGTCATGTAAGCTGAGGTCAGATCCAATTTTGAAAAAAGTTTGCCACCGGATAGCGTCGCAAAGAGGTCCTCTGCTCTCGGTTGCGGGTAATGGTCTTGCAGTGACACCCGATTGATGGTGGCCTTGTAATCACCACATATCCTGACCGACCCATCCACTTTGAGCACCGACACTATCGGGCTCGCCCAATCACTGAATTCGACTGGTGAGGTGATGATTTCCCTCAGCAGGTGGTCCAATTCGCCTTCTATCTTTTTCTGCATCACTTACGGCACCGCTCTGGCCTTGTGGTATACCGGCCTGGCATCCGGGTTTATGCGAATCACTAACTTGGTCCCCATGAAAGTGCCAATGCTGGGTTGAAATAGTGAGTCAAATTTGTCCAGGATCTGTGAGCATGATACTTGCTCCACAGAGGAAATTGCATTGACATCGCCCCATTTCCAGTTCATGACAGCCAGCAGTGCGGGACCATCCCCCGGGACAATCCAGAGTGGCAACCTGTTCTCCGAATCTTTGTGGGCCACGACTACCATGGCGCTGCCGACCACCGGAATGATCTCCTTTGTATATGTCCGTAGCTGTGCGTCAATTGGCAATAATGTTGGCCTGCTGGCCTTGGACGCCCACAACTTGTTGAACTGTTTGATACTCATCAGGGTCTGGCTGGCCCCTTTGTCTAGCTCCATTGATACTGGGATGCCATTGAGGAGCACTTTCATCATTAGCAGTGGCATCCTGGTGTAAGAACTGTATATGTGCTCCACATGAACTCGCTGAACTTCAGCTTCCAGCGATTTCCCCCAGTGTCCATTTGGCCTTGTAGGACTTATATCGGGCCCGTCCTCCTCGTACATCAACCTGGCTGCAGGCTTCCTGCACATACGCGCCAAGTGACTGCTGACGTTGCAGTTTCTGCAGGTTTATTGCTGACACCTGCAAACTCTGGCTGGGTGTTTGCCTCCACACCTCCAACATGAGCCGATGTTGGAAACAAAAGGTCCATTACCAGTCGATCGTCTCTGACTGTCTCTGTAACTGTCCTTAAGCGCACCATTAACAGGTGTTGATGGCCCCATTACTGGCTGCATTGTCCCTTGTGATGGCATGAATCGCCGTTCAGCTAGCCATTGTCTCTGTTGAATTCCCCCTTTGGGTTCGACTACATGCTCGGGCATATCCGATTGCCCCTGTCTGCCTGGAAAACTTTGTGCTGCATTAACAATGTTGACTCCCTGTCCATTTGCTGCATTTAAACCAAGTTTTTTGTCAAACATCATTCTGGTCTTTTCCTCCCCTTAGATAAATGTCTGGGCCATCAAAGCCGCCTTTCCAGGGTCAAGTTTTTGGTCTCAATCAGTTTCCTGAAAACCCCAGCGTGCCCGATGCCCTCAATAAATAAGTCTTGCAGCATTTCCGCTCTGCATGCATCTGGGAACTTACATCGGCTCGCCAGTCGCCAGAGGTATGCCACGAAGTCTGGAATGCTTTGACCTTCTCGCCGCCGGTGCGTGTAAAACCGGTGTCTAGCCATTTGCATGCTGCTCACAGGTTTAAAGTGTTCCCTGATCAACTTACTGAGCTCTTCAAAAGTCTTGTCCACTGGCTTCTCTGGCGCTCGAAGGTCCTTCATCAGGGAGTACATTCTGGATCCACAAACCGTCAGGAGATGAGCCCTGCGTTTGTCGGCCGAATCCTGTCCCAGCCATTCCTTAGTGACAAAACTTTGCTGTAGTCTCTCAATAAAATCGTCCCAATCATCACCAACACAGTACCTCTCGTCTGTGCTGCTAGTGGCCATGCTCGCATGGTTTAAATTCCAGTTTCTCGTCGCCAATAATATGTCCTTACTATAGAGTATAAATGCACACAAGGCCCATATTGAGAGAAGGTCACTCTGTGACCAGTAACCTTTATTTGCCAGCACTGAAGTGATGAAGGTGGGTAGAGCTTCCCCTTTTATACCTGAAAGTCCAGGTTAGGAGTGTCTCCCACAAATTCACCACCTAGTGGTCAATGTTCTCACGGTGTACAACTTAGGTCAGTTTAAACATGGTTTACAATGACAGTTAAATACATGACACATTCGACCAGTATCTGTGGCGCCGGGGCTTAGCCCGGTTTGGCAGCAGGAGGGCGAACAGTTTGTGAGGCAGATGGGGACAGGGCACTACCACCTGTGGCATCGGGTTGTGACTCGGCTTGGCAGCAGGGAGAGGTGGGAGTGACACCAGTACGACAAGGGCCGGGACCGGGGCCGATGTGCCCGGTACGGCAGCAGAAGTACGGTGCACCCACTCTCGGTGGGGCAGCAGGGCCCCTCGAAAGTAACTTCTTGGTATCCCACAGCACCCAGTAGCCCACCTGATAGCTCACCCATAAAGGGGACCCTTCGGTTCACTTCATGGAAGTAGACATCAATGGGTGCAACGACTCTGAAACGGCAAAAATGTTCCTATTCTCCCTAGATAGTAGAGTATACCAGTCTCTCCCTGCGGAAAGCAAGAGAGGGCAGAGTACATACGCTACTGTCAAGGAAGAAGTGTTGGAAGTTATGGGCCTAAATGACGAGAGTCCCTTCTCCCGAGTGGAGAAGACGATGCAACAGGCAAGGCAAACCCCACAAGCTTTCACAGACAGGCTATGGCCCGTCTATGAGAGTGCCTGTAGTGGGACCCTCAACCGGGATCACTTGACCAGGAATGAGAGGGCCCACTGGTTCTGGAGCCTGGTGGCAAACAGTTTGGCATGGGTGAAGGCCGAAGCTGAGCTGTGGTTCAATCCTAGGTATCCCAATGCCACCGAGGAGTCAGTGATTAGGCAACTAACCCTGGCTTTTCGGAGCAGCCGAGGGATGGAGGAGAACCCACGCAAGGGGAGGGTACATGAGTTAAGGCCCCACCAAGCAAAGCGAGAATCGCACCAGGAAGAGCGTATCTCTTCCGACATCAAGCGTAACTGCTTTGGGTGCGGGAAAAGTGGGCATTGGAGAAAGGATTGTACAAACTCTTGGAAGGATAATGTAGCTAAGGAACCCCTAGCACCTGCCCAAAAGACCGAACTCCTTCGAGGAGTTCTTGGCCGCGCTCTGGTCCATATTGGATGGCCCAGGGAAGGTAGCTATGGCCATCGAGAGGGAAACCCCATCCGCCCCGCCAAATCCTGACCCATGTCTAGAACCGGCACCGCCTGTGTAGCTGTGTCCCCTAGAATACGAGAGACCACGCATTAAGATGGAGGTGGAGAAGGTGACAGGGATCAATCCGTCAGATACTCGAGCTTCAAGCATCATTGTCTACGCAGATAACCAACCGCCTCACCTCTATCGAACGGGGTCCCGTACAGTCTAGTGGGTTTCACAGGGAATGAACAGGCTGGGTCGTTCTCCAGCCCCAACAGTAAACCGTTCTAGGGAGAGGGATCCTCAGCCAGCAGCCACCGACTGTGGAAAGCCCACATGGGACGTTGCAGGCTCACAGATTGTACCGATAGGGGCGGTGAACTGTATTACTGGAGGAGCTTACCCCCCCTCCCCCATTCATTGGGGACTCGGTCGCACCCAGTAGCCAGAGCCTTAAGAAGGACTCCCCTCACACCACGGCCTAAGACACCGTGGTCACCAGCACCCCAGTTTCAGTGGTTCAGCCCCGGGAGGTTTGCCATCCGTAAAAGAATACCCAAGATCAAGGATCAGTCTACGGACAGGGACCCCCAGCCAGCAGCCTTTGGCGGTGAGGGACTCACGGGAGTGGTAGTGGTGGACCAGCCACCAACTGAGAATCCCCAGCCTGCAGCCTCAGGCTGCGCAGAACCCACAGGGAACCCAGCAGCTACACAGAAGAGGGTCATGTGCTATAGTTCCGGAGGGGCCATTCTCCCGATCATCTGGGACTCAGGGAAAGCCCCAGTTCTCCGGGTCCTGCGGTACAGACCATCTTACATCCAGCCATACAAGCTGCCCAGAGGCCGCAAAAGGAAGGAGCAGAACAGGATTTAGCCTAGCCACCCGGAGATGGGTGGCGAATGTACATAGCATTACTGTACGATTTTAAGAGTGTTTTAAATATTTTTGGGAGTTAAGTTTAGATTTTAGAAATTTTAAAATTTTAAAGTTCAAGTTGGATTGTAGAACTGGATCACCTTTGTCAAGCCAGAGAACTGTTTTTCTCAAGGGCAAGTCTATCTATTTTTTGTCCCTACGGGGAAGAAACCGAATGATGAGAGGGGCCTTGCTCCTGCTCGCCCTAATGGGGGTGAGTACGGGTCATAGAGGTGATATCGAGGAATACCAGGAGGTACACTGTGCAGTAGCTTCAGTCATCTTAAACCTTACAGAAGTACACTTACCTGCATAGTGCCCGAAGGAAACGGAGCAGCTATACCAGGCCCTACTCAGAGAAATGTTCAAGAAATTTTACGAGTTAGATTTTGGCAACGTAGACAAAGCAGATTTGTGCACCCTACATGCTGGGAACACGATGGGCACAGGGAGACAAGAAGGAATTAATGCGGGTCAATCCCAAGAGTGTTATAACTGTGGGAATTTGGGATACTGGAGCCAGAATTGTAGGCTCCCGAGAGGAGAGAAGTCAGGTTACGAGGGTGCTGAGGCAAAACAGAGTCACAGGAAGGCAGCCGACGGCCCAGTACAGATTTTATTGGCTGCATTACAGCAGGTTATGGGCACAGGTGGAGAAATGCTGGACTAAAAATCTCTGATGCTTCAGTGTGAATGGTAAAATTAAAAACATGTGGATGGTTTGTAACTTGTCTTTAAGTGTGTGTGTGGCTGTATAGTTTTTTTCAACTGACACTGGTTAGTTTGAAATTGGTTTGAACAAATTTGGAATTGAGGTTAATTAACCTGGAAAACCAAACTTTCATTATGGCCATGGTGGAATTTTGGTTGATTTAAATTATATGAAAAACCTCTAGTTCCGGACATGAGGCAATCACATATATTTGGTATTTTGAAATAAAAATTTTCTGACCAACTCAAGAATGTGACCAGTGGCGAAAAGGCTGTGTGCTGCTATTATGAATGAAGGAGAGAACCATTGTAATGTGTAAGCTATTGGTATGTGTAGTACCATGTATTAGTATGTGTGTTTGTCCAAAAAAAAAGGTAACACTCTGTACAAGCAGAAAGCAACACCTTGTCAAGAGTGTATAATTATTCCGAGCATTTGTAAAATTTTGAAGTTATATTTTAAGTTATATTTGCATGGATGTTTTCCCTCAGTAACAGTAAGGGAAAACCAGTTGGATGAATTAACCCATTGGCGGACAGAAAAGCCACAATGGATGTTCTTTTCTTTTTCTTTCAAGCAGGCAATCACCGGAGAGGTGTAATTGATTTACAGGGAAATTACCTCAAGGTGTAGCTGAACTTAAACCTGGATGGGGCAGTGCTGTGTGAACTCCAGTAATTTAGATCACAAGGGCTGGACATTTGACTTAGCTAAATTGATTTAAAGATGAAAAAATGTGAAAAACTGGAGAAGGACCTGTGAGGGGGCAGCCCCAACACAGCAAAAGATTTTTCTTTCATTTTTTGTCTTAATAGGAACAAATCGAGTCAAAGGTACGAGATTGTGTTGGGAAAAGTGGTGGAAGGAGAAACAAGGGATCCATGTCATGTCTTGTTTGTCTTGTCTGTGTGGGTTTGAGGTCCAGTATCTGTGTGGGTTCGAGGCCCAATGTCTTGTCTGCATGGGTTTGAGGCCCAGTGTACATTGTTTGTCTGTGTGAGTTTGAGTCCCAATGTCTGTGTGATCCCAAATCCCCCGAACATCATCAACGCCACAGAGCTCATCTCATACACCAGGAAGCCCCGTCCAGAGCCCCGCTGGTACAGACGACTGTAGACAGGTGTCCCACCACCACCAGGGGTCCAGGGAATGGGTTGGTGTTAATCCCTACTGACAAAGTTTTGTTTCAGAATGTGCACTACTCCGTGGCATCCGTGATCCTGAACCTGACTGAAGTCCACCTGCCTGTGTGGTGCCCGAAGAAGACAAAGAAGCTTTATGAAGCTCTGTTAAAAGTGATGTTTCAGGAATTTTATGAACTGGACTATGGAAATGTAGATAAAGAACAGCTTTATGATCTGAATATTAGGAATAGTGTGGGGTCTGGGAGGCAGAGAAGAGGAACCTGGAATGATGTAGCCACAGAACAGGTATTGTTAATAGCATGGATGATGTACAATTCCAGATGCAGAGCATTGGGTTAAAGAACCAACTGTGTAAGATTCTAGGGGAAGATAACACAGTGCTACGTTCAGAGCTTCATGAGATCCAGGCATTGACCGTTCATTTAAAGGAGGTGATTGCGGAGCTGGAGAGGCACGCTAAAAACTGTTAATGATTTGACACGAGAGGACAGGAACACCTCGGAGCAGGCTGCACGGAATGAGGTGTGTGTGTTGTATGGAGCATGGTTGCTGGGCGAGGGCCGCAGTAACCTGGAGGACCTGAGGCAAGGTCACGTCCTTTCATGGATAAGCAACAAACATCTCGCTGCGCTGCACCCATATAGCAATTCATTGAGCCTGTGCCAGCTCTGAAGCCTATCCTGTCCCTCTAGATTGCGGGCGGTCCAACCATACAGTGATGGGAATTGTAGTAAGGATGCCGGTAATGGGCGGGTCACCCCAGCCAGCACCGGTACACAGGGTTGAGAATATCGGGGTCATATGCGGAGGAATGCATGTTTGTTTTAAAGCGGTCCTGCCATATGTCATAAAGTGGGAGCATGCTATGACAGGCATTGACCTCTCCGGATGCCAGAGCCGGGGTGCACACGTAATACTGTGTCCCCAGCACTTGAATGATTTTGCTCAATCAGAATGTGGGTTTGCTTCTGCAGGCGCAGATCCTATCAATTGCACCATGGAAGTGATGGCACAAGACCATGTCCCTCCACAGGTAGCCTACATAGGGGGTGGGACATATTGTGTCACCACAAGTGCGCCCCACTACCAGCATGGACAGCACATCTGGTTTCCGGTGAGTGACAGCAGTTTCTGTTTTAAACCCGAAGCAGAAGTTCAAGTGGTCCAGGAACGGATTGTCCCCATTCCTGAACCCTCCACTGTTCACCTCACTGTAAGTGACAACATAACAAACCTGCAAGACTATGTTGCACATTTCAGATATGAAATCCCCCCTCTACCCAAACATCTTACCACCCTACTGAAATCTATAGAAGTATCACAGAAATATTTCTATACTTTAGAACGAAAAACAATTGAGATAGGGGGCGAGATTTCAGAGATCACAGTTTCAACCTGGTAGGATATTTTCAGAAATATAGAGGTCCCTGCCGGGATCAGAATAGCTTCCCACATTTTGGTTGTCTGCCAGCTCGCGATTATTCTTTATCTATGGTGGACTACCTGCAGGGTGAGAGGCAGAGGTCATCGGTTCTGGCACCAGAGGGTGCTGGACGAGCCCTAGCTGAACTTAAGGGTTGTATCAGGGAGGGAAACACAAAATATGAAAAGACACTGCAGTAAATTTGCAGTCACCCGGTGAGATCCAGTTTAGATTCCACCTGCTGTAAAAACGCAGAGGTCAAGTGTTAAAAAGTTTGTATTATGTGTGTTTTACTGTGTATTTTTGTGAAACTGGAGTCATGGAGGGGCGTTGGACCCCTCTATACTGTAATGTAACTTATGACTGAATTTACCTGCAAACAGTAATACATTTCAAAGGGGAACATACGTTTGGGTTGAGCTAGGTAAATTACAGGGGAAGGTTGGCTCTCGGGAATCAGGAATTGTGTTCACTTAGGATGACTCTGTGGCGAAGAGTGTCAAATGGGGGACTGTAAGATTCCAAAATTCATGGAAACCCCCCCCCCCCCCCCGCCAGTGTTTGGACTCATTGAAAAGGAAATTCGATTTGGGACTATTAAGCAGAAAGTTTGGGATCCTAAAATGCACATGGAAGAAATCTACGAGTTTTAACCAAGTTTGGGATTTTAAAAGGCATGTTGGGCCTGTGAATAAAAAGGCTGCAAATCCAGGAGATGGGATCGACCTCTGTATTGCCAGTTTGGATATTGGAGTTAATCAAGTTGTCTGGGGAACTGTTTAACCTCAGTCAGCCTCCCAGAAAACATTAGCAGTTAAACAATCGACCACGGAAGAAACATTATCCAGCCCACCCACAGGACCCTAATGTCACATACATATTCCAACACCTTTTCATCAGACATAGAAATGTCTGGCTCAGGCCAGACATTCGGAAGCAAAAGCAGTGCTATCACAATGGACAAGAGCTTATCAACTCAGAAAAGTCTATCAACACCAGATTAAAACTTCATCAAGTTTCAGTTAGCTGGGCAGCAAAACTTAAACAAAAGAAATGTTAGATTTGGCGCGAAGATTAAACAGGCTCTCCGAGTATAATTAAGGGCCTATTGTACCAAGAGAGCTATCTCCAATCTAACGATCACAGAAATAATTTTTCTGACCAAGCACATCAGAACAACAAGATCGAGAGCACACGGCAAGAAAACGCAGGAAGAAACATCGCGACATCAGAGAAAAGAACTTGCCCCAACTGGCTTCAATACGCAGCAGAGGTCTTCTGCCACGTCCGGGGTATGGCAAGGCAAACCGGCAAAACCAAAGAACCCCGAAACCACAAAACAGCAATAACTGTCAAAGGAAGGATTGGTGAGCATTATCCCTGGAGCCCTAGAGTTTGACCTAGTTAGAGAGTAAGTGGGAGGTGGGAGGTATTTCTGTTGTGTTTATTACCTGTAATAAAGTATTCCCTATTGTTTAGAACCTTTTGTAAGATTTTACAGTTTTACTGGAGTGTATTTGTGTTATTTGCTTTCTTGAATAAAATCCATACCTTCTTTGTACAAAACAGTTGTCTGCCGTACTTTATCACACCCTGATTAATAAATCCAGGCTCGAGAACCAGGGAGTGAGAGCAACTCGCAACCGCTCTGGGTCAGGGAAGGCAGACTGACCCCGCACACCACCACCTACATCCTGGAGCCACCTAGGGTGCCCTGTGGCAAGGTGCTTGGGTCCTGCAACTCCACGGTGGAGGTGGAAATGGCCGCAGGAGCAGTAGATGTCATCAGCGTCGAATGGATTATGGAGCTTGGTGATGCAGGCTCCTCAAAGTCAGCACTGTCATCCGTTGAGAAGGAACCCAGCAGATCTCCGGGCGAGAATCGGAGCTCCTCAGCACTAGATGGAGGATCGTTCGGCAATTCCGGCTCCACGTCCCCACCTTCTGGGCTCGGTGATCTTGCATGGGGCCGCGTTGCTGGCTGAGCTGCAAAACATAAATGAGGATATTAGAGGAGAAGGGTGTGCTCTGGTCACAAGGTGGTTCCAGCGCGACACACAACATATGACGACAAAAGTACCACCACTATCAAAATCATCACATTTCATGACCATCACCAAATTCTGCATTGCATTGATTCTCATGAGGCCATCATTATTTCGAGAAAACTATTATGATTCATCTATCATATATTATTGATCGGATATGAGTGGGTGTGGCATCTATTGAACTTACATCACGCAATGGTGTATACATTACTCTCGTGGCATCACATCAGGTTCTGCAGCTACATGCGTTGCTTCCCACTAGTGCCAGCACCCGCTCCTCGATGTCGATGATCTCGATGTTGTCTGGTGACCTGCCACCTCTGCTCGGCCCTATTCTTGGAAGGCTTCTTCTGTAAAAGGTAACAACAGCACAACATGGCATAAGATCATTGCGTGATATCATTGCTAGGTACTGTCACAGAGACTGATACAACACATAACCGACAGATGTACTCATGATTATTATGATACATCATTCTTTACCTGAAGACGTATACCATGAACGCAGGCTTTGAGTACAACATTCCCGCTATAAGTGCAAGACATCACATCTGATTTTAAGCATTCATTACACTTACAATTCAAATTACATAGAAATATAGAAACATAGAAAATAGGTGCAGGAGCAGGCCATTCGGCCCTTCGAGCCTGCACCGTCATTCAATATGATCATGGCTGATTATGCAACTTCAGTACCCCACTCCTGCCTTCTCTCCATATCCCCTGATCCCTTTAGCCATAAGGGCCACATCTAACTCTCTTTTGAATGTATCCAATGAACTGGACTCAACAACTTTCTGTGGTAGAGAATTCCATAGGTTCACAATTCTCTGGGTGAAAAACTTTCTCCTCATCTCAGCCCTATATGGCTAACCCCTTATCCTTAGACTGTGACCCCTGGTTCTGGACTTCCCCAACATCGGGAACATTCTTCCTTCATCTAACCTGTCCAATCCTGTCAGAATTTTATATGCTTCGATGAGATCCCTTCTCATTCTTCTAAATTCCAGTGAATATAAGCCTAGTCGATCCAGTCTTTCTTCATATGTCAGTCCTGCCATCGCGGGAATCAGTCTGGTGAACCTTCGCTGCACTCCCTCAACAGCAAGAATGTCCTTCCTCAGATTAGGATACCAAAACAATACTCAAGGTGTGGTCTCACCAAGGCCCTGTACAACTGCAGCAAGACCTCCCTGCTGTATACTCAAATCCCCTCACTATGAAGGCCAACAAGCCATTTGCTTCTTTACTGCCTGCTGTACCTGTATGCATACATTCAATGACTGATGTACCATGATACCAGGTCTCGTTGCACCTCCCCTTTTCCTAATCTGTCACAATTCAGTTAATAATCTGCCTTCCTTTTTTTGCCACCAAGTGGATAACCTCACACTTATCCACATATTATACTGCATCTGCCATGCATTTGCCCACTCACCTAACCTGTCCATCCACCCTGCAGCCATTTAGCATCCTCCTCACAGCTCACACTGCCACCCAGCTTAGTGTCATCTGCAAACATGGAGATATTACACTCAATACCTCTGTCCAACTCATTAATATATATTGTAAATAGCAGAGGTCACAGCACTGAACCTTGCGGTACCCGACTCGTCACTGCCTGCCATTCTGAAATGGACTCGTTTATTCCCACTTTCTGCTTCCTGTTTGCCAACCAGTTCTCTATCCATGTCAATACATTACCCCCAATCCCATGTGCCTTAATTTTGCACACTAATCTCTTGTGTGGGACCTTGTCAAAAGCCTTTTGAAAGTCCAAATCGACCACATCCACTGGTTCTCTCTTATCCATTCTACTAGTTACATCCTCAAAAAATTCTAGAAGATTTGTCAAGCATGATTTCCCTTTCATAAATCCATGCTGACTTGGACCGATCCTGTCACTGCTTTCCAAATGCGCTGCTATTACATCTTTAATAATTGATTCCAGCATTTTCCCCACCACCGATGTCAGGCTAACCGGTCTATAATTTCATGTTTTCTCTCTTAAAAAGTGGTATTACATTAGCTACCCTCCAATCCATAGGAACTGATCCAGAGTCGATGGAATGTTGGTAAATGACCCACCAATGCATCTACTATTTCTAGGGCAACTTTCTTAAGTACTCTAGGATGCAGACTATCAGGCCCTGGGGATTTATCAGCCTTCAATCCCATCAATTTCCCTTACACCATTTCCTGACTAATAAGGATTTCCCTCAGTTCCCTATCTCACTAGACCCTCAGTCCCCTAGCATTTTCGGGAGGTTATTCGTGTATTCATTAGTGAAGACAGAACCAAAGTATTTGTTCAATTGTTCTGCCATTTCCTTGTTCCCCATTATGAATTCACCTGATTCTGACTGCAAGGGACCTACATTAGTCTTCACTAATCTTTTTCTTTGTAATTAAATATATAAGTACATGTAAATAAATGTAATACTTACTCTGGCGCATCCGACAAGGTTGTTCCAGCGCTTGCGGCATTCGTTGCCCTCACGCACCTCGTTGCTCGGCGACGAGAACACCTCGGCTATGTTAGCCCATATCTTCTGGTAGGCCTTTGGGGTGGGCTTCCCATGCCCTCCCGAGGTCAATTGATCCCAGCGTGACTCGACCTCCTGCATGAGGGTAGCATTTGCCTTGTTCTTGCTCTTTTTTGTCCTCCCAATTGTTCCTCTCCCAGCTCACTGCTTTCGCCAGCATCAGTCTCCACAGTGTGCTGTGTCACCTCCTCCATCCCTTCCATTTTAAATGTTATGTTTTCAGCACAAACTCAGTGCCAACTACGTTCTTTGTGCTCAGCAGGCTTTTTGCTGCTGGTGAATCTCCCTCCTGCCTCCTGCAACAGCCAAACACCCACACAACACATCCACACATGATTTCAGTTCCTCTCTGCTCCCTCTCTCTTTGTCTCCTCTTGTCCGCATGTGATGATGACCCCTGACCTCCTGAAACGCGGGAAACGAGCGTTGCCATGCCGTTGTTATGGACGCCAATACTTTATGGCAGAAGGTCAAAAAAAATTATCGCTTACGCCCGTTTCAGATCGCTCGTGGTATCGCCCATTTTTAAAAATGGAAAGTTAGGATTTTGAAATTGGCCGATAATCCACCAATCTCAAAACCCATTTTTTCCACCCATGCTGGAAGTAACGCCCATTTTTGGGCAATCTGCACAAAAGTGGAAAGTCTAGCCCCATGCCTCTTCTGTTGGGCACCACTTACTAACTAGATAATATCTGTCAGTGAACATGCCTTGAAGTCTTTAGAACATGTGTAAGAAACTTATTTTTCTCATATTTAATAAAAATAGGTACAAGTCTGTGTTTCTTTTTCCCTTCTTCTCCTCAAGGTCCTGGCAGCCCACTGATAGTTTGCTCAATCAGCAGTCTCCATGTGTGCGATTGCACTGTGAGTGTAGACCATGGAGTAGCAATTACAGTTACATCCGATCTTGTCTTCAACACCCCCCGCCTCCAACCCTTCCAAACACACGCACACACAGGCACACAGTTTTTCCAGGAGGCATCACTGTATAGTGATGGAGAGCCATAACCATGGCTGATTTTTCCACCCCTTAGCTCAAGTGGAAAGACCAATCAAAGAAACTGCTCCAACCCCTCGAACTAAAATCAGCTAACTCATGGATTAAAACCTGGACTTTTAGAAATCATTATGAGCATTGTGTATTTATTATAGAATGACAAACATTAAACACAAGCTCAAGAGTTTCTTGTGTTGTTCCTCTATTTACTAATAAGTCACCTTCCAGCAAACATGCCTGAAAATATCATGGATTTATTCGCTGAGCCATTGGCTGAGCATAGTGATTAATTTTAACATGAGAACAGAAGAAATAGTAGCAAGAGTAGGCCATATGGCCCATTGAGCCTGCTCCGCCATTCAATAAGATCATGGCTGATCTTCTACACCAACTCTACCTTCCTGCCCGATCCCCATATTCCCTTAATCTCCTAAAATCTATCAATCGCTATCTCAGCCTTGAGCATCTACAGCCCTCTGGGGTAGAGAATTCCAAAAATTCACAAGCCTCTGAGTGAAGAAATTTCTCCTCATCTCAGTCAGAAATGGTTGAATCCTTATACTATGATTGCGAGTTCTAAATGCTTCAGCAATGAAAGCAACCTTTCAGCATTAACCCTGTCAAGCCCTCTAAGAATGTTATATGTTTCAATGAGATCACCACTCGTTCTTCTAAATTCCAGAGAGCATAGGTCCATTCTACTCAAGCTCTCCTCATACGGCAACACTCTCATAGAAACATAAAAACATAGAAAATAGGTGCAGGAGTAGGCCATTTGGCCCTTCGA
This sequence comes from Pristiophorus japonicus, assembly GCF_044704955.1. NCBI lineage: Eukaryota > Metazoa > Chordata > Chondrichthyes > Pristiophoridae > Pristiophorus > Pristiophorus japonicus. Next base: position 237,017,900 of record NC_091977.1, on the reverse strand, counting down.
GCCTGCACCGCCATTCAATGAGTTCATGGCTGAACATGCAACTTCAGTACCCCATTCCTGCTTTCTCGCCATACCCCTTGATCCCCCTAGTAGTAAGGACTACATTTAACTCCTTTTTGAATAGAATTAGTGAATTGGTCTCAACTACTTTCTGTGGTAGAGAATTCCACAGGTTCACCACTCTCTGGGTGAAGAAGTTTCTCCTCATCTCGGTCCTAAATGATTTACCCCTATCCTTAGACTGTGACCTCTGGTTCTGGACTTCCCCAACATTGGGAACATTCTTCCTGCATCTAACCTGTCTAAACCCATCAGAATTTTAAACATTTCTATGAGATCCCCTCTCGTTCCTCTGAACTCTAGTGAATACAAGCCCAGTTGATCCAGTCTTTCTTGATATGTCAGTCCCGTCATCCCGGGAATCAGTCTGGTGAACCTTCGCTGCACTCCCTCAATAGCAAGAACATCCTTCCTCAAGTTAGGAGACCAAAACTGTATGCAATACTCCAGGTGTGGCCTCACCAAGGCCCTGTACAACTGTAGTAACACCTCCTTGCCCCTGTACTCAAATCCCCTTGCTATGAAGGCCAACATGCCATTTGCTTTCTTAACTGCCTGCTGTGCCTGCATGCCAACCTTCAATGACTGATGTACCATGACACCCAGGTCTCGTTGCACCTCCCCTTTTCCTAATCTGTCACCATTCAGATAATAGTCTGTCTCTCTGTTTTTACCACCAAAGTGGATAACCTCACATTCATCCACATTATACTACATCTGCCATGCATTTGCCCACTCACCTAACCTATCCAAGTCACTCTGCAGCCTCATAGCATCCTCCTCGCAGCTCACACTGCCACCCAACTTAGTGTCATCTGCAAATTTGGAGATACTACATTTAATCCCCTTGTCTAAATCATTAATGTACAATGTAAACAGCTGGGGCCCCAGCACAGAACCTTGCGGTACCCCACTAGTCACTGCCTGCCATTCTGAAAAGTACCATTTACTCTTACTCTTTGCTTCCTGTCTGACAACCAGTTCTCAATCCATGTCAGCACACTACCCCCAATCCCATGTGCTTTAACTTTGCACATTAATCTCTTGTGTGGAACCTTGTCGAAAGCCTTCTGAAAGTTCAAATACACCACATCAACTGGTTCTCCCTTGTCCACTCTACTGGAAACATCCTCAAAAAATTTCAGAAGATTTGTTAAGCATGATTTCCCTTTCACAAATCCATGCTGACTTGGACCTATCATGTCACCTCTTTCCAAATGCGCTGCTATGACCTCCTTAATAATTGATTCCATCATTTTACCCACTACTGATGTCAGGTTGACCGGTCTATAATTCCCTGTTTTCTCTCTCCCTCCTTTTTTAAAAAGTGGAGTTACATTGGCTACCCTCCACTCCATAGGAACTGATCTAGAGTCTATGGAATGTTGGAAAATGACTGTCAATGCATCTGCTATTTCCAAGGCCACCTCCTTACATTTTCTGGGATGCAGACCATCAGGCCCTGGGGATTTATCGGCCTTCAATCCCATCAATTTCCCCAATACAATTTCCCGACTAATAAGGATTTCCCTCAGTTCCTCCTTCTTACGAGACTCTCTGACCCCTTTTATATCCGGAAGGTTGTTTGTGTCCTCCTTAGTGAATACCGAACCAAAGTACTTGTTCAATTGGTCAGCCATTTCTTTCATCCCAGGAATCAGTCTGGTTAACTTTTGTTACACCCCGTCTAAGGCAAGTATATCCTTCCTCAGCTAAGGAGACCAAAACTTTACACAGTACTCCAGGTATAGGTCGGAATCTTACCAGCCCTACGAGTGCGGATTTGTGGGAGTGCCCGGTATCAAAATGGCCCTAATTGACAGCAGGGCGGAAATCCACTCTGAACCCACCTCCGCATGAGTTTCTCAAGTGCTGTATCTTCATGCGGATCGTAGTCCCGACAGCAAGTGGCGGACCAGTCAATTAAGATGCTTTAAAGGTATTTTAAAGGATTTTAACCAGGCACTTACCATTTTACCATGTTTTTGACGAGTTTTCCATCCCTCGGGAAATACGCCAAGTATGTGTGTTAAGTTCTCAATGACTCTCCATTGCTTTGACTAGTTGACTGCTCCAGAAGTGGTATAAAAGCTATCTGTTCAATTTCGAATGTCATAAGCTGAAGCTTCAGAATTTGGAAGACATTTCTGAGCTGTAACCAGTTTGGAAGCGTTTGGAGTAAACTCTTTATCCACTGTCACCTCCTTGGAGTAACCTCTCTCACCATTGGCAGATCGCTTCTGTCATCTCAACCTCACCTGCCATCTATTCCAGCAGCATCAGTGCCCTTGAAAAAATCTCACCTTGGTCCTTTGAATCTCACCACAATCAGCCCCAACACCAACATCACTAAACACACCAGCATCACCACCAACAACACCAATCTTCTCCACAATCACCGGATGCTGCACAGTACACGGGGCATCAGCATCCGACCACACTGCTGCCTGGGAGGCCAGTGATGGCAACATTTATTTCACTTCATGCTTTACACCCTGACTGCCACATGATGTGCCAGGTTGGCACCACCCCACACCAGCTCCATAAAGCATCCCTGCAATGCCGAAGCCATCCTTCACACTCATTACCATTGATGAGGTACCATTATATCTCATCATTCACTGCAACTCACTTCCAAAGGTGCACACCAATCTGTCCAAGAATGCTAAGTGTTGAAATTAAAGATTTCAAAGTTTGACAACACATCAACATAAACTTTACATGAACATTGGCTAAAGGACCCAAGTGCCTACCCTTGTGTGTTGTTAGTTATGGACAAGGATGAGGGTGAGTGTGAAGGGTGGCTAGTGAGGTGGGGATGTGATAATATAAATAGGGAGAGAGAGGGATGAGTGGAGGTGCAAGGTAAGATGGTGTGAGTAAGGATGTGCAGGGGTAGGATAGGGAAAGCAGAGTGATGGGGATGTGATGAGTGGCACAGCAGGATGAGATTGAGTGTGGCTTTGCAGTAATGCTTCATGACCTACTGAGAAGATGGGAGTGATGGGAGAGCCAGGGTGCAGCCATGCACCTTTATGCAGTGTTTGTCAGTGTTTGCAGCACCTCAATGCTGCAGAACACTGACATAACTACTGTCCAAATGAATGTGGGCATGATCCCTTTAAGGAAACTGGCTAATGACACTTTATCAAATGATGTCATCAGACCCACTTCCTGTTAATTGGCCAGGAACCTCATTAACTGTTAGCATCCCCAATCTAGGGAAGATTGTTTCGAGAGGGCGGGCTGCAGGGAGAAGCGGGTTCCCCACACACCACCAATGCCGGCCACACTGGACTCGCTACGGTTGGTGAAATCGCAGCCATCGTGTCACCATCCCCTATATAATTGCAGCAAGACTTCCTTATTCTTATACTCCAACCCCCTTGCAATAAAGGCTAATGTACCATTTGCTATCCTAATCGCCTGCTGTACTTGCATGTTAACTTTCTATAATTAGTGTACAAAGACACCCAAATCCCTCTGAATACCAATATTTACTAGTCTCTCACCTTTTAAAAAATATTCTGCTTTTCCATTCTTCCTCTCAAAATGGATAATTTCACACTTCCCCATATTACACTCCATCTGCCACCTGCTTGTCCAATGAATATATCTCTTTGCAGCCTCTTTGCTTCCTCCTCACAGCTGTGTATCATCAGCAAACTTGGATATATTACAGTTGGTCCCCTCATCTAATCATTGATATAGATTGTAAATAGTTGAGGCCCAAGCACTGATCCTTGCACACTCCACTAATTACACCCTGCCATCCCGAAAATGACCCATTTATTCCTACTCTCTATTTTCTGTCCATTAACCAATCCTCAATCCAACACCTAATGAGCCCTAACCTTGCAGAACAACCTCTTGTGTGGCACCTTATCGAATGCCTTCTGAAAATCCAAAAATGCTACATCCACTGGTTCCCCCTTATCTACCCTGCTAGTTACACCCTCAAAAAACTCCAGTAGATTTGTCAAACACGATTTCCCTTTCATAAAACCAGCTCGACTCTGCCTAATCATATTGTGATTTTCCAAGTGTCCTTTTACCACATTCTTAACAATAGATTCCAAGATTTTCCCTCCTACTGATGTCAGGATAACTGTTCTTGTTTTCTCTCTACCTACTTTCTTGAACAGCGGGATTACATTTGCTACCTTCCAATCCATGGGGACTGTTCTAGAATCTAGGGAATTCTGGAAGATTAATACCAATGCATCCACTATCTTTGCAGCCACCTCTTAGAACCCTAGGATATAGGCCATCAAGGCCAGGAAATTTGTTGGCTTTTAGTCCCATTAATTTCTCCAATACTTTATCTTTATTCATATTTACTACTTTTTTAAGTTCCTTACTCTCATTAGACCCTTGGTTCCCCAGAATTTCCAGTATGTGCCCAGCTTGTTATTTGTGTAAGTTTAGCTATTATGCAACCTACTACTGGATAAGAAGATGCAAAAATTTGTGTTTTTGCTTTCTTGTCTGCTTGCAACACAGATTTAGACACATGCTATGAAGTATTGCCGTTTGGAGGCCATTTTTTATTGTAAATTAATAAATTTGCAGAGTTTTCAGGTGATATATGATTTCAACATCCATCCCATACCCTCCAGCATTGGTTTGTAATTTGATTCAGCCCTCACTCCAATATAGAAATTCTCTGTAATCTTTCACAAATTACAAGGTCTCAGGGCACATTTTTCAAATGTTACAATGTTACAAATATATAAATGCCTTCTGGGTTTGAACCAACATTTTCTTTGTGTCTCGAATAGGAATAGACCGCGGTATGAACACATGGGCCTAGATATCATCACGCCGATGGTACCGACGTAAAACAGGCGCCTAAGGGTTCAGCATGGTGTGCGCGCGCGCATTCTGCACTGGAAGTGCACTGCCCGCCATGTTGGTTAGGACGCCTCCGTAGGTGTCCAGGCTGTGCATTTGAAATTGCCGTTGGGCCCATTATGTATGCAAGGGCAGAACATGCCGTGCGGGCTGCGGTTGATTCTCTCAGCCACTCAGCAGCCAAACCAGCCTGTCCTCAAAGGGACCGCTGGAGGCTCCCTCCTGAAAGTTAAATTAAGTAATATTCTTACCCTCCCCAAGCTTGCATTGAAACCGTGGGCTGCTGTTGGCCACCGCTTTCACCCCCTCCGATTGCCTCTCCTTCCTGGACCCTCTCGAGGCCCTTGACTGGTATTCATGTTGGCCGATCTTACTACCCCTACCCCCTTCCATGATTGCCACTCACAGCTTGCTGGTTCTATCCTAATGTGGTCCAATTTGTCTACCATCCACCTCATTAGGCACATGAACTGTGCGCTACACTGGCATTACACAAACTCAGGTTTTATTCTCTGGAATTTAGAAGGCTAAAGAGTGACTTGATTGAAGTTTTCATGATACTAAGGGGAACAGATAGGGTGTTTAGAGTGAAACAATTTTTACTGGTTGGGAAGTCCAGGACTAGGAGGCATAGTCTAAAAATTAGAGCCAGTCCTTTCAGGATTGAAAAAAAAAAGTTAGGAAACATTTCTACACACAAAGAGTGGTAGAAGCTTGGAACTCTCTTCCGCAAACGTCAATTGATGCTAGGTCAATTGTTAATTTTAAATCTGAGATTGATAGATTTTTGTTAACCAAAGGTATTAAGGGATATGGGACAAAGGCGGGTATAGGCAGTTAGGTCACAGGTCAGCCATCTGTGTTAAATGGCGGAACAGGCTTGAGGGGCTAAATGACTTACTCCTGTTCCTATGACTGCGCCCAAACCTTTCCACTTGAAGTCAAAGGGCAGCCATCTTGGCAATGGAGCTGTGAGGCAGTGCCATTTGAAATAAATATGTTTAATAAATAGTAATCGCATAGCTCTCAAAATTAAGAATGCCGATATTTTTGATCAAAAATGACGAGACTGATGATAACTCCATTTACATCAATGAGCTGTGCAATATGGCATGAATATGGAATATGTTCGAATGAAATGACTTTTCTCACCATTTCAGCAAAGTTATTCATTTGAAACAGCTCAATACCTCAGTTACAATATTTCAATACCTCAGTTTCCCACATTACAACAGTGTCTACACTCTAAAAGTACTTCATTGGCTGTAAAGCATTTTGAGATGTCCGGTGGTTGTGAAAGGCGCCATATAAATGCAAAATCTTTCTTCTTTTTTTCTTTCTGAAATAGTGGAGCGAGGAATGACATATGGACCTGCTGAGCATTCATACATCAATATCCCACAGTGTCATTAAGATGCTGATGTGTTTAATTTTGAAGACTGGGTTTCATCAAATTAGCCCATAGTTTTAAACCAAAATGTCAGCCTCACAGGCCAGATTTTGCTGCCAAAATAAAGGCGAGTTTAATGTGTAAATCGTCCAGCAACTTTGATGAGGAAGAAATACCCTGTCAATTGCGAATTGTCACAAGTTGCTGAGCAATTTGCACCACTCCACTTTTAGACTCGCAAAAATGGCAGCTCGCCCTCAACCTCCCCATTATTTTTAAGAACTTGCTGGATTTGCACATTAAACTAAAATTTAACTCACTGCAGAAAGTTAGAGCCGGTACTTAAAAGTGCAAGTGCCCTTTTAATGACATGACATGACAATTGTTAATGCAATGTCAATCAAACTCTTTGGCCCAGAAAGGGAACAATTTAAACTGTTGAGTCTCATTTCTGCATGTAGTAAATACTTCTTAGAGATTTAAAAATATATTTTTGAATGTTCTTACTTTTCCTTTCTCTCTCATTTATTCTATCTCTCTTAATCCCATCTTTCTTTCCCTCTCTTTATTTCTCTTCCTGTACCTGATTTGACTCATATTCACCTTCCTTTTCTCTCCCCCACAAAGATTTGAGGCTCTCACATTGGGAAAAGGTAAACCTTAAATATATGTGAACAAACTTTTTCCTTCAAGTTGTAATTGTAATTTTCATCATCATGGAGAAGTTTGACACTCCACAAAATTTTAATTCATTTTTTTAGGACCGTAACGTTTGTTTAGCAGTCAACGTGCTGTTAAAACCACAGTTACACCTAACTTTTAACAGCAATATTACAGTAGGAAAGCCCATTTTTGTCAGTTTCACTGATTTCCCTGATTACACTGATTGCTGGCCATAGGGAGGGATGGTGGGGGATGTAGCCACAAGCAACCTGTGTCGGAGTAGTGAATGACTGACCGCAATTTCAGGATTTCTGTGTTAGGACACGCATGGGCTAAATGCTGAAGTTATGGTCAGTTTCAAAGGGCTAATAACAGCGATTGCTGGTCATTCGCTGTTATTACCCATTGCAAATTCCAAGTCACTGGCTGGAATTTTCTCAGTACCAAGCGTGCGGGTGTGGGGGTGGGTCGGCTATTAAAGTCACGTAATTTTCAGTGTGTCAGGAGCCCGCCTTCGTCCCGCCGACTTCCGCATTTAACACGGGTGTATTTCGAGGTACGCCACAGACCCACTCGGGAGAGGCGGGCAACCTCATTGAATACATTAGCTTCTTGTTGAGAGACCCTTAACTGCTTTAACTTGTTACGCATGGGATTCACGCACCTCGGGAATTTCGCCTGTGATGGGGAGGTGGAAGCTCAGTGGTCACTGTGCGAGTCCGTTAAGTGACAGCTGGAAAAAGCACATAAACACTTGCTTCTTTGCTGACTCCATTTTGTGCAGAGATTTAGCTGTCAGGAGTTTGCAGGTTACTTCAGCAACCTCGGAAGCCACTCTCACCACATTGCTAGTCACTATCAGAATATTGGAGGATTGTGCCTCTGATCTCCACTTTACCTGCCATCTATGACATCAGCATGGGTGCCACTAATGCTGTCTCACCTTGGACCTCAGAATAAGACCAAGATGAGTTCCAGCACCAACAACACCCACAACACCTGCAGCAGCAGCAACCACAACAGCAGCCTTACGCTCAACGAACTGATGCTCCACAGTAGAGAGAGATGGTTAGCACAGGGCTGCACCGCGCCAGAAGTGATACCCCCAACACAGGCAGAGGATGAGCTTCCTCAACATAACTGAACAGCAGTGCTTCAGGAGGCTCAGGCTATTGAGCCAGGTCGTCGCAGACATTTGTAGCTTGCTGAAAAAAGACCTGCAGCCCAGGTATTTGCAGCAGACATTTGCAGGATCTCGCAGTCGACCACCCAAGATGCATCGCAAAGGTGACTGATGCCACATTTCGCAAGTCACATGTCCAGCAGATGTGTCATAGAACAAACAATCGGCATGATGCCTTGACAGATGTGGAGGAGCCCTTTAGTACACACCAGCCAGGGTCTCTAGAATCATTGTTTGCTGCGCTGTGCACAACATAGCACAGCAGCAAGGACTGGAGCTGCAGGAGGAGCAAGGCACTGAGTGCACAGCTTCTTCGGAGGAGGAGAAGGAGAAGAAACAGGAGGAATACGAGGAGGAGAAACAGGTGGAGTATGAGGAGGAGATGACAGCAGCAGCGCACATTACTGCCCAAGAGACCCGGGGTGGCCTCATAATGGCCGGATTTACTTAACTTGGACCAGTGTATCCATATGACTCCCAAATGCTGGACTAACTTTCACCCCCAGCAACAGCACAAAGCAGTCCTATAATGACTATACTATTCCTGTCACCCAAACACCATTGCTCAAGGTTAAGTCATGTCTCACCATTCACTCCACTTCCCTGGTAGCAGGCATAAATGGACAAGACAGGAAAGTTGTGCAAATAAATAAATTTAAGTGCATCGTAAATAAAACTGAAACCTATCATTAACATTTTTTCATACCCCCATGTGTATACCTTATGCATCTTGGATTGTGCCTTTTTCCTTTTCTGTGTACTTCTACGAGATGCAACCCCTGTGGCTTCAGCAGAGGAAGAGGGAGGCTGCTCACCTCCCGACTGCAACTGCTTAGACACTTTTTGCGGATGTCCTCTGGGTTGTGTAGCCTGTGTGGGCCCCTCCAAAGACCGCTCCTCCTACAGCTGTGCAGGGGCAAATTCAGCCATTGGGATCCAAGGCAGCACATGTGGGGGGGGTGGGGGGAGGGGCAATAGGGGAGAAGTGGGAATGCTTTGAGAAGTGCTCCCACTTCCAAGTCTCCTCTCAGCATCATCCCACTCATGGGCCACCCGCACTTCCCTGCTAGTAAGTCCCCGGAGAGCACCCTGCTGCACATCATGGGTGATGAAGGCTCAAGTCTACGTAAGTATCCTTCCTTGAGATGAGGTCAATGAGCGTCTGCCATCTGTCATTCACAGCGAGCATGTTCTCATTGGACTGGCACATTTGCTGCTCCATGCAGGTAGCCATCCTTTCCATGGAACAGCACATCATCGTCATCGCCTGTGAGATGGTGGTGCTCATGTTGGAGATGGACTCCTATATTCTCTGCATTTTTCCACACATCATTGCTGCAAAAGATGCCAGAGACTCTTGCAATTCTTGCTGCCTCTCCAAGATCACCCTTTTTCTCGATGGCCCCGAGGTTCAGTATCTGCATGCAGCTCCACAGAGCTCGGAGAATCCTGCACTCTTCGGCGAGGACTCTCCACTGAGGTCCCTGCCAACATCATCTGCTGTTGCTCACTTGTGAATCATGAGACACCAAGTGACAACACTATGCTATCTCGCGTATGACCCACTGCACTGGTGCTGGGTGTGCATGGGTCTGCTAACAGTGCACCCTCAGAGACTGAAGTTTCCTCTGAGGAGTGGCCTTCTTTTCCAGGCTGGACAGTGGTGGGGGTGGGTGGGGGGAGCGGGGGTGGCAATTGATGGATCTGTGGGAGAGTAAAGAGATGAATTAGAGAGTGTTACGATAAGAATGGGTAAGATTACCCTTATACACATGATGACATCACTTACCATGAGTGACTGTTGTATGCCACGTGGCTGTATGAGATTTAATTTATTTGAGGCTGCTGGGAGGTTCCCCTCTCTCCATCTCCCACCACCAGCAGCTCTGCAACTCCAGAGATGTCTAGGGCCTCTTCCACTGCTGCAGTCAAAATTACTGAAGACTGGAGGGCCACCTCTGGTTCTCTGCCTCTCCCTGTTGTTGTGGGCTCTCTTCTCCTGCAAGGAGGGAAAGAAGAGAACTGTGAGTGAGATGATGGAATGTGTGTAAGGAATTGGATGGGCTACAACTGCAGAGGGTGGCTATGAGGGAGTGGCGTGACATTACAAAATGGCCTCCTTTTGTGGTGTTACTTGCTATGATTGCATTAGTATGAGGATGAGTGTCAGTGATGGTTAGTCTGATGGGGACATGAGTAATTTCAAAGACCAAGAGGGATGGGTGGACCTGCAAGGTAGGTTGGCATGAAGAATGATGTGCAACGTGATAGTTTTGGGATGACAGGCATATCAAGATGTAGGTGAGTGTAGCATTGCACTCAACCATTCCTGACCTCATGAAATCATTGAATCTCTTGCAGCACATTCTCCTCATCACATTCCTGCTGCTGACTGTCATGTATTCAACTATCATTGTAGCCCATGTATAAACTGACCTAAGTTGTACACCGTGAGAACACTGAGCACTAGGTGGTGAACTTGTGGGAGACACTCCTAACCTGGACATTCAGGTATAAAAGGGGAAGCTCCACCCATCTTCTCCACTTCAGTGCTGGCTAATAAAGGTTACTGGTCACAGAGTGATCTTCTCTCTCGTATGGGCCTTGTGTGCATTCATACTGTATAGTATGGACATATTATTGGCGACGAGAAACTGGGATTTAAACCATGGCCATGAGCAGCACAGACGAGAGATAATGTGTTGGTGATGATTGGGACAATTTTATTGAGAGACTACAGCAAAGTTTCGTCACTAAGGAATGGTTGGGACAGGATTCGGCCGACAAACGCAGGGCTCATCTCCTGACGGTTTGTGGATCCAGGACATACTCCCTGATGAAGGACTTTCTAGCGCCAGAGAAGCCGGCGGACAAGATGTTTGAAGACCTCAGTAAGTTGATCAGGGAACACTTTAAACCGGCGAGCAGCATGCACATGGCGAGACACCGGTTTTACACACACCGGCGGCGAGAAGGTCAAAGCGTTCCTGACTTCGTGGCAGACCTCCGGCGACTGGCGAGCTTATGTAAGTTCCCAGATGCATGCAGAGTGGAGATGCTGCAAGACTTTTTTATTAAGGGCATCGGGCACGCTGGAGTTTTCAGGAAACTAATTGAGACCAAAGATGTGACCCTGGAAATGGCGGCTTTGATGGCCCAGACATTTATCTCAGGGGAGGAAGAGACCAGAATGATGTTTGACAAAATTCTTGGTTTAAATGCAGCAAATGAATAGGGAGTCAACATTGTTAACACGGCACAAAGTTTTCCAGGCAGACAGGGGCAATCGGACATGCCCAAGCATGTAGTCGAACCCAAAGGGGGAATTCAACAGAGACAATGGCTAGCTGAACGGCGATTCATGTCATTGCAAGGGAAACTGCAGCCAGTAATGGGGCCATCAACACCTATCAATGGTGCGCTTAAATACAGTTACAGAGACAGTCAGAAACGATCAACTGGTAATGGACCTTTTGTTTCCAACATCGGCTCATGTTGGAGGCGTGGAGGCAAACACCCAGCCAGAGCTTGCAGGTATCAGCAATATACCTGCAGAAATTGCAATGTCAGCGGTCACTTGGCGCGTATGTGCAGGAAGCCTTCAGCCAGGTTGATGCACGAGGAGGACGGGCCCGATGTAAGCCCTACAAGGCCAAATGAACACTGGGGGAAATCACTGGAAGCTGAAGTTCAGCGAGTTCATCTGGAGCACATATACAGTTCATACACCAGGACGCCACCGATAATGATGAAAGTGCTCCTCAATGGCATCCCAGTATCAATGGAGCTAGACACGGGGGCCAGCCAGTCCCTGATGAGTATCAAACAGTTCGACAAGTTGTGGGTGTCCAAGGCCAGGAGACCAAAATTATTGCAGATTGACGCACAGCTACGAACATATACAAAGGAGGTCATTCCGGTGCGAGGCAGCGCCACGGTAGTCATGACCCACAAAGATTCGGAGAACAAATTGCCACTCTGGATTTTCCGGGGGGACGGTCCCACACTACTGGGGAGGAGTTGGCTTGCTGTCATGAACTGGAAATGGGGCGATGTCAATGCAATTTCTTCTGCGGAGCGAGTATCATGCTCACAGGTCCTGTACAAATTTGACTCATTATTTCAACCCAGCATTCACAGTTTCATGGGGACCAAGGGAATGATTCACATAAACCCGAACGCCAGGCCAGTACACCACAAGGCCAGAGCGGTGCCGTACATGATGCAGGAAAAGATCGAAGGCGAATTGGACCGCCTGCTGAGGGAAGGCATCATCTCGCCAGTCGAATTCAGTGACTGGGCGAGTCCGATTGTGCCGGTGCTCAAGGCGGATGGGTCGGTCAGGATATGTGGTGATTACAAGGCCACCATCAATCGGGTGTCAAGACCAGTACCCGCTGCCGAGAGCGGAGGACCTCTTTGCGACACTATCCGGTGGCAAACTTTTTTCAAAATTGGACCTGACCTCAGCTTACATGACCCACGAGCTGGCGAGTGAGTCAAAGAAGCTGACCACCATCATGACACACAAGGGGTTGTTTGAGTACAACAGTTCTCCATTCGGGATTCGCTCGGTCGCCGCGATCTTTCAACGAAATATGGAAAGCCTCCTCAAGTCGATTCTAAGGATAGTGGTTTTTCAAGACGACATCCTCATCATGGCTTGTGATACTGAAGAACACCTCCACAACCTGGAGAAGGTGCTACGCAGACTGGACCGGGTAGGGCTGTGATTGGAAAAGGTGAAGTGCGTCTTCCTAGCTCCAGAGGTAGAATTCCTGGAGATGAGGATAGCAGCAGATGGGATCAGATCTACTGCGTCCAAAACGGAAGCGATCCAGAGAGCACCCAGACCCCGTAACACGATGGAGCTGTGTTCGTTCCTGGGGCTGCTGAACTATTTTGGTAACTTTCTTCCCAAATTGAGCATGCTGTTCGAGTCGCTACATGTGCTCCTACGCAAAGGTCATGATTGGGTCTGGGGGGACAGCCAGGAAAGGGCTTTTGATAGAGCACGCAATTTATTATGCTCCAACAATCTGTTAACGCTATATGACCCATGTAAGAAACTTGTTTTAACGTGCGATGCGTCGTCCTATGGGGTCGGGTGTGTGTTGCAGCATGTTAATGCCAAGGGTCAGTTACAGCTGGTAGCTTATGCCTCCAGAAGTCTGTCACAGGCAGAAAGGGGCGACTGGATGGTAGAAAAGGAAGCTCTTGCATGTGTATATGCTGTAAAAAAAATGCACCAATACCTGTTTGACAGGAAATTTGAGCTGGAGACAGATCACAAACCCCTAACGTCCCTTTTGGCCGACAACAAGGCCATAAATGCAAATGCATTGGTCCGCATACAGAGGTGGGCACTCATGTTAGCCAACTATGATTATACAATTCGGCACAGACCGGGCACTGAAAATTGCGCCGATGCACTCAGCAGGCTCCCACTAGCCACCACTGAGGGGGCAACCAAGCATGCTGCTGAGATGGTCATGGCTGTTCGAGCTTTCGAAAGTGAAGGCTCACCTGTGACAGCCCGTCAGATCAAAGTCTGGACAAATAGAGACCCGCTACTGTCTTTAGTCAAGAAATGTGTCCTGAATGGCGACTGGGCAGCCACGTACGGAGCATGCCCTGAGGAATTCAAACCATTTCACAGGCGCAAGGATGAACTCTCGATTCAGGCCGATTGCCTACTATGGGGAAACTAAGTAGTCATGCCTCAGATGGGCAGAGAGGCGTTCATCCAAGAACTCCACAATGAGCAGCCGGGCATCGTCATGATGAAGGCAATTGCCAGGTCACATTTTTGGTGGCCAGGGATAGATGCAGACCTGGAACTTTGTGTTCGCAGGTGCAACACATGTGCCCAGCTGGGCAATGCGCCCAGGGAAGCCCCCCTTAGCCCTTGGTCCTGGCCCGCCAAGCCATGGTCACGCATCCATGTGGACTATGCAGGTCCTTTCATGGGAAAAATGTTTTTGGTTGTAGTTGACGCCTACTCCAAATGGATCGAGTGTGACATTCTTAATTCAAGCACATCCTCTGCCACAGAAGAGAGTCTACGGGCAATGTTCGCCGCCCATGGTCAACCGGACGTCTTGGTCAGCGACAATGGCCCGTGCTTTACAAGCATTGAATTCCAGGACTTCATGGCAGGTAATGGTATCAACCATGTCAGAACAGCACCGTTCAAGCCGGCCTCAAATGGCCAGTCGGAATGAGCAGTGCAGATAATCAAACAGGGGATGCTCAGAATCCAAGGGGGTTCCCTACAAAGCCGCTTATCACGCCTCCTGTTGGCCAATAGATCTCGACCACACTCACTCACAGGGGTTCCACCCGTAGAGCTGCTAATGAAAAGGACGCTCAAAACCAGGTTATCCCTTATACACCCCACCATGAAAGAAATTGTTGAGAGCAGGTGCCAGCCACAATGTGACTACCATGACAGGAATGAGAGGGCGCGATGTATTGATGTCAATGACCCTGTCTTTATCCTCAACTATGCTGCAGGGCCCAAATGGCTCACAGGCACTGTGATTGCCAAAGAGGGGAATATGATTCTGATAGTTGAACTTACCAATGAACAAATCTGCCGCAAACCCTTGGATCAAAAAAAAAGGAGGTTTGGCAGCCCCATATAAGAAGCAGAGGAAGAACACGATGTAGAGTTCACTCCACCACAGGTGACCGAACACCGGAACCAAGTGGAGGAGAGCCCAGTCACTGTGGGCAGTCCGGTCAGGCCTGAGGCACCGCAAATAGCAGACACTCAGGCCAGCGCCCAACAACCGGAGCCCCAACTCAGGCGCTCTACAAGGGAGCGTAAACCACCAGAGAGACATAACCTGTGATCCCAATAAGACTTTGTGGGGGAGGTGATGTCATGTATTCAACTGTCATTGTAACCCATGTTTAAATTGACCTAAGTTCTACACCGTGAGAACATTGACCACTAGGTGGTGAACTTGTGGGAGACACTCCTAACCTGGACTTTCAGGTATAAAAGGGGAAACTCCACCCACCTTCATCACTTCAGTACTGGAATAAAGGTTACTGGTCACAGAGTGACCTCTCTCGTATGGGCCTCGTGTGCATTTATACTGTATCATAAGGACATATTACTGACCTCCTCTGCGATCTCTAGCCATGCCCTCTTTGTCTCTTTTGCTGGATTTTTCTGCCATCAGCAGGGAAGAGGACCTCCCTGTGTGCTCTTGTTCCCTGGACCAGCACTTCCAGGGAGACATCAGGGAATCTTGGGGTTGCCCTCAGCATTTATGTCTTCATGACCCACAGATAAGACAATGCTATTCAATAATTTATTGCTCTGGAAATCACCTTCAACATCCGACAGCAAGCTTCAAAGGAGATGTGTGCAAGGCTGTTGTAAATATCTGCACGCTGAAAACGAGTCATGGGTAATGTCATCAGTTCTGCTCCCTTTAATTGGGCCAGGAAACACGCATGACTCTTTCAATTGGGGCAATTGAGTTAAACGTGCAGTACAGAACGCACTGTTCAAATCTTCGGGTTCCCGACCCAATACGTGGCCCGCACGCACCCAACGCGACTCCACGGTAATGTTTCCTCCCATTGTGTTCGTTAGGAAGCTAAAGGAGGGTAGGCTGTAATATTTAACTATATTTACATTGTTATAAAATATAAAATTATTCAAGCAACTATTCATCACCATCTCTCCCATCATTTTCTGATTCAAATCTTTTGGATATATTTAGAATATAGGAAATTTTAGGATCAGGAAAATGTCATTAGGCCCAACAGCCCTACTCTTTTTTGATAAGGATATTTTAAAGTCTGGTCAATACACATGGTTTCTGACTTCCTGGGGGATTCCAAATGCAATTCCTAGTTACACTTGAACATCAGTGACTGCAGTCATGGAGAGAAAGTTTGTATTTTATTGCTGATGTCACTTATAAGCTTAAAGCAGCCAGAACCTGATTTAAACAACAAAAGTACCAATTTGTATTTATATAGCACCTTTAATGTAGTAAAATGTCCCAAGGCACTCCAAAGGTGCGTTATCAAACAAAGTTTTGCATTGAGCCACAAAAGGAGACATTAGGACAGGTGACTTGGTCAAAGATGTGGGTTTTAAGGAGCATTGTAAAGGAGGAAAGAGAGGTAGAGAGGTTTAGTTAGGAAATTCAAGAGCTTAGATCTCAGGCACAGCCGGAAATGATGGAGCAATGAAAATCAGGGATGCGCAAGAAGCCAAAATTGGAGCAGTGCAGAGATTTCGGAGGGTTGTGGGGCTGGAGGAGATTTCAGTGATAGGGAGGGGTGAGGCCACAGAGTGATTTGAAACCAAAGATAAGAATTTTTAAATTGAAGTGTTGCTTAATCGAGAGCCAATGTAAGATGGCGAGCACAGGGGTGATGGGTGAATGGGATTGGTATGAGTTAGAATACGGCAGCAGAGTTTTGGATGGGCTCAGTTTTTATGGAGGGTGGAAGAGGACAGGATGGCCAGGAGAGCTTTAGAATAGTCAGGTGTAAAGGTAACAAAGGCATGGATGAAAGTTTCAGTAGCAGATGAGATGATGCAGGGATGGAGTCAAACGGTGTTTCAAAGGTAGAAGTAGGTTTTGGTGATAGAGCAGATATATGGTTGAAAGTTCATCTCAGGGTCAAATTACAACACCAAGGTTGCGAATATACTAATAGAACATAACCTTACCCCTACATTCACAACATCTTCAAGATTTACCAGTGTACATAATTTCTGAAACATAATATTAAATAAAAAGAAAGACTTGCATTTTTATAGCAGAGTGATTATCTGCACAAACACTTTTGCGGCCTTCTGCATATTCACGCTGTTTACCGAAGCCGTTCATATATAGTACCCAACAGTTGCGGGGAAGGTCAGGAATTGGGCGGGGTGGGAGGAGGTCAGAAACTCGTGGGGTGCAAGGAAGGTTAGGAACTTGTTTAGGGGATGGAGATGGTCTTCACCTGCGAGGGTGTGCCCTGTCTATTCTATGCGAGCTGTGTTCTGAATAGAGCCTGGCAGTCAGAATGGCTCAAATTACACTTTGCAAAGTAATTGATTACTTAGGCAGGCAGGATCTAATTACCTATTCCAGAGAAACTGCTTGGTGGGTCTTGTCCTCCAAGGTGACCAATCAGAAATCTGGTGTTAGAAATAAATGCAACCGTTATACAGCACCTTTTACGACCACTGGACACCCCAAAGTGCTTTACAGCCAATTAAGTACTTTTTGAAGTGGAGTTACTGGTGTAATGTTGGATGCATAGCTTCCAATTTGCACATAGCAAGCTCCCACAAACAGCAATGTGATAATGATCAGATAATCTGTTTTAGTGACGTTGATTGAGGGATAAAGATTGGCCCAGGACACTTGGAATAACTCCCCTGCTGTTCTTCGAAATAGTTCCATGGATCTTTGAAATCCACCTGAGAGAGCAGACGTGGCCTCGGTTTAACGTTTCATCCAAAAGATGACACCATTGACATGCACCACACTACCAACATTTACTTTTAAGTACAAATCATAATCGTCAGACAATGTTTTCCAGAGCCTCCTTGAAAATGTTGATAGACTGGCAAAATATCACAGATATTAAATAACTTCAAATCTTTACATCTGGATGCACAAATACCAGATCGTTAACTCACTTAATCGTCCAGTGAAGTGCAACAATCACAGCCCGACAGATAGTCATATAGTGCACAATTTTCCTCTTTGCTGATTTTTGGTGCCCAGGAGGCTGCCCAACTTTCGCCAAAGTAAAATTTTGCTTTGGCGCTGCAGTACCCGAAGTTAAGTCTGGGGGTGCGCTGAAAAGTCTGTGAGCATGCGCCGAACAAAAAAAATCACTTTTTCCAAGTGACGGGTGTGCCCACGCATCCACAGTGAACTTCCTGGTCTGGATCAGAAGCTTGTGAGGAAACATTGGGATCAGAACTGGATCTGGACATTTACATTTTAGTTGCAAAAGATGGATTGAAGGGAAGGGGAGGGAGAAGGAGAAAGGGAAGTGGGAAGGGCCAAGAGATTTCTAGCAGAAGAAATTGAGCCCCTGGTAGACATAATTGAGTGGAGATGGGATGTGCTCGAGAACAAAGCGAGAATGGGACAAAAGAAAATTAAACTCTCTCTTCCAGCAAAAGTTTGTGAACAATTTGCAGAAGTGTTCAATGCAGTGGCCATGACCCCGAGAAGCGGCACGCAGATCAAAAAGAACCTTGGCAGGACCTTGGCCAAGTCTGAGATAACGGGCACGGGTAGGGGTAGAGGCGACAAAAGGGGCGCACAATGTCAAGGTCTTTGAATAAGGGGGAGGAGAGATGGCTGCAGCTAGAGTTTGTTTGTTGCTGCTACTTGTTGTTTGCTTCATTGAAAAATGTAAAGTTTGATACAAATGTTTTTCTTAAAGTTAAGTAAAACTGTACAAATGTTTAATAAACCTAATTATTTTTTAATTTAAGCAAAATCCTGCACATTATTTTTTGAATTAAAGCAACATAAACCAACACAACATTACGTACATTATTATGTAGATTATTTTTTCACACTACAAGGTGCAAAGAGTCAACACTGTCAGGCCGTTTAGTCTTCAGGCACCAAAGCGATCACGGATTAGCCACTGACGCAAGTCTCTAGCTATGGCTACAGGTGCACAATGCCGCCTCCTCCACCGTCGTCCTGAGGGTTGAGGTGGTCGCATGGGTTCGTCTTCCTCCTCCTGCTGCTCCTCCTCCTCGTCCTCATTGTCAGCCTCCTTGTCTCCCTCCTCTCCCCCGCCCTCTTCTCCCCTCAGGAGGATCTTCAATGTCCAGGGCCTGGCCCCTCATGGTGGCCAAGTTGTGCAGCATGCAGCACACGACAGTGAACTGACCGACATGGTGAGGGGCCTATTGCAGGTAGCCGCCAGAGTGGTCCAGGCATCGGAAACGCTGCTTCTGTATGCCAATTATCCACTCTATGAAGCTCCGAGTCGTTATGTGTGACATGTTGTATCACGCTCTGGCTCAGTGCGGGGATTGCGTATGGCGGGAGGGGCGGGTGGTCATGAGCCAGGTGGCGAGCCCATACTTTTGCCCTGAGCAACCAGCTGTGCCCTTCTGGCAGCTCCTGAAACATCATAGATATATCGCTCTCACTGTGGGATGAAAGCATCATGGTTGCTACCTGGATATTTGGCATCCACTGCCATGATCTGCTGCAGATCATCGCAGTCGAGCTGCACATTTAGGGAATAGGGTTTTTCTGATCGGTACTTAAGGCCACTCTGCGCCGCCCTGAAAAAAAATCACTGTTGTCGAAAATTGTTTAATGGCCAAAAAGGGCCAAAAACGGCACGGAAATCAGTTTTCACCCAGACCTACACCAAAAAATCAGGCATATAAAAAATCCGGCACTGACAGTCGCCGCTGGCGTACAAACTTTGAGGAAAGTTTCAAAATTAAGATTGCTCCAAAAAAAAGTGGACACTACAATTACGGTGCCCAATAATGGCAAAAATAAAGCCCAATAGAATCCTAGAATGATACAGCACGGAATGAGGCCATTTAGCCAATCATGCCTGTGCCAGCACTTTGAAAGAGCTGTCCAATGCATCCCACTCCTCTTCCCTTTCCCTCATAGCCCTGTAAATTTTATGACTTTGAATATTTATCTAATTCCCTTTTGAAAGTTATTATTGAACCTGCTTCCATCAGCTGTTCAGGCAGTGCGTTCCAGATCATAACAACTCGCTGCATAAAAACATTCTTCTCATCTGTCCACTGGTTCTTTTGCCAATCACCATAAATCTGTGTCCTCTGGTTAATGACTCTACCACCACTGGAAAGCAAATTGTGAGGAGGACAAAAAAAATCTGCAAAAGGATATAGACAGGCTAAGTGAGTGGGCAAAAATTTGGCAGATGGAGTATAATGTTGGAAAGTGTGAGGTCACGCACTTTGGCAGAAAGAAAATCAAAGAGCAAGTTATTATTTAAATGGAGAAAGATTGCAAAGTGCCACAGCACAGTGGTGTGATATCTTCACAGAGCACAGCACACACAGCTTCCTAACATGGCAGGCAGCTCTCTCGGAAGTCTCCGGAAATCTGCCAATTCTGTTTATTATTAACCCTGCACTTGTAGTACACAATACGTCAACATCCACAGTGTGGAGCAACAAACATTACAATCTTACAGACATTACACTTCTCCCTCTTTAATGAAGAAGCCATCATAACAAACATCATACATAACTTTCATGTGTATACATAACAAAGGATATAATTTTTTTTTTTCCATTTTTACAAATTTAACTTTAATACTTGTTTTCTGTTTTGAAGAGGATACCTTCGCTCTCGAACAGAACCTTCCAAACATGGTGTTGAATCTAAACTCATTCGAGGCTTATCCTGAGGAACTTTTTCCTCCATGGAATTTCCTTGATTTTCATTTGAACTCACTCTAACTTCAGGCTCTTTGTTTTCCTGACTCGGACTCAGACTTTCATTCTGATTCTCTCCTGGATTTGTTTCCAGTACATTGGATTTAGGATTTACTACTGGTATATCACAACTATCTGATGAGTCAGAAATAATTGAATCATTCCCACCTTCAACTCCTTCCATGTCTGTAGGTAAAATATGATCAACATGAACAAACCTAACCTGTCCATTATCAAACATCTTTACCAAATATGTGCGAGGACCACATATCTTCACCACTCTTCCTAGTAACCACTTTAACAATTTATGGTGATGGTTCTTCACTCTCACCTTCTGGTTTAATTTCACACTTCTCTCTTTTACTCTACCTTTATCATGATTCTCTTTCTGTCTTAATTGTGTCTCT
The DNA here is from genome assembly GCF_044704955.1 of Pristiophorus japonicus. NCBI lineage: Eukaryota > Metazoa > Chordata > Chondrichthyes > Pristiophoridae > Pristiophorus > Pristiophorus japonicus. The sequence goes on along the minus strand of NC_091977.1, from coordinate 236,996,901 downwards.
TCTACGGACTGTGCCAAATTTGGCTTTAACAACGAGAATCTGGTTTGAGGCTGTCATTTGAGAAACAACTCTGCTGGTGTTCTACCAGTAGTTGTATGAGGAATATTTCGATGTGTAATCAAAAAATTAGCCAGTTTGTGATCATATGACAACTGTCGTTTCCTTGGATTTGGATCTAACATTTGTTTTGTGAGGGCACGTTTTACAATTTGTACAGTGCGCTCTGCTGCACCATTCGAAGCAGGGTGGTATGGTGGAACCTTGGTATGTTTCACACCATTTTTGCTCGTGAATTGTGCAAATTCTTCTGAATGAAATTGTGGTCCATTATCCGAAACAATTTCTTCAGGGAGGCGAAATGCAGAAAATAATTTTCGCAAAATGTTCAATGTTTTATTGTTGTTATTTTCCACATTGGAAACACCTCAACCCACTTTGAATGGCTATCAATAGAAAAGAACAATTGTTGTCCTTCTAACTCAGCAAAATCAATACGTAGCCTTTGCCACACCGTGGGAGGCCATTTCCATGGCTGTAATGGTAATGGTGGTGGTTGCTTGCTTACCGATTGACATGTCATACACTGACTTACGAGGTACTCTATGTCTTTATCAAGACCTGGCCACCATAAATAACTGCGTGCAAAACTCTTGGTCAAGCACATTCCCAGGTGCTAGTCATGGAGGTCTCTAATAATTTGGACCTGAATTTATTTGGTATAACCACTTTTGCACCCCACATGATACAATCTTTAGCGACTAATAATTCATTCCTACGAATGAAGAATGGATATATATCTTTGTGTGTTACCTGGTTTGGCCATCCATTTGCAATATACTCATACACCTTTGACATCACTGGATCACATTTGATTGTTCTACCAATCTCTTCAGCTGTGACTGGCAGTTCATCAGTGTATGAAAATTAAAACACTTCTTCCCTATTGGGTGTAACTTGTGATGGGAAGGCAATCTAGACATTGCATCAGCATTACTGTGATCAGCTGATTGTCTGTATTCAATATCATATGTACATGCTGACAAAATCAAAGCCCATCTCTGCATTCGGGCTGCAGCTAATGTTGGAACTGGGGACTTTGGATGGAGGATTGCTGTTAGGGGCTTATGATCCGTAACAATGGTAAACTTATGACCATACAAGTATTTGTGAAACTTCTTGACCCCAAAAATTAATGCCAAAGCTTCCCTTTCAATTTGCGAATAATTACTCTCACTGGCACTGACAGTGCATGAAGCAAAAGCAATTGGTCTCTCCTCCCCACTACTTAATACATGAGAGATTACTGCCCCGACTCCATACGGAGAGGCATCACATGCTGGCTTAATCTCCTTAGATATGTCATAGTGAACTAACATGTTGCCCTCTATCAATTTGCTTTTAACTCCTTGAATGCTGTATCGCATTCTTTTGACCACTTCCAATGGACCTGTTCTTTCAAAAGTTCATTCAGTGGATGTAATACTGTAGCCAAATTTGGGAGGAATGTCCCATAATAGTTCAAAAGACCCAAGAATGAACGAAGTTCAGTGACATTCCTGGGAGTGTGTGCATTTCTAATTGCATCCAATTTTTGCATGGTTGGATGTAAACCATCTTTGTCTACTCTGTACCCAAAGTACTCCACTGAGTTTTTAAATAACTCACACTTACGAGCAGACACTCGTACTCTGTGCTTCTCTAGCCATTTGAGGACTTCATTCAATATGTTGTTATGAATTTGCCTATTTGGTGCTGAAATTAGTATGTCATCCAAATAACATACTACCCCTTCAATACTTGCAAAATCTGGTTCATCACCCCTTGGAATATGGCAGGGGCGGAAGACACTCCAAACGATAGCCTATTAAATTGATATAGGCCGAGATGAGTATTTATAGTCAAACATGACTTGGAATCCTCATCTAGTTCAAGCTGTCAGTGGGCATTCATAAGATCCAGTTTTGAGAAGATCTGACCACCTGTCAGTGTTGTGAACAAATCTTCTATATTCGGCAATGTATTGGGGACATTACCCTCTAGAACCTGGTTTACGGTTACTTCATTATCACCACACAATCTTACCTTACCATCAGACTTAGGTACAACAACAATGGGTGCAGACCAATTACATTGATCTACCTTTGAAATGATGTTCTCAGTCTCTAGTCTTTTGAGTTCTTGCTCAACTTTCTCCTTGAGTGCATATGGTACGGAACGTGGCTTGTAGTAAACCGATCGAGCGTCCTTCTGTACCCTGACACTCACCTTGAAGCCTTGGATCGGACTGCCCGTTTCGCAGAACACCTTCGGATACTGCTTGATATCATAGAAACATAGAAACATAGAAAATAGGTGCAGGAGTAGGCCATTCGGCCCTTCTAGCCTGCACCGCCATTCAATGAGTTCATGGCTGAACAGTCAACTTCAGTACCCCATTCCTGCTTTCTCGCCATACCTCTTGATCCCCCTAGTAGTAAGGACCTCATATAACTCCTCTTTGAATATATTTAGTGAATTGGCCTCAACAACTTTCTGTGGTAGAGAATTCCACAGGTTCACCACTCTCTGGGTGAAGAAGTTCCTCCGCATCTCGGTCCTAAATGGCTTACCCCTTATCCTTAGACTGTGACCTCTGGTTCTGGACTTCCCCAACATTGGGAACATTCTTCCTGCATCTAACCTGTCTAACCCCGTCAGAATTTTAAATGTTTCTATGAGGTCCCCTCTCATTCTTCTGAACTCCAGTGAATACAAGCCCAGTTGATCCAGTCTTTCTTGATAGGTCAGTCCCGCCATCCCGGGAATCAGTCTGGTGAACCTTCGCTGCACTCCCTCAATAGCAAGAATGTCCTTCCTCAGGTTAGGAGACCAAAACTGTACACAATACTCCAGGTGTGGCCTCACCAATGCCCTGTACAACTGTAGCAACACCTCCCTGCCCCTGTACTCAAATCCCCTTGCTATGCAGGCCAACATGCCATTTGCTTTCTTAACCGCCTGCTGTACCTGCATGCCAACCTTCAATGACTGATGTACCATGACACCCAGGTCTCTTTGCACCTCCCCTTTTCCTAATCTGTCACCATTCAGATAATAGTCTGTCTCTCTGTTTTTACCACCAAAGTGGATAACCTCACATTTATCCACATTATACTTCATCTGCCATGCATTTGCCCACTCACCTAACCTATCCAAGTCACTCTGCAGCCTCACAGCATCCTCCTCGCTGCTCACACTGCCAACCAACTTAGTGTCATCCGCAAATTTGGAGATACTACATTTAATCCCCTCATCTAAATCATTAATGTACATCCGTTGATGAAAATCTCGCTTCCACACAGAAAATCTTACTCCAATCCAGCTTTAGTGAGCTCAACCAATTTCTTCCTAGTAGGGCAGGCTTGTCTCCTTTCACTATTATTAGAGGCAAGTTCTGAAATTGATCTTTATATTTCACCGGTACGGTGATACGACCTACCACAGGAATTTTCTCTCCAGAGTAGCTTCGCAGCTCGATCTTGGATTTCTCCAGTTGGAAATCACGCAATTTGTCGAGGCACACTGACTCTGGTACTACATTCACGGATGCACCCGTGTCAATTTCCATTGGAATCTTGAATCATGCAACATCTATGTGGATTTTGATACTTTCTGAATCGCTGTCCATTAACCTTGTGCTCCTGATGACGTGCAATTCTAACATCTCCTCGTCCTGTTGTTGTTCTTCCATGCTATGTAATCTCTTGGGATTTCTATTCATAGCTTTGAACGCTGGACTCATAGGTTTACCCTTCAGTCGGCATGCCTTTGCAAGATGCCCAGTCTTTCTGCAGAAGAAACACTCTGCCGTCACATATGGACAACTTTGAGCAATGTTTTGTCCCAGGCACCTATAGCACGACTTTGACGCTCTGGTAGAATTTCCAGTTTGTGAGACTTTCGGCCATGCCCGTCTTTTACTTTGAACCTGCAGGTGATTTACCTCGGTTAACTGACGACCGTAATTATTATTTAATTCTCGGGAATATTGTTCGGCCATGCTCATCGACCTCGCTGTCTGACAAGCAATCTCAAAAGTCAAGTCATCCGTCGTACATAACTTCCTTCTGATCGCATCATTTTTCACCCCACAAACAAAACAATCCCGTAATGCTCGGTTTTGAATGTTTCCAAAATTACAGTGCATCGATAGCTTTTTTAATGCTACGATGTAATCACTGATATTTACATCAGTCTTTTGATTCTGAATACTGAAACGATAGCTTTCAGCAATTTCTAACGGTTTGGGGTTATAGTGCTGCTCCAGCTTCGTTAAAATCTCTTTAAGCATTGTGTCCTTTGGCTCGTCAGGCACAAGCAGATTTACAAGAGTGTCATATAATGCCGGACCTGCCTCTGATAAGAAGATCGCTTTCTTTTGTTCCAACACAGCCCGATTCTGGACTGCATTGTCTGGAACTTGAATTATGTTATTTGCAATGAAATACAATTCTAGCCGATCCACATATGCTTTAAAACATTCCTAGTCATGTCTATATTCACCCAAATATCCCAATATACCTGTCATTTTAATCTCTAGCTGTTCACACCGTGTGCTGTATGTTACCTCGGATTTTGTAGCTTTTTCCAAAGATAGAAACTTCCAAAGTCTTTCTGTCAGCTGGCTGAATCCTTCACCAACAAAATTTAAGCTTTAAATCATCCGAAAAATCTCATCTTCCGTCGCAAATGTGATATCTTCACAGAGCACAGCACACACAGTTTCCTAACATGGCAGGCAGCTCTCTCGGAAGTCTCCGGAAATCTGCCTTGTTCTGTTTGTTAGTAACTCTGCACTTGCAGTACACAATATGTCCACATCCACAGTGTGGCGCTACAAACATTACAAGCTTACAGGCATTACAAGCAGGACCTGGGAGTACTTGTGCATGAAACACAAAAGGATAGTGTACAGGTACAGCAAGTGATCGGGAAGGCCAATGGTATCTTGCAAAGGGGATGGAGTATAAAAGCAGGGAAGTCTTGCTACAGCTATAAAGGTGTTGGTGAGGCCACACCTGGAATACTGCGTGCAGTTTTGGATTCCATATTTGAGAAAGGATATACTTGATTTAGAGGCAGTTCAGAGAAGGTTCACTAAGTTGATTCTGGGGATGAGGGAGTTGACTTATGAGGAAAGGTTGAGTAGGTTGGGCCTCTAATTGGAATTCAGAAGAATGAGATCTTATTGAAACGTATAAGATTATGAGGGGGCTTGACAAGGTTGATGCAGAGAGGATGTTTCCACTGATAGGGGAACTAGAACTAGAGGGCATGATCTTAGAATAAGGGGCCGCCCATTTAAAACAGAGATGAGGAGAAATTTCTTCTCTCAGAGGATTGTAAATCTGTGGAATTTGCTGCGTCAGAGAGCTGTGGAAGCTGGGACCTTGAATAACTTTAACACAGAAATAGACAGTTTCTTAAACGATAAGGGGATAAGGGGTTATGGGGAGTGGGCGGGGAAGTGGAGCTGAGTCCATAATCAGATTAGCCATGAATGGCGGAGCAGGCTCGAGGGGCTGTATGGCCTACTCCTGTTCCTATTTCTTATGTTCTTATATTCTTCTGGAAACAGTTTCTCTCTATTTACTCTATCAAAACCCTTGATGATTTTGAACACCTCTATTAAATCTCCCCTTTACCTTCTTGGCTCTAAGGAGAATAACTCCAGCATCCGAAGTTCTGCATCCCTAGTACCACTCTAGTAAATCTCCTTTGCACCCTCTCTAAGGCCTTGACATCGTTCCTAACGTTTGGTGCCAAGAATTGGAAACAATACTCCAGTTGGTTCCTAACCAGTGCTTTATTAAGGTTCAGCATAACTTTCTTGCTTTTGTACTCTATGCCTCAGTTTAGAAAGCACAAGATCCCGTATGATTTTTTTAACACCTTCTAAACATCCTGCCACGTTCAAAGATTTGTGTATGTACACCCTAACCCAAGTCTCTCTGTTACTCCACTCCCTTTAAAATTGTACCATTTAGTTTTTATTGCCTCTCCTCATTCTTTCCACCAAAATACATTACTTCACACTTCTCTGTGTTAAATTGCATCTGCCATGTGTCTGCCCATTTCCGCAGTCTGTCTATGTCCTCCTAAATATCAGAGAAATGGAAGCATTTAATTCAGTAGAACAGTGTATAAATTCAATGGGCCTGATATTACGGTGCTTTCGACAGTGTATGCACAGAATACGGAAGCCTTCAGAAAGTCCCCGCAAGTTCAGGGTTTGCGCATACACTACGCATGTGGGAAAAGCGGAACTTGCGATCTGTCAAGTTTCGCTTGGACAGATCCTTTGCATCTGCTACAAAATCATGTTTGCTGGCAGAGAATTGGGCTATTTGCCCAACTACTGCCCAGCGAATGCCCACAAAACCCTTATGCCTGGTAAAAGCAGGCTTAAGGCGTTCTTTTACCAGCTTAAGGGTTAAAATAAATGTTAAAATACACTTTATTAAATGATTAAAACTTGCACCTACATTTAAAATTAGTTCAGGTAAGTTTTAGCCCGTTTTAAAATGTTAAAATTTTTTTCTCAAAAAATGTAATTTTTATTTAAAATGCTTAATTAAAGGGCATTTTAATTAATTTTGAACACAACAATTTATTTTTATTTAAGTGATTTGAATTCTTACTTATTGGGGATTTCTAAAATGCTTATGGGGATTCCATATATAAATGGAATCTCCATAAGCATCATAGGAATCCCCCTTTTTGATGAGTTGACCAGGCCCACGTGATCTCAGGGATACTTGTGAATCGCATGCGCCCCTGAGCTCTGTGGGCCTTTAGGCAGGCATACACCTGGCGGCTCAGGATCGCAAGAATCCGAAGCTCCGGAGACGCCAGGTGCGTCGGATTTTTTTTTCGGTTCAGAGACGTATTTTTCTGGTCTGCCTCCACCATACAAATTCAGGGCCACAATGCAGATTAGTCAACCTGATGTCACACTCCTGGGAATGGGTGAACAGAAATATAAAAATGATATTCAACAGGGAAGTTAGATGGCGTAGACATAAAGAAGTTGTTTCCACTTGTGGGGGGTCCAAAATTAGGGGACATAAATATAAGATAAATCAAATAGGGAATTCAGAAGAAATTTATTTACCCAGAGAGTGATGAGAATGTGGCACTTGCTACTGCAAGGCATAGCTGAGGCGAATAGCACAGATACATTTAAGGGAAAGCTAGATAAACACATGAGGGAGAAAGTAATAGAAGGATATGTTAATGGGGCTGACGAAGAGGGTGGGAGGAGGCTCGTGTGGAGCATAAACACTGGCACGGACCAGTTGGGTCAAATGGCCTGTTTCTGCGCTGTACATTCCATACATTTCCAGATCACACCTCCTGTGCCAGTCTGGCCTCTCAATATCAACATCAAAGGGTTTGAGAGTCCCGAACAATAAATAACCTTTTGTTTTCCTCTCACATAAAAATAAACATTGAATTAATAATGGGTGCCTTTTAATTATTGCTTTGAGATGTGTTTTACCTATCACTTGATACTGTACATCTTCAAATGTTATCACAGTTTGATAGCTTTGCTTTGAAAATGTAGTTAAATCAAATTTTACAAGGACAAGGCATATGGATATTCATTAGCAATAAACTCGCAATTGTTATTGAGATATCTTCTTTACAACTACAAATGGCTTGACTGAAAACTTGTCAGGTGACCTGGTCACATGACCCTTTTATTATTATACATTAGTAGTTACATTACTACAGTAGTCCACTAGGTGGAGCAGTAGTCCACTAGGTGGAGCTAGATTACAGTTATTATCAAAACAGAGTTATGCGGATGGAAGTTGGCCGAATGGTCATTTTGAAGGACACCCAATGCCTTCTGGATCAAGTCCATGTCCATGTAAAAATGGAATAATAATGCTAGCTCATGTTTTATAGCTTAGGTCTAGCTGGGCAGTAAACCCTTAACGCTGGTGGGTTAACAATGGTAATTAAATGAATTGTTAGGGTCGAATCCAATTAATTTTAGCCAAGCAGATATTTCAGAATCTCAATGGGGTAGATTGTTTTTGGTCACATGTAGGCAAGGTTTTGATTTAATGGGCCTTAACATAGACATAGAAACATAGAAACATAGAAAATAGGTGCAGGAGCAGGCCATTCAGCTCTTCTAGGCTGCACCGCCATTCAATGAGTTCATGGCTGAACATGAAACTTCAGTACCCCCTTCCTGCTTTCTCGCCATAACCCTTGATCCCCCGAGTAGTAAGGACTTCATCTAACTCCCTTTTGAATATATTTAGTGAATTGGCCTCAACTACTTTCTGTGGTAGAGAATTCCACAGGTTCACCACTCTCTGGGTGAAGAAGTTTCTCCTCATCTCGGTCCTAAATGGCTTACCCCTTATCCTCAGACTGTGACCCCTGGTTCTGGACTTCCCCAACATTGGGAACATTCTTCCTGCATCTAACCTGTCTAAACCCGTCAGAATTTTAAACGTTTCTATGAGGTCCCCTCTCATTCTTCTGAACTCCAGTGAATACAAGCCCAGTTGATCCAGTCTTTCTTGATAGGTCAGTCCTGCCATCCCGGGAATCAGTCTGGTGAATCTTCGCTGCACTCCCTCAATAGCAAGAATGTCCTTCCTCAAGTTAGGAGACCCAAACTGTACACAATACTCCAGGTGTGGCCTCACCAATGCCCTGTACAACTGTAGCAACACCTCCCTGCCCCTGTACTCAAATCCCCTCGCTATGAAGGCCAACATGCCATTTGCTTTCTTAACCGCCTGCTGTACCTGCATGCTAACCTTCAATGACTGATGTACCATGACACCCAGGTCTCGTTGCACCTTCCCTTTTCCTAATCTGTCACCATTCAGATAATAGTCTGTCTCTCTGTTTTTACCACCAAAGTGGATAACCTCACATGTAAGTCCAGAACTCCTATTACTATGAATGAGAAACCCCCCCAAGACACCCAAAATACAATAAAAAATAGAAAATAAACTACATATTTAACTTCATTTAAATTAAAGTTGTTTTAAAAAAATATTTTCCCGACTTTTTTAAAAGCTTTTTAATTAAGCCTTAAAATAAACTTACCTTAATGGGGAGGGTTTTTAACAATAAAATGTGTTTTATAACTTTATTTTAAAATGATTTTGTGTATTTTTAAATATTTGTGCCTGTAAAAGTGGACTATATGCCTGCTTTTTCAGGCGCAAGATTTTAAAGGACATTTGCAGAGCAAGATATTCGTAAATATTGGAAATCTTGCCCTGCAAGTGTCCTCACTCCCAATATATGGAGGATCTGTCAAGCCAGAAACTTGACAGATCAGAAAAGCCGGTTTTCAGCACATGCGCACTGCACGCTGAAAACCGGCTTTTCCGATGCCTTCCTGGGTCCGTAGAAACTTCGTACGGACCCAGGACATCGGAATTTCAGGGCCCATGCTGATCAATGCAAGGAAAATCAATATTTATTGTCATAGAAACAAAGAAACATAGAAAATAGGTGCACGAGTAGGCCATTCGGCCCTTCGAGCCTGCACCGCCATTCAATGAGTTCATGGCTGAACATGCAACTTCAGTACCCCATTCCTGCTTTCTCACCATACCCCTTGATCCCCCTAGTAGTAAGGACTACATCCAACTCCTTTTTGAATATATTTCGTGAATTGGCCTCAACTACTTTCTGTGGTAGAGAATTCCACAGGTTCACCACTCTCTGGGTGAAGAAGTTTCTTCTCATCTCGGTCCTAAATGGCTTACCCCTTATCCTTAGACTGTGACCCCTGGTTCTGTACTTCCGCAACATTGGGAACATTCTTCCTGCATCTAACCTGTCTAAACCTATCAGAATTTTAAACGTTTCTATGAGATCCCCTCTCATTCTTCTGAATTCCAGTGAATACAAGCCCAGTTGATCCAGTCTTTCTTGATATGTCAGTCCCGCCATCCCAGGAATCAGTCTGGTGAAACTTCGCTGCACTCCCTCAATAGCAATAATGTCCTTCCTCAAGTTAGGAGACCAAAACTGTACACAATACTCCAGGTGTGGCCTCACCAAGGCCCTGTACAACTGTAGCAACACCTCCCTGCCCCTGTATTCAAATCCCCTCGCTATGAAGGCCAACATGCCATTTGCTTTCTTAACTGCCTGCTGTACCTGCATGCCAACCTTCAATGACTGATGTACCATGACACCCAGGTCTCGCTGTACCTCCCCTTTTCCTAATCTGTCACCATTCAGATAATAGTCTGTCTCTCTATTTTTACCACCAAAGTGGATAACCTCACATTTATCCACATTATACTTCATCTGCCATGCATTTGCCCACTCACCTAACCTATCCAAGTCACTCTGCAGCCTCATAGCATCCTCCTCGCAGCTCACACTGCCACCCAACTTAGTGTCATCCGCAAATTTGGAGATACTACATTTAATCCCCTCGTCTAAATCATTAATGTACAATGTAAACAGCTGAGGCCCCAGCACAGAACCTTGCGGTACCCCACTCGTCACTGCCTGCCATTCTGAAAAGTACCCATTTACTCCTACATGCACATCAAGGTAATGAAACCAGCTCACCATGTTTACTAACTATTGGGAAGTATGCTGAGTAAATGCAAGAGGGGTGGGAAATATTTTGCTCAAAATTGCTTTGTGTGCTTTGAAAAAACTTATTTGCATTACTTTGCAAGAGTACAGTACCATGAATGCACACGCACTGAATATAGATTCAATCAGAATATGTTGGACCAAATTGTCCTTTCACAGCTGGTATCAGGCAGGACACCCTCTATATGAATACTTTTATGTCATTGGGAACTCCAGACAATAACAGTGCCAAGTCTGACAGTGCCATACATGTCAACTCTCAACATTTGCTTTTATGGGAAAGATAGCAGAGTGTCTATGTTACTGGACTAATAATCTGGAGACCCAGATTAATGATCTGGAGATGTGAGTTCAAATCCTACCACAGCATCTGGGGAATTTAAATTCAGTTAATTGAATAAATCTGGAATTAGCATAAAAAATAGGAGCAGGAGTAGGCCATAAGGCCCCTGGAGCCTGCTCCACCATTCAATAAGATCATGACTGATCTAATCATGGACTCTGCTCCCCATAACCCCTTGTTGTTTAAGGAACTGTCTACTTCTGTCTTAAATGTATTTAATGTCCCAGCTTCCACAGCTCTCTCAGGCAGCGAATTCCACAGATTTAGAACCCTCTGAGCGAAGAAATTTCTCCTCATCTCAGTTTTCAATGGGCAGCCCCGTATTCTAAGATCATGCCCTCTAGTTCTAGTCTCCCCCACCAGTGGAAGTATCCTCTCTGCATCCACCTTGTCAAGCCCCCTCATAATCTTACACGTTTCGATAAGATCACCTCTCATTCTTCTGAATTCCAATTAGAGGCTCAACCTACTCAACCTTTCCTCATAAGATAACCCACTCATCCCCGGGATCAACCTAATGAACCTTCTCTAAACTGCCTCCACAGCAAGTATATCCTTTCGTAAATATGGAAAACAAAACTGCATGCAGTATTCCAGGTGTGGCCTCAACAATACTCTATACAGCTGTAACAAGACTTCCCTGCTTTTATATTCCATCCCCTTTGCAATAAAGACCAAGATTCCATTTGTCTTCCTGATCACTTGCTGTACCTGCATAATCCTTTTGTGTTCATGCACAAGTACCCCCAGGTCCTGCTGTACTGCAGCACTTTGCAATCTTTCTCGATTTAAATAATAACTTGCTCTTTAATTTTTTTCTGCCAAAGTGCATGACCTCACACTTTCCAACATTATACTCCATCTGCCAGATTCTTGCACACTCACTTAGCTTGTCTATGTCCTCCTGCAAACTTTTTATGTCCTCCTCACATAGTGCCCTTCCTCCCATCTTTGTATCGTCAGCAAACTTGGCTACGTTACACTCAGTCCCCTCTTCCAAGTCGTTAATATAGAGTGTAAATAGTTGGGGTCCCAGCACTGATCCCTGCGACACCCCACTCATTACTGATTTCCAACCAGAGAGTGAACCACTTATCCTGTCTCTCTGTTTTCTGTTTGTCAGCCAATCTTCTATCCATGCTAGTAATAGTGACCATGAATCTATTGATTGTTGTAAAAACCCATCTGGTTCACTAATGTCCTTTCCCGGTCTGGCATATATGTGACTTCCAGACCCACAGCAATGTGGTTGACTTATAATGGCCCAACAAGCCACTCAGTTGTATGAAACCATTGACAAAATCAGAATTGTGGGAGCACATTCACCACAGGGACTGCAGTGGTTCAAGAAAGTGGCTCACCACCACCTTCTCCAGGGCCATTAGGGATGGACAATAAATGCTGGCCTTGTCAGCGATGCCCATGTCCTGTGAACAAATAAATGTTTAAAAAAAAATCTCACTCCTCTCCTGTGGCTGTCCCTGAGTACTCTGCAATCTGCTTCTGTGCATGCACATATTTTTTGCGCTCATTCACAAACACATTTTGATCTTGTAGCTTCCTTTGGCCTCAGAATGAATCCCAATGCCTCGAATTCTCATATCATCTGCTACTTATTTCCAATCAGCCTGAGAAATTGCCCTTTTGCCATTCTAACCAGTTTTCAATACAATTTGCTACCTTCCTCTAATTCAGTACTATTTAATCTTCTAGGAACATAGGAACAAGTGTCGGCCATTTAGCCCCTAGAGTTTGTTCTGCCATTCAATGAGATCTTGGCTGATCTGTGACCTAACTCCACATACCCATCTTTGTCTCATATCCTTTAATAACTTTGGTTAACAAAATTCTATCACTCTCAGATTTAAAATGAACAATGAACCTAGCATCAGCTGCGATTTTGGGAAGAGAGTTCCATTTCTACCACAACTTGTGTGTAGAAGTGTTCCCCAACTTCACTCCTGAAAGGCCTGGCTCTATTTTTTACGCTATGATCCCTAGTCCTAGACTCCCCAACCAGCGGAAATAGATCTCCAATAGTCTCCTGTTTGGTTCCTTGTCAAAGGCTTTCTGAAAGTCCACAAACACCGCATCCATTGCATTCTCCTCCATCCACCATATCTGCCAGAGAAGGTTTGAGGGGAGTGGTCTTTGATGTTGGGCAGAAGGAAAGTGTCTGAATTTAAAGACCTAAAATATAAGTAGATTGCTGCTTTTTGCAGATAAACTTCTGTTGTCGGTGAATAGAAAAGATTACAGATGCATAAAATATAGTTCATCTGTAGAATCATAATTCACATGTATCTGTAGCTGTCCCCATTGCTATCCGAGGAAGTTTGTTCAATTTAAAAAATGATATGTGTGGAACAACTAAATAGATCTTGGTACAATGTCTGTCAGTATATATCATTTCTGCGCAAAGATATATTGTAAAAGATAAACACGGCATGTCAAGCAGTGATAACCACAAATCATTGTTTGTGATACATACACCTGAGGAAAACACTGACATATAGGGCCCGACTTTGGTGGACATATCGCCCACTACCGCCCGCAGAACATCTGCCTACCGCTGAGAATTGGAAGTTTTGTGGACAAACAGCTGCGTATCACAGACATACCGCCCGGCGCGACTTTGGTGACTGACACACCATCTGCCGACACTGAAGACCCAACATACCGTCAAAAGCTCCAACATTGGTCACTCACTGCCGACGTACCACCCTGAAACATACCGTTCTGGAAAATGGGCTTTTATGCTTAATAATGTGGGCGGTAGCGTGTGGTGCATTCATTTGGACATTAGGAGAAGCAACAGCATTTGGAGATAAGTAGGAGCATTGGAGCAGAGCACTGCAGTTGTATTCACAAGAAAAAAATCAATTATAAAAAAATCATGGAAAATCGGGAATACCAGAGAGGAGCAGCATAATTTGGAGAACACTGAAGTTGCAGTAAGTGCCTTTAAACAGTCAGTTTAAAAAAAGAAGGCTTTTTGGAGTCTATTTAGTTTGAAAAATACAAGTTTGGAGAGAAAAGAATCCGCGTATGCGCAGTGCGTCACCATACCGTCCATCGAGGAAAGCCTTTCCCCGGCTCGACTCCATTCTGCAAGACCACCCGCTGCGCAACGCTCGCACAACATTGGCAGACCGTCAAAAAGAAGATACCAAAGTTGAGGCCTTATGTCTCGGGGGTTTCCCGACGGTGAAAAACGACTAACCGCCGCGATACTACCTGGAACTCGGCGGACCATTGGTAAGCACCAAAGTCGGGCCCATTGCATTTCCTTAGGATTTTCAGATTTAAGAGAGACTGGCGACTGAGTTTTGAAAGGATTCATCGTTTGAAAGGTGCTTCAAAGTGTAGTACACGTAAGGGGGAAATCACCTCAGCTGAAGGTGAAGTGGATGTTGGCCCCACATACCCCTCAGAAATTCCTTCAGAGGTCCCTACAAAACTCTGAATGACTACATGCTAGAGCAATATGAGGAATGGCTGCTGGCGTTGCACAAACATATGGAGCACACAGACTAGAGAGCCTGTCTACTCTACAAACATGTGTGGTCCAGCTGCATGATATTATATAGTCTCATTATGGCAGACACAAGCAAGGCTCCCATCAGTCGGTGCACATCTTCATCTTTAAGGCTCGGGGAGGTTTAGCAGTGGAGGGGTAATAAGGTTGGCATCTGCCTCTTGAAGACACCGGTTTACTTGCTTGATGCCTTCCCAAAGTTTGAGGTACTTTCAGGCAGGCCATTTAAGATGCAGCAATAGGGGATGGATTTTTTTGCTGTTCGACAACCGATTGTGGACTTCATTCCTTGGGTGGATACTTTCTTTTTTCAGATTGCAGTTGATTACCTCCTCTTTGCTGATGTCCCTTCAGAAATGATAGTGGTTCCTGAATTTGGATGGCACAGAATCAGCAGATGATGATTCACCCAAGCGACAAAGAAGGAACTGAACCATTAGTTTTTTCCATACATCCCATGGAATTTGAAGCAGGTGTCATATTAGAAGAGATTTGTGAAGCAGATCCAGTTTCACTATGGGTTATAGTGAACAGTACTAGTTACGCATACTTTCATCAGCCATATATCTGACATGCGTAAAAACCTATCATGGTGATTACAAGGGGGGTCATTTACGTCTGCCTACTGCTCTGTTTTTCAGTGCGATAGGCAGATGAAAATGAAGAACCAATACCTCGCACTCATTGGGTGCCCGAGATATGCCAAAGTTGACTTTTGAGTGGGCTTCGAAATAGGTGACCAGAGCTCCTACCCGAAACAGACGGGAGTCTGATAAAAATGTTTAAATTGTGGTCATATTCCATATGTAGGACCCCAATGCAATTTTGGTCTTCAATTTGGCAGAGCATGAAGTCCACCCATTCTGCCCAGTAGAACTGAGTACTGAGCGGCCAAAGCAAGGGTCCTTAAGTCTCTGCCTGCCTCCTCAAAAATTTCCCAACTGCTAACCATTCCTCAAAATCCCCCCAGGATTTCATCCCCTGATTTGATGGCTCACTTATAGCCTGGCTCCATGGAGGAGCCATCGCATTTCCCGCCGCTCTCCAATTGGTGAGCTGGCTATCAACATTGGTGCAGCCCTTGCAGCTCTTCAATATTACAATCTCCACCACTTATAGTGGGCGTGTTCGTGTTAACTCCATTATTTTACATGGAATTTACAGTGTAGAGACAGGCCGTTCGGCTTAACCTGTCCATGCCGGTGTTTATGCTCCACATGAGCCTCATCCCACCTCTCTTCATCTCACCTTCTCAGCATAACCTTCTATTCCTTTCCCCCTCATGTACTAACCTAGCTTCCCTTTAAATGCAAATGTTATTTGCCTGAACAACTCCATGTGGTAGTGAGTTCCACATTCTCATCACTCTCTGGGTAAAGATGTTTCTCCTGAATTCCCTATTGGATTTATTAGTGACTATCTTATTTTATGACCCCTAGTTTTGGATTCCCCCCACCAATAGAAACATATTCTCTACATCTACCCTATCAAACCCTTTCATAATGTTAAAGACCTCCATCAAGTCAAACCTCAGCCTTCTCTTTTCTAGAGAAGGAGCCCCAGCCTGTTCAATCTTTCATTCTATTTGCAGTGGACGGTAAAACCATCTGATTGTAGCTGCCCGAAGTATCCATCAGCATGTTCACAGTGCTAACTGTTAACAACTGTGGGAGGTAGTGGGAATGCGGAGACATTGAACGGCCTCAATCAGCTGTTCGCACCGTGGGTATTGAGGGAAGCTCCCAACCAGGTCTCGCCGCGTTGAGTGACAGCTTCATGCACTTACTTGAATAAAGGATATTCCTTGTCACTTCCGTGAATCATGAAGATGGATTCATGGATGGGCCGGCTTCAATCAGCTTCGGGAGGCAGTCAGAAAGTGGCAACTTCGGGCAGCTTCGATTGGGTGGGTACTGAACTGCAAAAAATGGCTGGTACACTTAATGTATTTTAAGTGGCGTCATTGTAATTGAAGCCTCTGGTGATGGCAAATAGTCAACATCATTTGCTCAGTTATAGGTGCTGTCTGGAATAATCGGGGAAAGTGTAAGAGGTGGGGAAACTATTGTAATGAGGTCTGGCCAGGAAAATGTTTCCATAGAATCATAGAAAATGTTTTTTCATAGAAATTTACTGCATGGAAGGAGGCCATTTCGGCCCAACGTGTCCTCACCGGCCAACAAAGAGCTATCTAGCCTAATCCCACTTTCCAGCTCTTGGGCCATAGCCCTGTAGGTTGTGACACTTATAGTGCACATCCAAGTACTTTTAAAATATGGTGAGGGTTTCTGCCTCTACCACCCTTTCAGGTAGTGAGTTCCAGACCCCCATCACCCTCTGAGTGAAGAAGTATTGCCTCAAACATCCTCTAAACCTCCTACATTTAAATCAATGCCCCCTGGTTGTTGACTCCTCTTCTGAGGGAAATATGTCCTACCTATTCACTATTAAGCCTAGTCATCATTCGTCTTTTGACATAGAAGAAGTCAGCCAGAATGTAATTTCATTATTCAATTCAGTGAGCTCTTTGAGATGACTAATGAGACCCATTCTTGCTCGGGATGTGCATCCGCAGAGTGAACAGTGGATCCCGGATGGTCCAAGTTGGGGATCTTGGGTTTTCAGGTGAAACTTCCTCAGCTGGCGTCCACATTCAGCATCAGCAGTTCAATGAGCCTCATGGTAGGAGGTGCCTTCATTGATGGTTTTTGGCCACATTTTCTTATCTTGAGCAAGTTGTTCCGACTGATGGATGTCGATTTTATATTGTTTCAGAGTCTCTTTTACTCAGTCCTTCTATCTCTTTTGCTGTCCACCAAGAGATAACGTCCCCATTGTCAATGCACCATAACAGATCTTGTTCAGGATTTGTTCATCAGATATTTGCACCACATGACCTGATCATAATTAAGCCCAGTAAAGACTCTCTCAAAGATATGCAGCTGGGGGACTCACCTATGAGAGCGAACTCAGAAATAGGAGCAGAAGTAGGCCATCTGGCCCCTCAAGCCTGCTAAGACACAAGAGCTGAAAATCTACAGTAAAGAAAGAACTTGTATTTATTTAGTGTCTTTCAAGACTTTAGAACATCCCAAAGTGCTTTACAGCCAATGAAGTAGTTTTGAAATGTAGTCATGGTTGTAATGTAGGAAACACATTGCAACATTTTTGAATGGTAAGAGATTGGGAAATGTTGGTGTTCAGAGGCACCTGTGCGTCTTTGTACATAAATCACTGAAAGTTAACATGCAAGTGCAGCAAGTAATTAAGAAAGCAAATGGTATGTTGATCTTTATTACAAGAGGATTTGAGTATAAGAGTAAAGACATCGTACTGCAATTATATAGGGCCCTGGTGAGACTGCACCTGGAGTATTGTGCACAGTTTTGGTCTCCCTACCTAAGGAAGGATATACTTGCCGTAGAGAGAGTGCAACAAAGGTTCACCAGACTGATTCCTATGAGGAGAGATTGAGTAGAATCAGCCTATATTCTCTAGAGTTTAGAAGAATGAGAGGTGATCTCATTGAAACATACAAAATTCTTACAGGGCTTGACAGGGTAGATGCAGGGAGGATGTTTTCCCTGGCTTGGGAGCCTAGAACCAGGGGTCACAATCTCAGAATAAAGGGTTGGCCATTTAGGACTGAGATGATGAGAAACTTCTTCACTCAGAGGATGGTGAATCTTTGGAATCAAAGGATATGGGGATAGTGTAGGAAAGTGGAGTTGAGGTAGAAGATCAGCCATGATCTTATTGATCGGCAGAGTAGCCACGAGAGGCCGAATGGCCTGCTCCTGCTTCTATTTCTCATGTTTTTATGTTCTTACACGGCAGCCAGTTTGTGCACAGCAAGGTCCCACAAACAGTGAAGTGATAATGACCAGATAATCTGTTTTCGTGATGTTGGTTGAGGGATAAATATTGGCCAGGATAACTCTCCTCCTCTTTTTCAAAATAGTGCCATGGGATCTTTCACATCCACCTGAGAAAGCAGATGTCTCATCCGAAAGACGGCACCTCCAACAGTGCAGCACTCCCTCAGCACTGGAGTGCCAGCCTAGGTTTTGTGCTCAAGTCCCTGGAGTGGGACTTGAACCCACAAAGAATGGGAGAAACAACCAAAAGAAAATAACAGCGATGACCTATCTCACTATAGAATGCATTTCCAGTTTTGGTACAGGTTGCATTTCACTGTGTATTGTGTACAGTTTAATACATATTTTATGTTTTGCTGCATATGATTTATGGATTTCATTATACATATGTCTCAATAGACTACCAACTTCCTGCTCAGAGAATGTGTCTTTATAAAGCCTTGAGGAAGATTAACAAACTTTTTCTTGCTGTAAATCAGCCACAGTTACTGAAGCTGAGCCGAGACAATTTTATTTATTGGAATGGCTTTTCTGGGTGATTAGTTCATCTTTGGAAATGTCAGAATTCTTTTACAAGTCCTTTGAGTAAATAGAAATAGACTATTTTTAAAAAATGGCATTTTTTTTTGCAAGTGGAAATGCAACAAAACAGTGGGAAAATAACAAACCTCTGAGACTGACTTAGAGTGAAATTCATCCTGTTGATAATTTGGCTGAAAAAGTTACAGTGCATCTCCATTAGCATATGTGCCTTCAGCTGCCTAGGCCTTAAGCTCTGGAATTCCCTCCCTAAACCTCTCCGGCTCTGTACCCCTCTCTCCTCATTTAAGATGCTCCTTAAGACCTACCCCTTTGACCAAGCTTTTGGTCACCTGTCCTAATATCACTTTACGTGGCTCGGTGTCAAATTTTGTCTGATAACGTTCCTGTGAAGCTCCTTGGGACGTTTTACTATGTTAAAGCTGTTACATAAATGAAAATTGTTGTTGTTGTAAGTATGTTTCCCACTTACATCAACTTTTTTGCTCAAGTCATCTATGAGAGAAATTCACATTCACCTCTCCCTCCGTTCTAAGTATATGAACTAAAAAATAACTTGAATGAAAATAAGAAGCTAAGTTCAAACAGCAAAAAGTGTGAAAAGTGTATCTAATTTATCAAATGGACAGAAATTGTTGATTTGCTCATTCAGGCCACATTTTGATTTCCAGCTGTAGCGCAATGTACTAGCCGACTGATTTTCTGTTCCAGTATAATGTTCTCTGGAAACCAATCTTCTGCCTGTTAGTACATAATAATCAAATTCTACATGAAAATGATCAGTCTAATCCTTACTATAGACTGTTGCAATCTGCCAGCGGAAACGACTTTGATATTTCTACTTGCTTCCTCTTCATAATTTATAAGAGGAGGCAAGCAGCGACTGTAAATCTAGTCATTTTTAGCACAAATCATGATACAGTCACTAATAATTTTAAAAATAATTAGTGGCAGGGGGAATGGGAGAGGTGAGTGAGAAGATTGCCTCTTGTCACGATCAGCTGCTTGAAAATGCCTATAGTGTGTTCACTGATAAGTCTGGTGGCTGCAGGTGCCTCATAATGTTGGGGAATAGTAGCTTTGGAGTTGTCTCTGTGCCTGGAATGAGCGTTCTACCCCAGAGGGTATTTGATGCTCAGTCATTGAGTATATTCAAGACAGAGATCGATAGATTTTTGGATACCAAGGGAATCAAGGAATTTGAAGATTGAGACTAATATGTCCTTACAATACAGTATAAATGCACACAAGGCCCATACGAGAGAGAAGGTCACTCTGTGACCAGCAACCTTTATTCCAGCACTGAAGTGGAGAAGACAGGTGGAGTTTCCCCTTTTATACCTGAAAGTCCCGGTTAGGAGTGTCTCCCACAAGTTCACCGCCTAGTGGTCAGTGTTCTCATGGTGTACAACTTAGGTCAGTTTATACATGGATTACAATGACAGTTGAATACATGACATCACCTCCCCTCCCAAAGTCTTATTGGGATCACAGGTTAAGTCTCTCTGGTGGTTTACGCTCCCTTGTAGAGCGCCTGAATTGGAGCTCCGGTTGTTGGGCGCTGGCCTGAGTGTCTGCTGTTTGCGGTGCCTCAGGCCTGTCCGGACTGCCCACAGTGACTGGGCTCTCCTCCACTTGGTTCCGGTGTTCGGTCACCTGTGGTGGAGTGAACTCTACATCGTGTTCTTCCTCTGCTTCTTCGATGGGGTTGCTGAACCTCCTTTTTGTTTGATCCACGTGTTTGTGGCAGATTTGTCCATTGGTAAGTTTAACTACCAGAATCCTATTCCCCTCTTTGGCAATCACAGTGCCTGCAAGCCATTTGGGCCCTGCAGCGTAGTTGAGGACAAAGACAGGGTCATTGACATCAATACGTTGCGCCCTCGCATTCCCGTCATGGTAGTCACATTGTGACCGGCGCCTGCTCTCAACAATTTCTTTCATGGTGGGGTGTATAAGGGATAACCTGGTTTTGAGTGTCCTTTTCATTAGCAGCTCTGCGGGTAGAACCCCTGTGAGCGAGTGTGGTCGAGATCTATTGGCCAACAGGAGGCATGATAATCGGCTTTGTAGGGAACCCCCTTGGATTCTTAGCATCCCCTGTTTGATTATCTGCACTGCTCATTCTACCTGACCATTTGAGGCCGTCTTGAACCGTGCCATTCTGACATGGTTGATACTATTTCCTGCCATGAAGTCCTGGAATTCAATGCTTGCAAAGCACGGGCCATTGTCACTGACCAAGATGTCCGGTAGACCATGGGCAGCGAACATTGCCCGTAGACTTTCTACCGTGGCAGAGGATGTGCTTGAATTGAGAATGTCACACTCGATCCATTTGGAGTAGGCGTCTACTACAACCAAAAACATTTTTCCCATGAAAGGACCTGCGTAGTCCACATGGATGCGTGACCATGGCTTGGCGGGCCAGGACCAGGGGCTAAGGGGGGCTTCCCTGGGCTCATTGCCCAGCTGGGCACACGTGTTGCACCTGCGAACACAAAGTTCCAGGTCTACATCTATCCCTGGACACCAAACATGTGACCTGACAATTGCCTTCATCATGACAAAACCTGGGTGCTCATTGTGGAGTTCTCGGATGAACGCCTTTCTGCCCATCTGGGACATGACTACTCAGTTTCCCCATAGTAGGCAATTGGCTTGAATCGAGAGTTCATCCTTGCGCCTGTGAAATGGTTTAAATTCATCAGGGCATGCCCCGTACGTGGCTGCCCAGTCCCCATTCAGGACATATTTCTTGACTAAAGACAGTAGCAAGTCTCTATTTGTCCAGACTTTGATCCAACGGGCTGTCACGGGTGAGCCTTCGCTTTCGAAAGCTTCAACAGCCATGACCATCTCAGCTGCATGCTCGGTTGTCCCCTCGGTGGTGGCTAATGGGAGCCTGCTGAGTGTATCGGCGCAGTTTTCAGTACCCAGTCTGTGCCGAATTGTATAGTCATAGACAGCTAACATGAGTGCCCACCTCTGTATGCGGGCCGATGCATTTGCATTTATGGTCCTGTTGTCGGCCAAAAGGGACGTTAGGGGTTTGTGATCTGTCTCCACCTCAAATTTCCTGCTAAACAGGTATTGGTGCATTTTTTTTACTGCATATACACATGCAAGTGCTTCCTTTTCTACCATCCCGTAGCCCCATTCTGCCTGGGACAGACTTCTGGAGGCATAAGGTACCGGCTGTAACTGACTCTTGGAATTAGCATGCTGCAACACACCCGACCCCATAGGACGATGCATCGCACGTTAAAACAAGTTTTTTACATGGGTCATATAGCGTTAAGAGATTGTTGGAGCATAACAAATTGTGTGCTCTATCAAAAGCCTTTTCCTGGCTGTCCCCTCAGACACATTCGCGACCTTCGCGTAGGAGCACGTGTAGCGGCTCTAACAGCGTGCTCAATTTGGGAAGAAAGTTACCAAAATAGTTCAGGAGCCCGAGGAACGAACGCAGCTCCGTCATATTACGGGGTCTGGGTGCTCTCTGGATCGCTTCCGTTTTGGACGCAGTAGGTCTGATCCCATCTGCTGCTACCCTCATCCCCAGGAATTCTACCTCACGAGCTACGAAGACGCACTTCATCTTTTTCAGTCACAGTCCTACCCGGTCCAGTTTGCGTAGCACCTCCTCCAGGTTGTGGAGGTGTTCTTCAGTATTGCAACCTGTGATGATGATGTCGTCTTCAAAAACCACCGTCCCTGGAATCGACTTGAGGAGACTTTCCATGTTTCATTGAAAGATCGCGGCGGCCGAGCGAATCCCGAACGGACATCTGTTGTACTCAAACAACCCCTTGTGTGTCATGATGGTGGTCAGTTTCTTCGACTCACTTGCCAACTCCTGGGTCATGTAAGCTGAGGTCAGGTCCAATTTTGAAAAAAGTTTGCCACCGGATAGTGTCACAAAGAGGTCCTCCGCTCTCGGTAGTGGGTACTGGTCTTGGAGTGACACACGATTGATGGTGGCCTTGTAATCACCACATATCCTGACCGACCAATCCGCCTTGAGCACCGGCACAATCGGGCTCGCCCAATCACTGAATTCGACTGACGAGATGATGCCTTCCCTCAGCAGGCGGTCCAATTCGCCTTCTATCTATTTCCGCATCACATACAGCACCGCTCTGGCCTTGTGGTGTACTGGCTTGGTGTCTGGGTTTTTGTGAATCACTCCTTGGTCCCCATGAAAGTGCCAATGCCGGGTTAGAATAGTGAGTCAAATTTGTCCGGGACCTGTGAGCATGATATTCGCTCCACAAAACAAGTTGCATTGACATCGTCCCATTTCCAGTTCATGACAGCAAGCCAACTCCTCCCCAACCATGCGGGCCCATCCCCCGGGACAATCCAGAGTGGCAACCTGTTCTCCGAATCTTTGTGGGTCATGACTACCGTGGCGCTGCCTCGCACCGGAATGATCTCCTTTGTATATATCCGTAGCTGTGCAATAATCGGCAATAATTTTGGCCTCCTGGCCTTGGACGCCCACAACTTGTCGAACTGTTTGATACTCATCAGGGACGGGCTGGCCCCCCCGTGTCTAGCTCCTTTGATACTGGGATGCCATTGAGGAGCACTTTCATCATTATCGGTGGTGTCCTGGTGTATGAACTGTATATGTGCTCCAGATGAACTCGCTGAACTTCAGCTTCCAGCGATTTCCCCCAGTGTCCATTTGGCCTTGTAGGGCTTACATCGGGCCCGTCCTCCTCGTACATCAACCTGGCTGCAGGCTTCCTGCACATACGCGCCAAGTGACCACTGACGTTGCAATTTCTGCAGGTATATTGCTGATACCTACAAGCTCTGGCTGTGTGTTTGCCTCCACACCTCCAACATGAACCGTTGTTGGAAACAAAAGGTCCATTACCAGTCGATCGTCTCTGCCTGTCTCTGTAACTGTCCTTAAATGCACCATTGACAGGTGTTGATGGCCCCATTACTGGCCGCATTGTCCATTGTGATGGCATGAATCGCCATTCAGCTAGCCATTGTCTCTGTTGAATTACCCCTTTGGGTTCAACTACATGCTCGGGCATGTTCGATTGCCCCTGTCTGCCTAGAGAACTGTGCCGCGTTAACAATGTTGACTCCCTGTCCAGGTTAGGAGTGTCTCCCACAAGTTCACCACCTAGTGGTCAGTGTTCTCACAGTGTACAACTTAGGTCAGTTTATACATGGATTACAATGATAGTTGAATACATGACAGAGACGGAAGGTAGAAGATCAGCCATGATTTTATTGAATGGCAGAGCAGGCTCGAAGGACTGAATGGCCTACTCCAGCTCCTATTTCTTAAGTTCTTATAGAATCTTTTACTTCTTCCTGATTTATTACAGGAAATGATACCCACAGATAATATATGTGGTGATGCATACAGTTCCTGAGCTCAGGTGGTCATCCCGCAATCTTTCCCCTGATCTCACTTACAATGCTACGGTTATTATACCCTCAGCTACAGACCTTTATATCATGTCTTTCCATGAGATTTACCCTCGATTTGCCTTAATTAAGATCATCTCCATTCCAGAGACTTGCTGTCTCTATGGTAACAGTGAGTGACAGCTTCATGGCCATCACGCATTTATGTCAGTGATGGGCTTTAAGACAAAGCATAAGCTATCTGTCTCCTTACGTCCACAGAAAAGGTAAATATATGGTTGTAAGACAGCTAGATTTATTTACCAGAAGGCCAGAGCGTAAAACTAGGTTTTATGACACCAGTTTGTACCAGCATTGAAAAAGACTTGGACATGTTCCAGCTACTGCTTGCTTTAGCAGTTTTCTGCAGACACTAGGCTGGATTTTCGGCAGGTTTGCAACCGGGTTTTCGCTGCAATTAGACCCTCTGCTCCTGTTTACAAGTACCTCCGGGGAGAGATGTGCCGATGTGTAACGATGCGGATTGCATTTGCGACTGACTTTCGGCACTCTCCCGACCCGTACGCCATGCCCAGAATACGATAGGTCAAACCCTGTCGGTGCAGCCTTCAAAGCAGCGGTAAGTATGAAAACCTGCAAAAAAGGTAAGTTAAAGTTTTTATTTTTACATTTTTTTTTGCCGCCATTAGATAGGTAAGGGTCTTGTAAATGTTTGGAAATTGTTCGGAATGTGTTTTGGAATTTTTTTTCTTTTTCCCCACTCCCAAGGCCTCTCTTGCAGTGCTCCCAGCCCCAGACTAAAGTTGTCAAAACTTGCGTTTTTCACCACAAATGCTTGTGCAACGCTTCCCTTACCAACGCAGACGTAAATGTCAAACGTTCGGGCTAAAAAGGGTTGTGGAGCAAAAATGGTAAGTTTCACATATCGCTACCGTTTTCACCAAAAAACCCCAAAAGCTGAAAATTCAGCCCACTGACTTTTAATCATAGAATCGAGCCCTCAATACAAGATGGAATCCGAGCACAATCTCAATGTCGAATAGCTTCTCTAACACATATCTTCACAGAACTACTGCTTGTGCGTGTCTCCATGGTGTCATAAGCTTATGCTTGAGAGGGTAGCCTTGGTCTCCATTAGCCATTCTTGCTGTCTGCCTGCTGTATTCCAATAGTCCCAGTACAGAGGATTTGTCGTAAAATGAAACACTGATTTTCAGTTTTTGGAACGATAAGCGAGTAAAGGGTTATGGGGAGCGGGCAGGGAAGTGGAGTTGAGGCCAAGATCAGATCAGCCATGATCTTATTGAATGGCGGAGCAAGCTCGAGCAGCCAAAATGCCGACTCCAGTTCCGAGTTCTTATGTTCTTATGAGTCGTTGTTTCTCTAAAGTTTCATACTGTCTTCTCTCATGGGACTTTCCAAGGGGCATAATGGGAGCATTGGTTGTAATTTACCAAAATTCCCTGGATTCTGGGGAGGTCCCAGCAGATTGGAAAACTGCAAATGTAACGCCCCTATTTAAAAAAGGAGGCAGACAAAAAGCAGGAAACTATAGACCAGTTAGCCTAACATCTGTGGTTGGGAAAATGCTGAAGTCCATTATTAAAAAAGCAGTAGCAGGACATTTGGAAAAGCATAATTCAGTCAGGCAGAGTCAACATGGATTTATGAAGGGGAAATAATGTTTGACAAATTTGCTGGAATTATTTGAGGATGTAACGAACAAGGTGGATAAAGGAAAATCAGTGGATGTGGTGTATTTGGACTTCCTGAAGGCATTTGACAAGGTGCCACATAAAAGGGTACTGCACAAGATAAAAGTTCAGGGGTTGGGGTAATATATTAGCATGGATAGAGAATTGGCTAACTAACAGAAAACAGAGAGTAATTCTCAGGTTGGCAATCAGTAACTAGTGGGGTGCCACAGGGATCAGTGCTAGGACCCCAACTATTTACAATCTATATTAATGGCTTGGATGAACGGCCGAGTGTAACGTAGCCATATTTGATGACGATACAAAGATGGGAGGAAAAGCAATGTGCGAGGAGGACACATTATTCTGCAAAAGGACATAGACAGGCTAGGTGAGTGGGCAAAAATTTGGCAGATGGAGTATAATGTTGGAAAGTGTGAGGTCATGCACTTTGGCAGAAAAAAATCGAAGAGTAAGCTATTATTTAAATGGAGAAAAATTGCAAAGTGCTACAGTACAGCGGGACCTGAGGGTAATTGTGCATGAATTACAAAAGGTTAGTATGCAGGTACAGCAAGTGATCTGGAAGGCCAATGGAATCTTGGCCTTTATTGCAATGGGGATGGAGTATAGAAGCAGGGAAGTCTTGCTACAGT
The DNA here is from genome assembly GCF_044704955.1 of Pristiophorus japonicus. Taxonomy (NCBI): domain Eukaryota; kingdom Metazoa; phylum Chordata; class Chondrichthyes; family Pristiophoridae; genus Pristiophorus; species Pristiophorus japonicus. Next base: position 236,970,211 of record NC_091977.1, on the reverse strand, counting down.
TATACAGGGTATTAGTGGGGCCACACCTGGAATACTGCTTACAGTTTTGGTTTCCATATTTAAGAAAGGATATACTCGCTTTGGAGGGAGTTCAGAGAAGGTTCACTAGGTTGATTCCGGAGATGAGGGGATTGACATATGACTAAATATATTCAAAAAGGAGTTTGATGAAGTCCTTACTACTAGGGGGATCAAGGGGTATGGTGAGAAAGCAGGAATGGGGTACTGAAGTTGCATGTTCAGCCATGAACTCATTGAATGGCGGTGCAGGCTAGAAGGGCCGAATAGCCTACTCCTGCACCTATTTTCTATGTTTCTATGTTTCTATGAGGAAAGGTTGAGTAGGTTGGGCCTCTACTCATTGGAATTCAGAAGAATTTGAGGTGATCTTATTGAAACGTATAAGATTATAAGCGGGCGTGACAAGGTGGATGCAGAGAGGATGTTTCCACTGATAGGGGAGACTAGAACGAGGGGGCATAATCTTAGAATAAGAGGCCACCCATTTAAAACTGAGATGAGGAGAAATTTCTTCACTCAGAGGGTTGTAAATCTGTGGAATTTTCTGCCTCAGCGATCTGGTTCATTGAATAAATTTAAGACAGAGATCGACTGTTTCTTAACCAATAAGGGAATAAGGGATAATGGGGAATTGGCAGAAAAGTGGACCTGAATCCATGATCGGATCAGCCATGATCCTATTAAATGGCAGAGCAGGCGCGATAGGCCATATGGCCTACTCCTGCATCTATTTCTTATGTTCTTATGTATCTCACCCCCACCCACAGTTTAAACAGAATGGTCCTTTTCATATCCCACAAAGGAGTTACTGGGACTTCCTAACATTTGAATATCTGATTTTTTAAATGCAAAAAGGAAAAGGCAATCAAATCCAAATGGATCCAATTGTACACAATTCAATTCGAATTGCCTCTCTCTTGCCTCTAACTGCAACAGTATATCAGAGCAGAACTGGCACATTTCTAGCTTTATGTGGCTACTAAAAAAATTTGCATTGATAATAGCACTTTTCAATTTTGAGCTTCCCTAAATACATTACAATCAATGGATTACTTACGATTCAGCACTTTATGCCTGGGTTTAAAGGGATAGCGATCAAACCAGCATTGGATTAAAAAAAACATTTTCAGCACATCTGGACATTCATTTTCTGCTTTTCGGACCTTGCTGTGTATAAATTGGTTGCTGTATTTGGCTACATAACAACAGTGACTGCACTTCAAAAGTAATCCAAAAGCTAAATACTGCAGATGCTGGAAAGCTGAAATAAAAACAGAAAATGCTGGAAATACTCAGCAGGTCAGGCAGCATCCGTGGAAAGAGAAACAGAGTTAATGTTTCAGGTTGATGACCTTTCATCAGAACTCTAATAGGTTAGAGATCTAACAGGTTTTAAGCAAGTGTAGAGGTAGGGAAAGGGGGAAGGGGAGGAAAGAACAAAAGGAAAGGTCTGTGATTGGGTGGAAGGCAGGAGAGATTAAATGACAAAAGGACTGATGGTGCAAGGCAAATGGATATAATGATGGGGCAAGTAAGGAAACAAAAGATGGATGTACAGAAGGTGTAAATGGGTATATCAGAATCATCAACAGCTGCCGTCCGAAAATATGGGGGCAGACGTTATAACTTGAAATGGTTGAACTCAATGTTGATTCCAGAAGGTTGTAAAGTGCTAAATCATAAGTAATCCATTGATTGTAATGTATTTAGGGAAGCTCCAAAGTGAAAAGTGCTATTATCAATGCAAATTCTTTTGTTCTTTCTTAATATTGAAATTAAGTTCTGGCCTGTTTTGTGTAAGACTGTGCAGCAAAGCCCCTGATTTTCTGTTCTGAGTTACTCGCACCCGTGTGAAAGAGGAAACCATTTTTGAAGAATTCCCTGGCTCATTCTTTTGGAACATGTTGACAATTTTGCCAAAAGAGGTCTTCATGCATGCATTTACAGTGAGCTTAGGGATTCATCTGAGGGCATATTTTCATCGTCAGCCCTCCTGACAGAGCTTCACATGCCGGCCATGCAGATCAGAAGTTTAGGGATGGGCCCTGCATGATTCCTGGGACACTGAAGGTGTAAACCAACCCTCCTCTCACCCCGCTTGTTATGTGTAACAAGACTGCAAATACATTTTTAAAATTAGTTTCTGGGATGTGGGCGTCGCTGGCAAAGACAGTATTTATTGCCCATTTGTGAAGATTTCCTCTGTTCAGTAGATTTGGTGAGATTATGAATATATTCTAAAGGAAGGCATTCATGATTTAACTAAAAGTACCAAACAAGGCAAACCTTCACCGATGTCATTATAATGTCATTATAAATACTCCTCTATGAGAGAAAAACATAATATTTACTGAGTTATTTCTTCTGTATCTTCTTGTTCCTGACTGTGACTGTAAACACCCCTTAAGAAAGGAAGATGTGACTTTCAGATAGGAATATACAATTTGGGGCAACTAAGAAAAAGCTTTTTCGGACTGTGATCAAGCTACTCTGTCATGCACTCTACTAAACCAATTTCAGTCTTTAGGAAAGATGCTGCATAATTTCTCTCTACCCTCCATCTGCAGAATATGTATAACCTTGACCAGTTTCATTCCTTGTCTTATTATGTTCATGATCTGAGCAATTCACGAGGCCTGTCTCCACAGAGTATTCGAATATTTCCATCTCTACTTATCCTTATAATCCCCAATCCCACTTCAAACTAGATTTTGTTCAGCTCTTTTTGAAAGAGTCAGTTGACAAGGCATCAATTACTTTAACTGGGAGTCTATTTCACACATCCACTACTCTGCGGTGAAAATAGATCCTTTTAATCTCAAACCTTACTTATGCCTTGTTAATTCACTTTCTCCAGTTATCGTACAGTCAAGGTTAATGAATTTGTTTGCATGTATAATTATAAATTCCTTTCAGCATTTTAAAAACTTGGTTCAATTTTCCCCAATCCTATTTTTTCCAATGAGCACAAGTTCAGTTTTGTGAGGCTTTGTTCACAATATAGAGCTATCGTCATGGAAACATCCGTGTCAATCTTCTGAGACCTCTCCAACGCATCAATGCCTTTTTGAAGTCAGGGTGCCCAACTTTGCACACAATATTCCCATTGTGACATCCTCAATGATTCCTGCAAGGTTAGAATAACTTGTTTCAACTTATAGCAAATGTTGTTGAAATCCTTCCGAGTGCATGATTAGTCTTATTGACAACAGCTTGACATTGATTAGTTACTTAAATAGTACAGTCAATAGTCACAGAAAACAAATTTTATCTTTCCACCTTTGTATAACATGTACAAACGTCTATGGCCTGTTCCATTGTACATAGCATTACATTGATTAGCATACTAAAATCCATTTAACATTCCTTAGCCCAGTCACTTGGTTAGTCCAGATTCCTTTGAATGCTATTGAGTTCCCTTATATTGAACACTTGGTTACATAGCTGAGCATCATTAAGCAAATATTATATTATTACAAAAAATAACTTTCTTCATATCATTATGAATATTGAGGAAAACAGGGGATTGCTGCTTGTAATTTGGAAGATTCAAATTCAGCACTTCACCTAAAATCCCTGGTGAACAATATTGATATGTGTGTGTCGATCAATGATTGGTAGTGTCATGTATCTTACATTATTATATATAACTGTATCCTAACATGCTATACATGTAATAAGATATGACCTGTAACCACCAGCATACCTTACCACCAGGGGTACACTTGCAAGAGACAGGTATATAAGGACAGGTCTCAGGCAAGTGCAGCATTCCAGAGCTGTGAAATAAAGATGCAGGTCCAGAGTGACCTTGACTTCACTACATGCCTCGTGTGAATCTGTACTGAGGGGACAGGACTTTACAGTGGCTACGGGTTACGGGATTACAGAATCCACAGAATGGCGAACAACGGATCAAATGAAAAGTACAATGCGGGAGACAATTGGGAGGACTTTATAGAAAGGCTCCAGCAAAGCTTTGTAACCAAAGACTGGTTAGGCGACGATAAGGCAGACAAGAGAAGAGCCCATCTCTTGACCAGCTGTGGCTCGAAAACATACGCTTTAATGAAGGATCTGTTGGCACCCGAGAAACCAGCAAGCAAGTCGTTTGAAGAATTGAGCACACTGGTAAGAGACCACCTGAAGCCAGCGAGCAGCCTACACATGGCCAGACACAGGTTCTACAACTACAGACGCTGTGTGGGCCAGAGCATACCCGACTTCGTGGCGGAACTTCGGAGGTTGGCTAGTTTATGTGAGTTCTCCGATGAACTGAGGAGAGAAATGCTGAGAGACTTTTTCATTGAAGGAATAGGCCATGCAGGCATATTCTGAAAGCTCATAGAGACCAAGAACCTGACCTTAGAGGCAGCAGCACTGGTTGCACAGACATTCTTGGTAGGGGAAGAAGAAACGAGGTTGATTTACAATGCAGGTACGACAACTAACAAAATATCGGAACAAGAAGTTCACGGCACTAAACAAGCTGCTACCCCTATACACAGACAAAACCAGGAGAACAGGCTCTTGACTGCAGGCAGAAGCCATCAAGGGCCACAGGAATGGCCGTTCACACCTCATCAACCCACAATGCGAGCAATCAACGACAAACTGAGAGAAGCTCAAGAGAGATCAGCCAGAACGCAGCTCATTCTTTGGGAACTCTTTGAACAATGGAACAGGTCTGTGCTGGAGGTGTGGGGGTGGGCACTCGTCAAGGGGATGTCGATTTCAGAAGGCTGTTTGCAGAAATTGTGAATATACAGGGCATTTGGCCCACATGTGCAAAAAAACGGCAGCTCGGCTGGTATACGAATCGGATGGGTTGGAAAGCGGACCAGAAGATGGTGGGGACAGTACCCGGGACACCGGTGTACAGCGGGTCAACACGATCAATGGCCATGGCTCCTACAACAGGACGCCTCATATAATGATGAGGGTCCTACTCAACGGGATATCTGTCAACATGGAGCTGGATAATGGAGCGAGTCAATCTCTCATGGGCGCTCAACAATTTGAACAACTGTGGCTGCATAAAAGAGACAGACCAAAACTCATAAGGGTCGACACCACACTAAGGACCTATACCAAAGAAATCGTACCAGTCCTCAGCAACACCATGCTCTCTGTCACACACAAAGGGACAGTGAACCGACTTCCCCTGTGGATTGTCCCCGGAGACCCCCCAGCACTGCTGGGGAGAAGCTGGCTGGCAAAACTAAACTGGAAATGGGATGATGTCAGTAGAGGAATGGACCTCCTGCTCAACAGTTATAAAGCGATTTGAACATCTCTTTCAGCCAGGTGTGGGCACTTTCAAAGGGGCTAAAGTCAAAATCTACATCACACAGGATGCTGGACCGGTACATCACAAGGCCAGAGCTGCACCCTATGTGATGAGGGAAAAGATTGAACATGAACTAGACAGGCTTCAGCGGGAAGGCATTATATCACCTGTGGAATTTAGCGACTGGGCAAGTCCCATCGTCCCAGTCATGAAGCCTGATGGATCCGTACGAATCTGTGGGGACTACAAGTCTACCATAAACAGAGTCTCCCTACAGGATCAATACCCGCTGCCCAGAGCGAAGGAATTATTTGCCACATTGGCTGGAGGGAAACTTTTCTCAAAATTAGACCTCACATCTGCGTATATGACGCAAGAATTGACCGAGGAATCCAAGCTACTCACCACCATCAACACACATCGAGGCCTTATCATGTACAATCGATGCCCATTCGGCATCAGGTCGGCAGCTGCCATATTCCAGCGCAACATGGAGAGTCTGCTCAAGTCCACACCGGGGACGGTTGTATTTCAAGACGACATAATTATCACGGGCAGGGACACCAACTCCCATCTCCGTAATTTGGAGGAAGTACTAAAGCGGTTGGATCGGGTAGGCCTACGAGTCAAGAAATTTGGGCAGAATGATTGCCGCTGATGGAATCCGCCCAACAGAGTCCAAAACAGAAGCAATTCGCCTGGCACCCAGGCCCCGGAATGTCTCAGAACTGCGCGCCTTTCTCGGGCTACTCAATTACTTTGGAAACTTTATGCAGTACTTAAGCACGCTGCTGGAGCCTCTCCACGTGCTACTCAGGAAAGGGTGCGATTGGATTTGGGGGGACGCCCAGGAACGCGCCTTCAATAAGGCACTCAACCTTCTGTGTTCCAACAGTGTTTTGACTTTCTTTGACCCAGGTAAAAAGGTAGTTCTCACATGCGATGCGTCAGCGTATGGGGTCGTGTGCGTTTTGCAACATGTCAACAGTGCGGGCAAATTACAACCCATAGCTTATGCCTCCAGGTCACTTTCGCGGGCGGAGCGCGGGTATGGAATGGTAGAGAAGGAGGCGCTCACGTGCGTGTACGGTGTCAAAAAGATGCACCAATACCTTTTCGGGGCCAAGTTTGCATTAGAAACTGACCACAAGCCCCTCACATCCCTCCTATCTGAGAGCAAGGCAATAAACGCCAACACCTCGGCATGAATTCAACGGTGGGCACTCATGCTGGCGTCCTACGACTACACAATAAGGCACAGACCAGGCACAGACAACTGTGCCGACGCGCTCAGCAGGCTATCCCTGGCGACCACACAAGGGTCTGACGAACAGGACTGTGAGATAGTCATGGCAATCAATGCCTTTGAGTCCACAGGTTCGCCCATGACGGCTCGCCAAATCAGAGCCTGGACGGCCAGCGACCCCACGTTATCCTTAGTAAAAAGATGTGTCCTAACCGATAACTGGGCAGAGGCTCGCGATGCCTGCCCCGAGGAATTAAAACCCTTTCACAGGCGCATGCATGAGCTATCACTACAAGCAGACTGCCTGATGTGGGGCAGCCGAGTAGTCATGCCTCTGTGAGGCAGAGAGGCATTTGTCCGGGAGCTCCACCGCGAGCACCCGGGGATCGTTCTCATGAAGGCCACAGACAGATCCCATGTCTGGTGGCCTGATATTGACGCGGACTTGGAGCTCTGCGTCCGAAGGTGCACCATTTGTGCCCAACTCAGCAATGCCCCCAGGGAGGCTCCACTGAGCCCCTGGCCCTGGTCTACCAAACCGTGGTCGCGGGTGCACCTAGACTATGCAGGCCCATTCATGAGCAAAATGTTCCTCGTAGTTGTAGATGCATTTCAAAGTGGATCGAATGCACCATTTTAAACTCAAGCACAACCTCCACCACTGTGGAGAGCCTCGCAACCATGTTTGCCAAGCATGGAATCCCTGACACATTGGTCACTGACAATGGTCCGTGCTTCACCAGCGCAGAATTCCAAGACTTTATAATTGACCACAGCATAAATCAAGTCAAGGCGGCACCGTTCAAGCCGGCCTCCAACGGCCAGGTGGAGAGAGCAGTGCAAATCATTAAACAAGGCATGCTTAAAATCCAAGGTCCCACACTGCAGGGTCGCCTGTCGGGACTGCTGCTGGCATGCAGATCTCGTCCGCACTCACTGACTGGGATCCCCCCCCGCGCAACTATTGATGAAAAGGTCTTTAAAAACAAGGCTCTCATTAATCCTCCCAGACATGCACGAAATCGTTGAGGCAAAGCGCCGTAAGCTGACTGAGTACCATGACAGAAATTCGAGGGGGAGATGGAATAAGATAGGGGACAAAGTGTTTGTACTAAACTATGGCAGGGGTCCCAAATGGCTTGCAGGGACAGTAATGGGCAAGGAAGGAAACAGGCTACTGGTAGTACAAATGGACAATGGCAAAACCTGCCGGAGGCATGTAGACCAAGTCAAAAGCAGATTTACCAACAACACTGCGGAACCAGAGGCAGACTGCAATGTGGAACTCGCACCACACCTGGTGGACAGACAGAGGGAACAACCTGAGGAAAGGGCAATCCCAACAGGCAGCCAAGGCAAGTCAACAACAATCACACCAATCGAAACAGACAGCCCAGGCGAGATACCAGCAACCACACCCAAAGAAAAACAGACACCAAGGCAAACAACTGAACCACAACTCAGACGCTCCACGCGAGAGCATAGACCACCTGAGAGACTGAACCTATAAAGACAATAAGACCTTGGGGGAGGGTGATGTCATGTATCTTACATTATTATATATAACTGTATCCTAACATGCTATACATGACTGTAATATGACCTGTAACCACCAGCATACCTTACCACCAGGGGTGCACTTGCAAGAGACAGGTATATAAGGATAGGTCTCAGACAAGTGCAGCATTCCAGAGCTGTGAAATAAAGGTGCAGGTCCAGAGTGACCTTGACTTCACTACATGCCTCGTGTGAATCTGTACTGAGGGGACAGGACTTTACAGGTAGAATCAAACATGCTGAAAGATACAGGGGGTATAAGTCAATTTTAGCGGGGTCGCTTGTTATAAACTCAGCCAATCCACTATCGCCCATTTTAATTCGCTGCTGAAGTTCAGCTTCGCCCCCATACAGTTTATAAGATATACATCATGAATTTGTGCTCCTGGCATGGAGCTGTTCCCTTTGGGAACACACATTAGAATTTTTTTCTGTGGGCCCCTTCAAGTAAAAGATAGAAAATCCTGTGAAGCCCACTGACTTCCACGACCAAATTCCTGATATGCACTCTCCACGGGTCACAGAGCAAGAGGATAACTAAAGAAAGGGTAGGGTCTATTAGAGACCATGAGGGTAATCTGAGTGTGGAGGTGGAAGATGTGGGCATGGTTCTTAATGAATACTTTGGGTCTGTGCTTGCAAAAGAGAGGGGCAATGCAGACACTGATATCGAGGAGGAGGAGTGTGAAATATTAGATGAAATAAACATAGTGAGAGAGGAGATATTAAGGGGTTTAGCAGCTTTGAAAGTGGATAAGTCCCCAGGCCTGTATGAAATGTATCCCAGGCTGTTAAGTGAAGCAAAATAGGAAATAGCAGAGGCTTTGACGATCATTTTCCAATCCTCTCTGGCTACAGGTGTGCTACAGAGGACAGGAAGACAGTTAATGTTGTACCTTTGTTTAAGAAGGGAGAAAGGGATAGACCGAGTAATTGCAGGCCAGTCAGCCTAACCTCAGTGGTGGGAAAATTATTGGGAAAAACCCTGAAGGACAGGATAACTCTTCACTTAGAAAGACACGGATTAATCAAGGACAGTCAGCACAGATTTGTTAAGGGAAGGTTGCGTCTGACGAACTAGATTGAATTTTTCGAGGAGGTAACCAGGAGGTAACCAGGAGGGTCGATGAAGGCAAAGCGTATGATGTTACTTGCTCAGGGTGGTATTGTAACTCACCTCCTGCGTGGTCCAGGCATCTAAAGTGCTGCTTAAGCATTCCAATTGTCTTTTCGACAATATTGCTTGTGACTATGTGGCTTTCTCTTCTCGGCTTCTGTCTGGGTCTCACGCAGGGGGGTCATCAGCCAGGTGGCGAGGCCATATCCTTTGTCACCAAGCATCAAGCATTGACCTTGTGGCTGACTGGTAAACATGTCAGATATAGCGCTCTCACGCAGGAAGTGAACATCATGGATGCTGCCCGGAAATTTTGCATTTACTGCCATTATAATTTGCTTGTGGTCGACAACGAGTTGCATATTCAGGGAGTGGAATCCCTTTCGTCTCCAAAAAGCCTCTGCATCCTGAAAAGGTGCCCGCATGCCGATGTGCATACCGTCTATTGCACCCTGCAGCTTGGGAAAGTTTGCTATTCTGGAGAATCCTAGAGCCCTCTCAGTCTGTGCCTCCCTGGTCCTAGAGAAGCTGATAAAGTCCATCCTCCGTGCATAAAGGGCTTCAGTCATCTGTCAAATGCTGCAATGTGTGGCATGCTGAGATATAGTGCAAATATCGCCAGCGGAGGTCTGAAAGGAACCCGATGCATCGGAAGAAAGTGCCGCAGTTACCTTGACCTCAATGGACAGTGCGGTTCTGATGCTGCTGGTAGGCTGCAGATCTCCCTTAATGAGCTGGCATATCTTACTGATGACCTCTTTCCGGAAGCGCAGTCTCCTAAGGCACGTGCTATTGGACAAGTTCAGGTAAGACCGCTTCTCCCTGTAAGTGCGTCGGGTGTAAGTTCTCATCCTCCTCCTCCTCCTCAGTCTGCCATCTCTTTGATTGGGCACAACATACCTTCTCCCATATCTAGTCTGCAGCTTGTGCATAGTCATCAAATCAGGCTGAGAAATGACAGGCCCCATTACAATAACAATCAGGATTATACCTATTGTTCACAAACAATAAATTTATCTACTAAAACAAATAAAATTAATTAAATTCATCCACAGTATGATAAGATGTTTGTTCAGATTTACAAATCACCTTAAAATAACTACAGATTACGTCAAACACCCCAGAAGTTGAAGCAGCCTTTTATATGAAAAGTCCTCCGATTTACAAAATGGCGTCCATACCGCTGGGTTAAGGTCAGGTGAGTGCAGCTTTTTTTCAGCGTTTTTTTCGGCGAGCGATATTTTCGGCGATATGTGGGCGAGATGTCGAAAGTAACGCTCGCCGATATTATAGGCGTTCGTTTAGTCTATTCTGACCTTTACGGCAAAAAAAATGGGCGGGCGGTATTATTAATTCTCGCTGTTAACTAAATGCTGAAAGTAACGCTGGGCAGTAAATGAGCGATAAATGGGCGGTAGTTTCCATTTTTTTGCAAAATGGGCGATATCTAGGCGGTACACCTCAACTCAGCGTTAAATTAAACGTTAAGTGGGCGGTATCGATGCAAAACTAATGGAAAGTCTAGCCCTTAATAAGCATTAGACTGGTTACTTTGAAACTTCAGATAGTTTTCATTTAAAAACTGTGCAGTGAAAGTTTCCAAAGACGGATCAAACTGTAAACCCTACATGCTTCTAATTAGTGACCAGACTGCCGAGCTCCCCCAGGGGCACGTCACATGGATTTGGTCATATGGTACAAAATTAAAGTCCAGTCAGATTGTTTCCAGCAATGTCACATTTCAATGTCATGTGCAAATAAATTACCTTCTGGAAAATAGTTAACAGGCAGCCTATTGTAAGTAGTCCTTCGAGATAATCTTTCTGAGGAAATGAATGTTGAAAAGGAAAGTACATAAAGAGGACCAAATAGCAACTATTATGCTAACTAGGAAGACTGTTGCATATAAAAAAGGAAAGAAATATTCCGGAAGCTTTTTTAAAGGTACTTTTACTATTTACTACTGCAGGAAGATATCAATGAACTGGTCCGGTCGGCAGAACTGTGGCAAATGGAATTCCATACGGAGAAGTGTGAGGTAATGCATTTGAGGAGGGCTAACAAGGAAAGGGAATACATATTAAATGGTAGGCCACTGAGAAGTGTAGATGAACAAAGAGGCCTTGGAGTGCTCGTCTACAGATCCCTGAAGGTAGCAGGCCAGATAGATAAGGTCATACAGAATACTTGCCTTTATTAGCTGAGGCATACAATACAAGATCAGGGAGGTTGTGCTTGAACTGTATCAAACACTAGTTAGACCGCAGCTGGAGTACTGTGTGCAGTCTGGTCACCGCATTATAGGAAAGATATGATTGCACTAGAGAGGAGATTTATGAGGAAGTTGCCTGGACTGGAGAATTTTAGCTATGAGGAAGGATTGGATCGGCTTGGTTTGTTTTCTTTGGAACAGAGGAGGCTGAGGGGAGACCTTATTGAGGTGTATAAAATTATGAGAGGCCTAGTTGGGTGGATAGGAAGGACCTGTTTCCCTTATTAGAGGGGTCAACAACCAGGGGGCATAGATTTAAAGTAATTGGTAGGAGGTTTAGAGGGGATTTGAGGGGAAATGTATTCACCCAGAGGGTGGTGGGGGACTGGAACTCACTGCCTGAAAGGGTGGTAGAGGCAGAAACACTCACAATATTTAAAAAGTACTTGGATGTGCACTTGGAGTGCCGTAACCTACAGGGGTACAGACCTAGAGCTGGAAAGCGGGATAAGTCTGGATAGCTCTTGGTCTGCCGGGGCAGTCACGATAGGCCGAAATGGCCTCCTTCCGTGCTATAAATATCCATGATTCTATATGATTCTATCTTCCATATTATGATCTTTCATTCTTTTTTATTTGTTCTCGATATATAGGCAAAACTGGCAAGGCCACATTTATTGATGATGCATAGTTTTTATGAACAGGTGGGCAATGGTGCTCTCAAAATGGTGTTCGGTGGCGAAGTCCAGGATATTAACGTTGAAGTTCTGACGAAAGTTCATCAACCTGAAACATTAACTCTGTTTCTCTCTCCACAGATGCTGCCTGAGTATTTCCAGCATTTTCTGTTCATATTTCCGATTTCCAGCAGCTGCAGTATATTGATTTTGTATAATTTTAGAATGCTCTTTCTGTACGGAGCGATGTCTCAGGCTCTTGGTTAAGCAACGTCTTGATCTTTAAATTCTCATCCTTGTTTTCAAATCTCTCCTTGTCCTCGCCCCTCCCTATCTCTGTAATCTCCTCCAGCTCTACAACCCTCCAACATCTCTGCGCTCCTCCAATTCTGGGCTCTTGAGCATCCCCAATTTTAATCACTCCACCGTCATCAGCCATGTCTTCAGCTGCAAAGGCCCTAAACTCTGGAATTCCCTCCCTAAACCTCTCCGTCTCTCTCTCCTTCTTTAAGATGCTCCTTAAAACCTACCTCTTTGACCAAGCTTGTGGTCATCTCTTCTAATATCTCCTTATGTTACTCGGTGTCAAATTTTGTTTGACAACACACCTGTGAAGTGCCTTGGAACGTTATACTACATTAAAGACGTTGTATAAACACATGTTGTTGCTGCTGCTTACAGGGCAATGGATACTGAGCAGCAGGGAGAAAAGGAAGAGGGGGGAAAAAGAGAGGGTTGAAGAGAAAGAGCTTTATGAGTCTTTTGAAGACTGGCAGAGAGGCTGAGTAAGGGAGTCCAAAGGGAAAGAACTCCAAAAGGGGGCGTCACTTTAGTCGAATGAGCAAACACTGATGGTGGCCATTTCCGTCATCTCCAGCATGATCCCAGCACCAAACACACCTTCCCCTTTCAACATTCTGAAGGGATCGCCCCTTCCATGACACCCTAGACCACTCCTCAATCATCACCAACCCTCAACCCCCTCCCCTCCCCACAGCACCTTTCCGTGCAAGCACAGGAGATGCAACACCTGCCCTTTTCCCTCCTCCCTTCCCACCTCCAGGGCCCCAAACACTCCTTCCAGGTGAAACAGCGATTTACTTGTACTTCTTTCAATTTAGTATACTGTATTCGCTGCTCATGATGTGGTCTCCTCTACATTGGGGAGACTAAACGCAGATTGGGTGACCTCCATTCACCTCCATTCAGTCCGTAAACGTGACCACGAGTTTCTGGCCACCTGCCACTTTAATTCTCTGCTCCACTCCCACTCTAGCACAAGGATACTAATAATCACCTTTTAAAATCTTTTAATTTTTAAAATTTACTAAGGGCTGGATTTTACAAGGGGCCAGCAGGCGTGATCGGTGGTCGATCAGTTGGGAAAGTATTTTTTTTCCCCAGCAAGTCGGGAACCCTCTGTGAACCTGCCATCATGTGCCTTTCCCTGATGTCAGGTCTGTCAGCGCTGAACAGATCCGACATGCAGCGGCAGGTTGTTGAAAATAAAGATTTCAATGTTTGACAACACATTAACAGAAACTTTACATGAACATTGCATAAAGCATCTAAGGGCCTACCCTTGTGTGTTGTTAGTTGGTATGATTGCACTCGGATGAGGGTGACTGTGAGGGGTGGCTAGTGAAATGGGGATGTGATAATGTAAATAGAGGGGGATGGGTGGGGGTGCAAGGTAAGTTGTGTGAGTAGGGTAGGGAAGGCAGAGTGATGGAGATGTGATGAGTGGCACAGCAAGATGAGGTTGAGTGTGGCTTTGCAGTAATCTATTGAGATCATTGAAAGGTTTGTGCCACAGCAGCCAGCTCCTACAGATGACATCTCTGCTTGTGCCCTCCTGTGCAATGTGCAACCATGCTGCATTGGTGTCCTGCGGAGGTCTCTTCTGCCCATGGGAATAGAAGAGAGCCTCCTTGGGTGCTGTGATTCCCTCCATAAGCATATGGAGAGAATCATGGTAGAGCCTGGGTGCAGCTGTGCACCTTTATGTATGACCCCCGGCCTGCGAGCACCATCGGAGCAGGCCGGGGAGCGGAAGGAGTAGTGTGGCGGCGTACCACTCCAGGGAGCAGCACGTGCTGGAGCAGGAGAGCAACGGCAGTGAAGAGTGACGTCATCAAGGTCCAGGTCATTGATTGGAGCATGGGCAGGTGCTGCAGGAACGGTGAGGTCGGAGCGAAGGAGCGGCAAGAGATTGTAAAGGGACGTGATCGGGGCTCAGGAGAGGCGTGAGTTCGGGTCCAGTAGAGCCGAGGGCCCAGAAGCAGCACGGGCCAGCCCACACTGCGCTATGTGTGCGCACTAGGTCCATGCAGCAGAGCAGGTCTCCATTTGTCTTGGTTAATCCTTGCTATTGGACCAAGACCTAGCTCTGTCAATCCCGTGTGGTGGCTGGTGTGCAACGGCCACCACACGTTAAAAAAAATCCAAGCACAGGCACCTTCCACCCTTCAAGATTTAGTTCGGACCTGGAATTTTAGGTCCATCACTGAAACACCTGTGAACTTTTTGACATGAAAGCAAGTCATCCACGATTCGAGGGACTGCCTATGATGATGATGATGTATTTGCATTGGAGGCAGTTCAAAGAAGGTTCACGAAGTTGATTCCTAAGATGAAGTAGTTGTCTTATGAAGAAAGGTTGAGCAGGTTTGGGCCTATACACATTGGAGTTTAGAAGAATGAGATGTGATCTTATTGAAAAATATATACAATTCTGAGGGTGTTTGACAGGGTAGATGCAGAGAGAATGTTTCCCCTTGTGGGGAATCTAGAACTAGGGCGCATAGTTTCAAAATAAGGGATCGCCCATTTAAAACCGAAATGAGGAGGAATTTCTTCTCTCAGAGAATCATGAATCTTTGGAATTCTCTACCCCAGAGAGCTGCTCATTGAATATATTTAAGTTGGAGGTAGACAAATTTTTGAATGATTAGGGAGTCAAGTGTTATGGGGAACGGGCAGGTAAGTGGAGTTGAGGCCAGGATCAGATCAGCCATGATCTTATAGATGGCGGAGCAGGCTTGAGGGGCAAAATGACCAATCCTACTCCTATTTCTTATGTTCTTATGTTGTTATGTTCTTATGTGCTAGTCAGTGTTTGCAACACCTCAATGCTGTAGAACACTGACAGCACAAATATCAACTTAAAGTTGGCCACGATCCCTTTAAGGAAGCCAGCTGATGACGTATTCAAATGATGTCACCAGACCCACTCCTCTAATTGGCCGGGAAACGCGCTGAGCGTGCTTAATAAGTCCAATTCATTTCAGAGGCCGGGATGGAGCCAGCATTGAAGTTGGACCTGCCACTGACGTGGCCTGCCATGGCCCGCCGAGATTCGCAAAATCGCGGCCTAAGAAACTGACTCCTGCACACCAATGTAACTAGTAAATTGTTCTGTATAATTTTTGAAATCATTTTAAGTTATTTAAAATTGGGTTACTCACAGGTGGTGGACTGGACACTCTCAGATTAGAATTGCTGATTGTTTTGGATAAACCCATCTCCAGCTGTATTAATCAAACTGCACCAGGTTACCACTCATAAATACAACAAGAAATATTTTTTCATGCAAAAGTTGTTTTTAAAATTATGTTCTAAAACACTGGGTGATTGCGCACCTTCATGGCAGATTTTACATTTGACGATATTCAAATGAGTTTGGGCGGAACCATGAGCAAACAATTCACTTCGCAAAACGAGTGCAAATTTTGGCTGATTGCAGCCAAAGAGGAAACTCTTGGCCAGCAATTTTTAGCACACTCCATTAATGGCCAGGCTTGTGAAACTCCAAAATATGGCGGTGTTTGTCATGTATTCAACTATCATTGTAACCCACGTATAAGCTGACCTAAGTTGTACACTTTGAGAACATTGACCACAAGGGGGTGAACTTGTGGGAGACACTCCTAACCTGGACTTTCAGGTATAAAAGGGGAAGCTCCACCCACCTTCATCACTTGAGGTATTGGTAACAAAGGTAACTGGTCACAGAGTGACCTTCTCTCAAGTATGGGCCTCGTGTGCATTTATACTATATAGTAAGGACATATCATTGGCGACGAGAAATTGGGATTTAAACCACGTGAGCATGGCCACTAGCAGCACAGAAGAGAGGTACTGTGTTGGTGATGATTGGGACAACTTTATTGAGAGACTACAGCGAAGTTTTGTCACCAAGAAATGGTTGGGACAGGATTCGGCTGACAAACGCAGGGCTCATCTTCTGACGGTTTGTGGATCCAGAACCTACTCCCTGATGAAGGACCTTCAAGCGCCAGAGAAGCCGGCGGACAAGACGTTCGAAGAGCTCAGTAAGTTGATCGGAGAACACCTTAAACCGGCGAGCAGCATGCACATGGTGAGACACCGGTTTTACACGCACCGGCGGCGAGAAGGGCAAAGCATTCCTGACTTCGTGGCAGATCTCCGGTGACTGGCGAGCCTATGTAAGTTCACAGATGCATGCAGAGCGGAGATGCTGTGAAGACTTATTTATTGAGGGCATCGGGCATGCTGGGGTTTTCAGGAAACTGATTGAGACCAAAGACTTGACCTTGGAAGCGGTGGCTCTGATAGCCCAGACATTTATCTCAGGGGAGAAAGAGACCAAAATGATGTATGACAAAAATCTTGGCTCAAATGCGGCAAACGACCAGGGAGTCAACGTTGTTAATGCGGCACACAGTTCTCTAGGCAGACAAGGGCAATCGGACATGCCTCAGCATGTTGTCGAACCCAAAGGGGGAATTCAACAGAGACAATGTGCTTGTGAACGGCGATTCATGCCATCGCAGGGGACAATGCAGCCAGTAATGGGGCCATCAACACCTGTTAATGGTGCTCTTAAGGACAGTTATAGAGACAGTCAGAGATGATCGATTGGTAATGGATCTTTTGCTTCCAACAACGGGGCTTCCAGCTCATGCTGGATGTGTGGAGGCAAACACCCAGCCAGAGCTTGCAGGTATCAGGAATATACCTGCAGAAACTGCAACGTCAGCGGTCACTTGGCGCGTATGTGCAGGAAGCCTACAGCCAGGTTGATGTACGAGGAGGACGGGCCCGATATAAGCCCTACAAGGCCAAATGAATACTGGGGGAAATCGCTGGAAGCTGAAGTTCAGCGAGTTCATGTGGAGCACATAGACAGTTCATATACCAGGACACCACCGATAATGATGAAAGTGCTCCTCAATGGCATTCCAGTAAAAATGGAGCTAGACACGGGGGCCAGCCAGTCCCTGATGAGTATCAAACTGTTCGAAAGGTTGTCGGTGTCTAAGGTCAGGAGGTCAAAATTATTGCCGATTGATGCACAACTATGGACAAATACAAAGGAGATCATTCCGGTGCTAGGCAGCGCCACGGTAGTCGTGATCCACAAAGATTCGGAGAACAGGTTGCCACTCTGGATTGTCCCGGGGGACGGTTCAGCACTAAAACAGGAACGGGGTACTGAAGTTGCATGTTCAGCCATGAACTCATTGAATGGCGGTGCAGGCTCGACGGTCCGAATGGCCTACTCCTGCAACTATTTTCTATGTTTCTATGTTTCTATGTTTCTATGTTACTGGGGAGGAGTTGGCTTGCTGTCATGAACTGGAAATGGGGTGATGTCAATGCAATTTCCCCTGTGGAGCGAGTATCATGCTCACAGGTCCTGGACAAATTTGACTCGTTATTTCAACCCGGCATCGGCACTTTCATGGGGCCCAAGGGTAGTGATTCACATAAACCCAGACACCAGGCCAGTACACCACAAGGCCAGAGTGGTGCCGTACGTGATGCGGGAAAAGATAGAATGCGAATTGGACCGCCGGCTGAGGGAAGTCATCATCTCGCCAGTCTAATTCAGTGACTGGGCGAGCCCGATCGTGCCGGTGCTCAAGGCGGATGGGTCGGTCAGGATATGTGGCGATTACAAGGCCACCATAGAAACATAGAAACATAGAAAATAGGTGCAGGAGCAGGCCATTCAGCCCTTCTAGCCTGCACCGCCATTCAATGAGTTCATGGCTGAACATGAAACTTCAGTACCCCCTTCCTGCTTTCTCGCCATAGCCCTTGATCCCCCGAGTAGTGAGGACTTCATCTAACTCCCTTTTGAATATATTTAGTGAATTGGCCTCAACTACTTTCTGTGGTAGAGAATTCCACAGGTTCACCACTCTCTGGGTGAAGAAGTTTCTCCTCATCTCGGTCCCAAATGGCTTACCCCTTATCCTCAGACTGTGACCCCTGGTTCTGGACTTCCCCAACATTGGGAACATTCTTCCTGCATCTAACCTGTCTAAACCTGCCAGAATTTTAAATGTTTCTATGAGGTCCCCTCTCATTCTTCTGAACTCCAGTGAATACAAGCCCAGTTGATCCAGTCTTTCTTGATAGGTCAGTCCCACCATCCTGGGAATCAGTCTGGTGAATCTTCGCTGCACTCCCTCAATAGCAAGAATGTCCTTCCTCAAGTTAGGAGACCAAAACTGTACACAATACTCCAGGTGTGGCCTCACCAAGGCCCTGTACAACTGTAGCAACACCTCCCTGCCCCTGTACTCAAATCCCCTCGCTATGAAGGCCAACATGCCATTTGCTTTCTTAACCGCCTGCTGTACCTGCATGCCAACCTTCAATGACTGATGTATCATGACACCCAGGTCTCGTTGCATCTTCCCTTTTCCTAATCTGTCACCATTCAGATAATAGTCTGTCTCTCTGTTTTTACCACCAAAGTGGATAACCTCACATTTATCCACATTATACTTCATCTGCCATGCATTTTCCCACTCACCTAACCTATCCAAGTCACTCTGCAGCCTCATAGCATCCTCCTCGCAGCTCACACTGCCATCCAACTTAGTGTCATCCGCAAATTTGGAGATACTACATTTAATCCCCTCGTCTAAATCATTAATGTACAATGTAAACAGCTGGGGCCCCAGCACAGAACCTTGCGGTACCCCACTAGTCACTGCCTGCCATTCTGAAAAGTACCCATTTACTCCTACTCTTTGCTTCCTGTCTGACAACCAGTTCTCAATCCACGTCAGCACACTATCCCCAATCCCATGTGCTTTAACTTTGCACATTAATTTCTTGTGTGGGACCTTGTCGAAAGCCTTCTGAAAGTCCAAATATACCACATCAACTGGTTCTCCTTTGTCCACTTTACTAGAAACATCCTCAAAAAATTCCAGAAGATTTGTCAAGCATGACTTCCCCTTCACAAATCCATGCTGACTTGGACCTATCATGTCACTATTTTTCAAATGCGCTGCTGTGACATCCTTAATAATTGATTCCATCATTTTACCCACTACTGAGGTCAGGCTGACCGGTCTATAATTCCCTGTTTTCTCTCTCCCTCCTTTTTTAAAAAGTGGGGTTACATTGGCTACCCTCCACTCGATAGGAACTGATCCAGAGTCTATGGAATGTTGGAAAATGACTGTCAATGCATCCGCTATTTCCAAGGCCACCTCCTTAAGTACTCTGGGATGCAGTCCATCAGGCCCTGGAGATTTATCGGCCTTCAATCCCATCAATTTCCCCAACACAATTTCCCGACTAATAAAGATTTCCCTCAGTTCCTCCTCCTTAGTAAACCCTCTGACCCCTTTTATATCCAGAAGGTTGTTTGTGTCCTCCTTAGTGAATACCGAACCAAAGTACTTGTTCAATTGGTCTGCCATTTCTTTGTTCCCCGTTATGACTTCCCCTGATTCTGACTGCAGGGGACCTACGTTTGTCTTTACTAACCTTTTTCTCTTTACATACCTATAGAAACTTTTGCAATCCGCCTTAATGTTCCCTGCAAGCTTCTTCTCGTACTCCATTTTCCCTGCCCTAATCAAACCCTTTGTCCTCCTCTGCTGAGTTCTAAATTTCTCCCAGTCCCCGGGTTCGCTGCTATTTCTGGCCAATTTATATGCCACTTCCTTGGCTTTAATACTATCCCTGATTGCCCTAGATAGCCACGGTTCAGCCACCTTCCCTTTTTTATTTTTACGCCAGACAGGAATGTACAATTGTTGTAATTCATCCATGCGGTCTCTAAATGTCTGCCATTGCCCATCCACAGTCAACCCCTTAAGTATCATTCGCCAATCTATCCTAGCCAATTCACGCCTCATACCTTCAAAGTTACCCTTCTTTAAGTTCTGGACCATGGTCTCTGAATTAACTGTTTCATTCTCCATCCTAATGCAGAATTCCACCATATTATGGATGTCACTCCAAGATCAGTACCCGTTACCGAGAGCGGAGGACCTCTTTCCGACGCTATCCAGCGGCAAACTTTTTTCAAAATTGGAACTGACCTCAGCTTACATGACCCAGGAGCTGGCGAGTGAGTCGAAGAAGCTGACCACCATCACGACACACAAGAGGTTGTTTGAGTATAACAGATGTCCATTCGAGATTCGTTCGGTCACCGCGATTTTTCAGCGAAATATGGAAAGCCTCCTCAAGTCGATTCCAAGGATGGTGGTTTTTCAAGACGATATCCTCATCACGGGTTTCGATACTGAAGAACACCTCCACAACCTGGAAGAGGTGCTACGCAGACTGGACCGGGTAGGGCTGCGACTGAAAAAGACGAAGTGCGTCTTCTTCGCTCCAGAGGTAGAATTCCTGGGGAGGAGGGTAGAAGCAGACGGGATCAGACCCACTGCGTCCAAAACGGAAGCGATCCAGAGAGCACCCAGACCCCATAACACAACGGAGCTACGTTCGTTCCTGGGGCTCCTGAAGTATTGTGGTAACTTTCTTCCCAAATTGAGCACGCGGTTAGAGCTGCTACACGTGCTCCTACGCAAAGGTCGCGAATTGGTCTCGGGGGACAGCCAGGAAAGGGCTTTCGATAGAGCACGCAGCTGGTTATGCTCCAACAAACTGTTAACGTTATATGACCCGTGTAAGAAACTTGTTTTAACGTGCAATGCGTCGTCCTATGGGGTCGGGTGTGTGTTACAGCATGTGAATGCCAATGGTCAGTGACAGCCAGTAGCTTATGCTTCCAGAAGTCTCTTCCAGGCAGAAAGGGGCTACAAGATGGTAGAAAAGGAAGCGCTAGCATGTGTATATGCAAGAAAAAAATGCACCAGTACTTGTTTGGCAGGAAATTTGAGCTGCAGACAAATCACAAACCCCTAAAGTCCCTTTTGGCCGACAACAAGGCCATAAATGCGAATGCATCGGCTCGCATACAAAGGTGGGCACTTACGTTAGCTGCCTATAACTACACAATTCGGCACAGACCGGGCACCGAAAACTGCGCCGATGCACTCAGCAGGCTCCCACTAGCCACCACTGAGGGGGCAACTGAGCATGATGCTGAGATGGTCATGGCTATTGAAGCTTTCGAAAGCGAAGGCTCACCTGTGACAGCCCGTCAGATTAAAGTCTGGACAAATAAAGACCCGCTACTGTCTTTCATTAAGAAATGTGTCCTGAATGGGGACTGGACAGCTACATACGGGGCTTGCCCCGAGGAAGATAAACCGTTTCATAGGCGCAAGGATGAACTCTCGATTCAGGCCGATTGCCTACTGAGGGGAAACCAAGTAGACATGCCCCAGAGGGGCAGAGATGTGTTTATCAGAGAACTTCACAATGAGCATCTGGGCATTGTCATGATGAAGGCAATTACCAGGTCACACATTTGGTGGCCAGGGATAGATGCAGACCTGGAACTTTGTGTTCGCAGGTGCAACACATGTGCTCAGCTGGGCAACACACCCAGGGAAGCCCCTCTTAGCCTCTGGTCTTGGCCCGCCAAGCCATGGTCACGCATCCATGTGGACTACGCAGGTCCTTTCATGGGAAAAATGGTTTTGGTTGAAGTAGACGCCTACTCCAAATGGATTGAGTGTGCTATTTTAAATTCAAGCACATCCTCTGCCATGGTAGAAAGTCTACGGGCAATGTTCGCCGCCCATGGTCTACCGGATGTCTTGGTCAGCGACAATGGCCTGTGCTTCACAAGCACTGAATTCCAGGACTTCATGCCAGGCAATGGAATCAACCATATCAGAACAGCACCGTTCAAGCCAGCCTCAAACGGCCAGGCGGAACGAGCAGTGCAGATAATCAAACAAGGGATGCTCAGAATCCAAGGGGGTTCCCTACAAAACTGCTTATCACACCTCCTGTTGGCCAATAGATCCCGACCACACTCACTCACAGGGGTTCCACCTGCAGAGCTGCTAATGAAAAGGATGCTCAAAACCAGATTATCACTTATACACCCTACTATGAAAGAAATTGTTGAGAGCAGGCGTCAGTCACAATGTGACTACCATGACAGGAATGCGAGGGCACGATCTATTGATGTCAATGACCCTGTTTTTGTCCTTAATTACGCTGCAGGGCCCAAATGGCTTGCAGGCATTTTGATTGCCAAAGAGGGAATAGGGTTTTGGTAGTTAAACTTACCAAAGGACAAATCTGCCGCAAACACGTGGATCAAACTAAAAGGAGGTTCAGCAACCCCATAGAAGAAGCAGAGGAATAACACGACGTAGAGTTTACTCCACCACAGGTGTCCGAACACCGGAACCAAGTGGAGGAGAGCCCAGTCACTGTGGGCAGTCCGGACAAGCCTGAGGCACTGCAAACAGCAGACACTCAGGCCAGCGCCCAACAACCGTAGCCCCAACTCAGGCGCTCTTCAAAGGAGCGTAAACCACCAGAGAGACTTAACCTGTGATCCCAATAAGACTTTGTGGGGGAGATGATGTCATGCATTCAACTATCATTGTAACCCATATATAAGTTGACCTAAGTTGTGCACCTTGAGAACATTGACCACAGGGGGCGAACTTGTGGGAGACACTCCAAACCTGGACTTTCAGGTATGAAAGGGTAAGCTCCACGCACCTTCATCACTTGAGGTCTTGGTAATAAAGGTAACTGGTCACAGTGACCTTCTCTCAAGTATGGGCCTCGTGTGCATTAATACTGTATAGTAAGGACATATCAGTGTTCACTAGAGTCAGAAAGACCTCAGCCTTCAATTGAGAGTTGTTGTGCACAGAGTGACAATGTTGAATCCTGGAGTTACAGTTGCTACCTCTTCAATCAGCTGAAAAAATGTTATCTCTGGGAAGGCCCATAAAATCAAGTTCCATTTACCTGAATGGTGGAGGGGGGAAGTTCTTCTGGAAGGAAATATTGGGGTTGCGTTTTATCTTCACCACCTGGCTAGTAATCCAGCGGAGAAGATCACTTGCCCGTTATCATCACCATCATAGGCAGTCCCTCAGAATCGAGGAAGACTTGCTTCCACTCTTAGCATGAGTCCTTAGGTGGCTGAACAGTCCAATACAAGAACCACAGTCTCTGTCACAGGTAGGACAGACAGTGGTTGAAGGGAAGGGAAGGCATGGAGCTTGGCTTGCCGCACACTCCTTCTGCTGCCTGTGCTTGATTTCTGCATGCTCTCGCCGATGATACTCGAGAAGCTCAGCGCCCTCCTGGATGCACTTCTTCCACTTAGGGCTGTCTTTGGCCAGGGGCTCCCAGGTGTCAGTGGGGATGTCGCACTTTATCAGGGAGGCTTTGAGGGTGTCCTTGCAATGTTTCCGCTGCCCACCTTTGGCTCATTTGCCGTGGACGAGTTCCAAGTAGAGCGCTTGCTTTGGGAGTCTCGTGTCTGGCACGCGAACTATGTGGCCTACCCAGCGGAGCTGATCAAGTGTGGTCAGTGCTTCAATGCTAGGGATGTTGACCTGGACAAGGACGCTAGTATTGGTGCGTCTGTCCTCCCAGGGGATTTGTAGGATCTTGCGGCGACATCGTTGGTGGTTATAGAACTTGCCTGATTATCATTCTTTCCTCACTTGCCGCATGCAAATGATAGTCGGGGTGGGGGGAGGTCGGGGATGTACAGAGCTTTGTCCCAGGAGAAATTCCCTCCTGTTCACCCCAATTAAAAAAAAATATTTATTCATTCACCGGATGTGGGTGGCGCTGGCAAGGCCAGCATTTATTGCCCATCCCTCATTGCCTTCTTGAACCGCTGCAGTAGAAGTCATGGGTTTGGGAGGTGGGAACTGACAAGAAGTTACCGTCAGTTCCTGGTACCTTCAAGTGGACAATCGGCCCCGGGAAGCAGCAGTGCAGGAACTGCAATGCCCTACAGAGGGAGGCCACCTTGTAGTGGCTTCCTCTCCCTCCAGTTGGCCCCAAAATCTCTGCTGCTGAAGATCCCAATCTTGACTGAGGCCTTTTGTGCGACAGCTGGAGCGGATCCACCCCTTTAAGGTGTCTCGATGCCTCTTCTGGTATTGCAGCCACATGTCCATTGCACAAGCTATATGCCTGCTTTTATCAGGCACAAGAATTTTGAGGACATTTGCTGGGCAAGATATGGGTAAATATTGCAATCTTGCCCTTGCAAATGTTCTCGCATGCGATATGCGTTGGATCTGTCAAGCTCCGCATTGTGCACTGAAAACCAGCTTTTGCGATGCCTTCCAGAGTCCGTACATACTCAGTACGGACCCGTGAGGCCAGGATTTCCAGCCTATTATTGCAAAAGATTTTTAAAAACACTTGCATTTCTATTGCACCCTTCATGATCACCGGGCGTCTCAAAGCGCTTTACAGCCAATGAAGTACTCTTGGAGTGGAGTCATTGTTGTAATGTGGAAAATGCGCTAGCCAATTTGTGTACAGCAAGCTCCCACAAACAGCAATGTGATAATGACCAGATAATCTGTTTTGTTATGTTAATTGAGAGTTAAATATTGGTCAGGACACTGTAGATAACTTCCATGCTCTTTTTTGAAATAGTGCCCTGGGATCTTTTAATTCCACCTGAGAAAGCAGACGGGACCTCCATTTAACGTCTCATCCGAAAGACGGCACCTCCGACAGTGTAGCAGTCCCTCAGCACCGCACTGGAGTTTTAGCCTAGATTTATGTACTCAAGTTTCTGGAGTGAAATCAGAGACAGATTAAGGGTGCCTTGGGCTCCGGGCAGTACTCCAGCCATGGGCCCCCTACTCCCATTCACATCCTGCAGTAAATGACATTAGTGAGCTAAGTCACAGGGCATTATATACTGGGTATGCATCAGGTCAAGGTCGGGTCAGGTCTACATCTCAGGTTATGATTTCATTGATATTATGATGACAATCATTTAATATTTTATTATGTTTCCAAAAAATGAAACCGATACCTTGATGAAACCCTGTATAAACAGTAAACAACAGTGATTTAATTTAAAATAATCCTTACATTTTGAATCTAAATCTACAATGACAACAATTTAGAACAAGACAGCGCAATTTTTTTTCAAGACCTTCATTTGTCATTTGCATTCCATTTTCTCCACAGAGGCAACTACAAGTATAACATTACATTGGTCTTTTTCTAGATTTTTGTCGACTAAAGTCGTCAATGATTTTCGAGAAATCAAATCCTCTCAGTACTTCACACTCGATGCTCGTGATTGAAAGACTATTAAGTCGATCTTGTCCCATTCAGTTCCTGAGCTTATTCTTGATACGCTTTAGTTTCGAGAAAGACCGCTCACCACTGCAATTTGATACCAACATCGACAGATTTATCCAAAGAGCTATTTCAATGATAGAAAAGGTTTAGGTAAGGGCGTGTGTATGGAGGAATTGGTACATTCTCAGCTCTGCTGACTTAGTTTGTTTGACACAAATTGATGTTTGAAGCTCTGTTGAGGATGCCACCAAGCTAGAAAACTGGATGAATTAACTTTTAATCATAGGTTCTTTAAATTAGGAGTGGGCAAGATTTGTTGCGGCTTGCTTGATCTCATGAGTCGAGAGAGCAGCTAGCTTGGACAGGAATCCAAACTTACAGTTGATTTCCTTGTATGCTTCAAGGCGGTGTTTAAAAGTACTGATTAGTTGATCAATGATGACAAGGAACACTCCAGTTTTGAATTTCTCCTTAGGTGACAGCACAATGTTTTCAGCATCTCCATCGTCATCGCGGCGGTTGCGTACTCGGACACGCCTCTGAGCTGAATTGTACTGGTTGTGGCCACACAATTTAATCGCTAGGTCTTCAAGGTCTTCAAACTCTGTCCACTGGGTCTTGGCAAAATCGACAAGGGATTCGAGTAAGGACACTATGACATTCAGATTCAAGCCAGTCTCTTGAAGCAAGAAATTGGTCAGGTAAAAGTGCTTCAAGACTGTGTTCCAAATAACAATGAGAATTGTCGAATCCAGTTCGCCCAGTTTGTCAAGTTTCAACTGAGCTTCATTTCAGCATTCAACTTTCTGTTCCACGTCAGTTGTCAGGGATTCCAACACTTCGCATATGGGAGTGTAATCTTTGAGCAGGGATGACACTGCTTCATACCTTGTTGACCATCGAGTAGCAGAAAGCTGTTTGACGACAGACATAGAAATATAGAAACATAGTAAATAGGTGCAGGAGTAGGCCATTCGGCCCTTTGAGCCTGCACTGCCATTCAATAAAATCATGGCTGATCATTCCCTCAGTACCCCTTTCCTGCTTTCTCTCCATACTCCTTGATCCCCTTAGCCGTAAGGGCCATATCTAACTCCTCTTGAATATATCCAATGAACTGGCATCAACAACTTTCTGTGGTAGAGAATTCCACAGGTTAACAACTCTCTGAGTGAAAAAGTTTCTCATCATCTCAGTCCTAAATGGCCTACCCCTTATCCTAAGACTATGTCCCCGGTTCTGGACTTCCTCAACATCGGGAACATTCTTCCCGCATATAACCTGTCCAGTCCCGTCAGAATCTTATATGTTTCTATGAGATCCCTCTCATCCTTCTAAACTCCAGTGAATAAAGGCCCAGTTGATCCAGTCTTTCCTAATGTTACAGCCCAGCCATCCCTGGAATCAGTCTGGTGAACCTTCACTGCACTCCCTCAATAACAAGAACGTCCTTCCTCAGATTAGGAGACCAAAACTGAACACAATATTCCAAGTGAGGCCTCACTAAGGCCCTGTGCAACTGCAGTAAGACCCCCCCCTAGCTATGAAGGCCAACATACCATTTGCCTTCTTCACCGCCTGCTGTACCTGTATGCCAACTTTCAATGACTGATGAACCATGACACCCAGGTCTCATTGCACCTCCCCTTTTCCTAATCTGCTGCCATCCAGATAATATTCTGCCTTCGTGTTTTTACCCCCAAAATGGATAACCTCACATTTATCCACATATACTGCATTTGCCATGCATTTGCCCACTCACCTAACCTGTCCAAGTCACCCTTCAGCCTCTTAGCATCCTCCTCACAACTCACACACCACCTAGTTTAGTATCATCCGCAAGCTTGGAGATGTTACACTCAATTCCTTCATCTAAATCGTTAATGTATAAAAACAGCCCTAAAGGCTTTAGTTTTTCATAAAGCAGTCTCCAGTGATATGTCGATGCAGAGGGAAAAGTGTACAACTTTTGAACATTGTCAAAAGAATCTGATGATCACTGGGCTGCATTCGGCACTATTTTTCCCCACAAGGTTGAGTGAGTGCGCTGCGCATGGTATAAACATCGCATATGAGCATTGCTATAGTTTGGACACCAATGTATTTCTCATTCATATTTGAAGCATTATCATAAGATTGTCCGCGACAATTCTGTATGTCAATCCCATCCTCATCCAGGGAGACCAGTATTATTTCTGATATTTCTTGTTCAGTATGACCGATTATCGGCAAGAACTTTAGGAACCTTTCCGCTGGACCAGTCGGTAGAACATAGCACACGACAAATGTCAGCTGATCTGAGTGTGTGGCATCTGGCGTTGAATCAACAGATATTGAATAGAACTTCGCTGATTACAATTCCTGGATAATTGTCTCAAGTACTTTGCCACCCAGCGGACTAATCAGTTCTTCACAAGTGGTGGAAGACAAGTATGAAGTATGTCCCTTGCCTTTGTTGGTGAACCACGTGATGCGTTCAGCAAAAAATGCATTGTAGTTTGTGAGAACCTCCAGCACACCCAGATAATTACCGTTACTTGGAGATCCAAAAATTTTGTTTCTGCCTTGCAATGAAAGATCTCGTTCACAGAGAAATGTTATCACACAGACAGCCTGCTCTAGTACCTTGCGTACATTCATTTTCAAACTGGAAGACAATATAACCATCCACACAACCAGTGCCTGCTTGTCTTGTGTCCATGACTACCATGGCTTCTCTATGCTGGTGGCTGTTTTCGTGAAATGAAATCCTCTCATCTCCACCCTTCCAGTCATTTAACCCATGAGTAAAGTGGCTACTTGTTCGTGCTGTGACGTTGCAAGCAAAGCCGTACACTCTACCGTTTGAAGGTGAATAACAAAGCCATGTTCACTCCACACGTTCCCCTGTCAGCAGGTGCATACGTGTAAAGAAGGTCTTCGAGCAGTATTGGCGGCATCATTCCTCGGCATGAATCACACCAGAGTTTTGGAAGTCTTTATTACTGTTTCGACCGTCCTCACTACCTTTTGCAATCCAATGGCTTTGCATGTCTTCTGAGATATTGTCTCCCCACTGCCCAATAGAGGTCAGAGCGAAGCAGGTCAGGAGCAGCGAGACCCAAAAAGGGGAGCCAGCAGTCGGAGAAGCAGCGGAGGTCGGAGCAGAGCAGGTCGGGAGCAGCGAGGCCGATAAAGGGGGGCACAGCAGTCGGAGAAGCAGCGGAGGTCGGAGCGGAGCAGGTCAGAAGCAGCAAGGCCAATAAAAGAGGGCCCAGCATTCAGAGAGGCCAGCTGGTGCAGGGGCAGAAGGTAAATAAAGAAGTAAAAAGACATCGAAGTGTGATGTCACAGCCAAGCAGGTAAGTGATTGGCTGGTGGATTGGTGAGTAATTAATCTTTTTCTTTTTCTTTTCTTATCAATAGGTAACCTTTAGCATTGTTGCCAAATTAAGTTAATTTAAGGGTTAAGTCATGGCAGAAGAGCCCAGAACCATGTCAAGCTCATCCTGTGCCATGTGGGAAGTCAGGGACGCTTCCAGTGTCCCTGACTACTATATCTGCAGGAAGTGTGTCCAGCTATAGCTCCTGACAGACCGCATTGCGGCACTGGAGCTGCGCATAGATTCACTGTGAAGCATCCGGGATGCTGAGGATGTCGTGAATAGCACATTTAGTGAGTTGATCACACCGCAGGTAAAGGTTACACAGGCAGATAGGGAATGGGTGATCATCAGTTAGAGCAGTGGAAGGAAGGTAGTGCAGAGGTCCCCTGC
The DNA here is from genome assembly GCF_044704955.1 of Pristiophorus japonicus. Lineage (NCBI taxonomy): Eukaryota > Metazoa > Chordata > Chondrichthyes > Pristiophoridae > Pristiophorus > Pristiophorus japonicus. Next base: position 236,940,857 of record NC_091977.1, on the reverse strand, counting down.
AGTCATCTCCCTCCAAAACAGGTATACCATTTTGGGTACTGCTGGGGGAGATGACTCATCAGGGGAAGGCAGCAGCAGCTAAGTTCATGGCACCAAGGGTGGCTCTGCTGCACAGGAGGGCAGGAAAAAGAATGGAAGAGCTATAGTGGTAGGGGACTCTATTGTAAGGGGAATAGATGGGCGTTTCTGCGGCCACAATCGAGACCCCAGGATGGTATGTTGCCTCCCTGGTACAAGCGTCAAGGATGTCTCAGAGCGGCTGCAGGGCATTCTGGAGGGTGAGGGTGAACAGCCAGTTGTTGTGATGCATATAAGTACCAACAATATAGGTAAAAAATGGGATGAGGACCGACAAGCTGAATTTAGGGAGCTAGGAGTTAAATTAAAAAGTCGGACCTCAAAGGTAGAAATCTCAGGATTGCTACCAGTGCCATATACTAGTCAGAGTAGAAATAGCAGAATAGTTAAGATGAATATGTGGCTTGAGAAAAGGTGCAAGAGGGAGGGATTCAAGTTCCTGGGACATTGGAACCGGTTCTGGGGGAGGTGGGACCAGTACAAACCGGATGGTCTGCACCTGGGCAGGACCAGAACCAATGTCCTAGGGGAAGTGTTTGCTGGTGCTGTTGGGAAGGGTTTAAACTAATATGGCAGGGGGATGGGAATCTATGCAGGGAGACAGAGGGAAGTAAAATGGGGGCAGAAGCAAAAGGTAAAAAGGAGATAAGTAAAAGTAGAGGGCAGAGAAATCAAAGGCAAAAATCAAAAAAGGCCACATTACATAATTCTAAAAGGACAAAGAGTGTTAAAAAAAACAAGCCTGAAGGCTCTGTGTCTCAATGCAAGGAGCATTCGTAATAAGGTGGAAGAATTAACTGTGCAGACAGCTGTTAATGGATATGATGTAATTGGGATTACGGAGACATGGCGTCAGGGTAACCAAGGCCTGGAACTCAACATCGAGGGGTATTCAATATTCATGAAGGATAGACAGAAAGGAAAAGGAGGTGGGGTAGTGTTGCTGGTTAAAGAGGAGATTAACACAATAGTAAGGAAGGACATGAGCTTGGATGATGTGGAATCTGTATGGGTAGAGCTGCTGAATACCAAAGGGCAGGAAATGCTAGTGGGAGTTGTGTACAGACAACCAAACCGTAGTAGTGAGGTTGGGGACAGCATCAAACAGGAAATTATGGATGCGTGCAATAAAGGTACAGCAGTTATCATGGGTGACTTTAATCTACATATAGATTGAGCAAACCAAACTCGTAGCAATATGATGGAGGAGGATTGCCTGGAGTGTATAAGGGATGGTTTTCTCGACCAATATGTCGAGGAACCAACGAGAGAGCTGGCCATCCTAGACTGGGTATTGTGTAACGAGAGAGGATTAATTAGCAATCGTGTTGGAGTAAGATTGAAAGCCAGGACCTCAAAGGTGGTAATCTCGGGATTACTGCCAGTGCCACGTACGAGTGAGGGTAGAAATAGGAAGGCTAGTCAGATAAATACGTGGCTGGGGCATTGGTGTAGGAGGGAGGGCTTTAGTTTCCTGAACAATTGGGACCGCTTCTGGGGTAGGTGGGACCTGTACAAGTCGGACAGGTTACACCTCAAAAGAGACGGGACCAATGTTCTCGTGGGTGGTTTTGATCGTGCGGTTGGGAGGGCTTTAAACTAGCTTGGCAGGAGCCCCAGGAGAGGGCTCTGAGCTAGTTAGAATGGGTGAGAGCTCAGATGAACAGAAAGGATGCAAACGGCAGGAGGCAACAGAGCAGAGTAGCACTGGGGTAAGTGTAAACCACAAGGTGATAGGAAGGGACAATATGTTTGAATATAAAGGGGCTGCAGGAGGGGTCAAAACTAAAAATCATGGTTTAAAAACTAGTATTAAAACACTTTACCTAAAAGCACGCAGCATTCAAAACAAAGTAAATGAGTTGACAGCACAAATCATTACAAATGGGTATGATTTGGTGGCCATTACAGAAACGTGGTTGCAGGGGGGCCAAGACTGGGAATTAAACAGACAGGGGTATCTGACAATTCGGAAAGATAGACAAGAAGGGAAAGGAGGTGGGGTAGCTCTGTTAATAACGGATGATATCAGGGCAGTTGTGAGAGACGATATTGGCTCTAATGAACAAAATGTTGAATCATTGTGGGTGAAGATTCGAGATAGTAAGGGGAAAAAGTCACTGGTGGGCGTAGTTTATAGGCCCCCAAATAATAACTTCACGTTGGAGCGGACAATAATCAAGGGAATAATGGAGGCATGTGAAAAAGGAACGGCAGTAATCATGGGGGATTTTAACCTACATATCGATTGGTCAAATCAAATCGCACGGGGTAGCCTTGAGGAGGAATTCATAGAATGCATACAGGATTGTTTCTTAGAACAGTATGTTGCAGAGCCTACAAGGGAACAAGCTATCTTAGATCTGGTCCTGTGTAATGAGACAGGAACAATAAATGATCTCCTTGTAAAAGATCCTCTCAGAATGAGTGATCACAGTATGGTTGAATTTGTAATACAGATTGAGGGTGAGGAAGTAGTGTCTCAAATGAGCGTACTATGGTTCAACAAAGGGGACTATAGTGGGATGAGGGCAGAGTTGGCTAAAGTAGACTGGGACCACAGACTAAACAGTGGCACAACTGAGGAACAGTGGATGACTTTTAAGGAGCTCTTTCATCGTGCTCAACAAAAATATATTCCAGTGAAAAAGAAAGGCGGTAAGAGAAGGGATAACCAGCCGTGGATAACCAAGGAAATAAAGGAGAGTATCAAATTAAAAACCAATGCTTAAAGGTGGCCAAGGTTAGTGGGAAACTAGAAGATTGGGAAAATTTTAAACGACAGCAAAGAATGACTAAGAAAACAATAAAGAAAGGAAAGATAGATTACGAAAGTAAACTTGCGCAAAACATAAAAACAGAGAGTAAAAGCTTTTTCCGATATATAAAACAGAAAAGAGTGACGAAAGCAAATGTTATTCCCTTGGAAGATGAGAAGGGGGATTTAATAATGGGAAATGTGGAAATGGCTGAGACCTTAAACAATTATTTTGCTTCGGTCTTCACAGTGGAAGACACAAAAAACATGCCAAAAATTGCTGGTCACGGGAATGTGGGAAGGGAGGACCTTGAGACAATCACTATCACTAAGCGGGGTAGTGCTGGACAGGCTAATGGATCTCAAGGTAGACAAGTCCTCTGGTCCTGATGAAATGCATCCCAGGGTATTAAAAGAGATGGCAGAAGTTATAGCAGATGCATTCGTTATAATCTACCAAAATTCTCTGGACTCTGGGGAGGTACCAGCGGATTGGAAAGCAGCTAATGTAACGCCTCTGTTTAAAAAAGGGGTGACAGATAAAAGGCAGGTAACTATAGGCTGGTTAGTTTAACATCTGTAGTGGGGAAAATGCTTGAAGCTATCATCAAGGAAGAAATAGCGGGACATCTAGATAGGAATAGTGCAATCAAGCAGATGCAACATGGATTCATGAAGGGGAAATCATGTTTAACTAATTTACTGGAATTCTTTGAGGATATAACGAGCATGGTGGATAGAGGTGCACCGATGGATGTGGTGTATTTAGATTTTCAAAAGGCATTCGATAAGGTGCCACACAAAAGGTTACTGCAGAAGATAAAGGTACGCGGAGTCAGAGGAAATGTATTAGCATAGTTCGAGAATTAGCTGGCTAACAGAAAGCAGAGAGTCGGGATAAATGGGTCCTTTTTGGGTTGGAAATCGATGGTTAGTGGTGTGCCATAGGGATCGGTGCTGGGACCACAACTCTTTACAATATACATAGATGATCTGGAAGAGGGGACAGAGTGTAATGTAACAAAATTTGCAGATGACAAAAAGATTAGTGGGAAAGTGGGTTGTGTAGAGGACACAGAGAGTCAGAAAAAGATTTAGATAGGTTAAGTGAATGGGCTAAGGTTTAGCAGATGGAATACAATGTCGGAAAATGTGAGGTCATCCACCTTGGAAAAAAAAACAGTAAAAGGGAATATTATTTGAATGGGGAGAAATTACAACATGCTGCGGTGCAGAGGGACCTGGGGGTCCTTGTGCATGAATCCCAAAAAGTTCGTTTGCACGTGCAGCAGCTAATCAGGAAGGCGAATGGAATGTTGGCCTTCATTGCGAGAGGGATGGAGTACAAAAGCAGGGAGGTCCTGCTGCAACTGTACAGGGCATTGGTGAGGCCGCATCTGGAGTACCGCGTGCAGTTTTGGTCACCTTACTTAAGGAAGGATATGCTAGCTTTGGAGGGGGTACAGAGACGATTCACTAGGCTGATTCCAGAGATGAGGGGGTTACCTTATGATGATAGACTGAGTAGACTGGGTATTTACTTGTTGGAGTTCAGATGGATGAGGGGTGATCTTATAGAAACATTTAAAATAATGAAAGGGATAGACAGGATAGAGGCAGAGAGGTTGTTTCCACTGGTCGGGGAGACGAGAACTAGGGGGCACAGGCTCAAAATACGAGGGAGCCAATTTAAAACCGAGTTGAGAAGGAATTTCTTCTCCCAGAGGGTTGTGAATCTGTGGAATTCTCTGCCCAGGGAAGCAGTTGAGGCTAGCTCATTGAATGTATTCAAATCACAGATAGATAGATTTTTAACCAATAAGGGAATTAAGGTTTATGGGGAGCGGGCAGGTAAGTGGAGCTGAGTCCATGGCCAGATCAACCATGATCTTGTTGAGTGGTGAAGCAGGCTCAAGGGGCTAGATGGCCTACTCCTGTTCCTAATTCTTATGTTCTTATGTTTGTTGTGTGAGGCCCCTTGAGGAAGAGTGACCATAATATGGTAGAATTCTGGTATGATGGAGAGTGACACAGTTAATTCAGAGACTAGGGTCCTGAACTTAAAGAAAGGTAACTTCAATGGTATGAGATGGAAATTGGCTCGTATAGACTGATGAATGATACTTAAAGGGTTGATGGTGGATCGGCAATGGCAGACATTTAAAGGTCACATGGATGAACTTCAACAATTGTACATCCCTGTCTGGCGTAAAAACAAACCGTGGCTCACAAGGGAAATTAGGGATAGTGTTAAATCCAAGGAAGAGGCATATAAATTGGCCAGAAAAAGCAGCAAACCTGAGGACTGGGAGAAATTTAGAATTCAGCAGAGGAGGACTAAGGGTTTAATTAGGAGGGGGAAAATAGAGTATGAGAGTTAGCTTGCAAGGAACATAAAAATTGACTGCAAAAGCTTCGATAGATATGTGAAGAGAAAAAGATTAGTGAAGACAAATGTAGGTCCCTTGCAGTCAGAATCAGGTGAATTTATAATGGGGAACAAAGAAATGGCAGACCAATTGAACAAATACTTTGGTTCCGTCTTCACTAAAGAAGACACAAATAACCTTCCAGAAATATAAGGGTACCGAGTGTCTAGCAAGAAGGAGGAACTGAAGGAAATCTTTATTAGTTAGGAAATTATGTTCGGGAAATTGATGGGATTGAAGGCCGATAAATCCCCAGGGCCTGATCCCCAGGCATCCCAGAGTACTTAAGGAAGTGGCCTTAGAAATAGTAAATGCATTGGTGGTCATTTTCCAACATTCTACAGAATCTGGATCAGTTCCTATGTATTGAAGGGTAGCTAATGTAGCCCTACTTTTTAAAAAAGGAGGGAGAGAGAAAACAGGGAATTATAGACCGGTTAACCTGACATCAGTGGTGCTAAAAATGCTGGAATCAATTATTCAAGATGTAATAGCAGCGCATTTGGAAAGCAGTGACAGGATGGATTTATGAAAGGGAAATCATGCTTGACAAATTTTCTGGAATGTTTTGAGGCTCTAACTTGTAGAGTGGACAAGGGAGAACCAATGGATATGGTTTATTTGGACTTTCAAAAGGCTTTTGACAAGGTCCCACCTGAGAGATTAGTGTGCAAAATTACAGCACATGGTATTGGGGGTAATGTATTGATGTGGATAGAGAACTGGTTGGCAGACAGGAAGCAAAGAGTCGGAATAAACGGGTCCTTTTCAGAATGGCAGGCAGTGACTAGTGGGGTACCGCAAGGTTCAGTACTGGGACCCCAGCTATTTACAATATACATTAATGATTTAGACGAAGGAATTGAATGTAATTTCTCCAAGTTTGCAGATGACACTAAGCTGGGTGGCAGTGTGAGCTGTGAGGAGGATGCTAAGAGGCTGCAGGGTGACTTGGACAGGTTAGGTGAGTGGACAAATGCATGGCAGATGCACTATAATGTAGATAAATGTGAGCTTATCCACTTTGGTAGCAAAAACAGAAAGGCAGAATATTATCTGAATAGTGACTGATTAGGAAAAGGGGAGATGCAACGAGACGTGGGTGTCATGGTACATCAGTCATTGAAAGTTAGCATGCAGGTACAGCAGGCGCTGAAGAAGGCAAATGGCATGTTGGCCATCATAGCGAGAGGATTTGAGTATACGAGCAGGGAGTTCTTACTGCAGTTGTACAGAGCCTTCGTGAGGCCACACCTTGAATAATGTGTACAGTTTTGGTCTCCTAATCTGAGGAAGGACATTCTTGCTATTGAGGGAGTGCAGCGAAGGTTCACCAGACTGATTCCAGGGATGGCAGGACTGACATATGAAGAAAGACTGGATCGACTAGGCTTATATTCACTGGAATTTAGAAGAATGAGCGGGGATCTCATAGAAACATAGAAAATTCTGACGGGATTGTAGAGGCTAGAATAAGGAAGAATGTTCTCGATGTTGGGGAAGTTCAGAACCAGGGGTCATAGTCTAAGGATAAGGGGTAAGCCATTTAGGACCGAGATGAGGAGAAACTTCTTCACTCAGAGAATTGTGAACCTGTGGAATTCTCTACCACAGAAAGTTGTTGACGCCAGTTTGTTAGATATATTCAAAAGGGAGTTAGAGATGGCCCTTATGGCTAAAGGGATGAAAGAGTGTGGAGAGAAAGCAGGAATGAGGTACTGAAGTTGCATGATCAGCCATGATCATATTGAATGGTGGTGCAGGCTCAAAGGGCCGAATGGCCTACTCCTGCACCTATTTTCTATGTTTCTATGTCACTCATAAGTTGACCTCTTTCAGCTCAGTATGTGGCAGTTTTTTTCCACCTTCTTCAACTTTTTGGACGGAGCTCCAACTCGGCCAACTCCGGGTCCGGTGCCACTCATGGTTTTGTTGTTGAAGTTGACAGCACAGTGTCATCTTGGAATTCATCTTCATGATCTTGAGTTTTTAGTTGGAAAAAATTATCAAGCTTAAGCAGTTTAGCTACTTCTTGTCTCTTTTACTCCTCCGATTTGTGCATTGAATGCATCTTTCGGAAAAGGGCATTTAGAGTCTGTTTACATCAAGTCGAGAATAACATGTGCCTGAACTCTCATGGTTTCACACCACTCTTGCTATGTTATTTATGTCAATACTGTTCACCCTTACCCTTACCCTTACCCTTACCCTTAATCCAACCTTGTATGGGCCCCACTGTAGTCTTGGGCCACCCCCTTAATTCATTCCTGAGTGGGATTTGAACCCACAACTTTCTGACTCAGATGTTACTGTGCTACCCACTGAGCCACAGCTGACACTATCCTCAGAGTTTCCAATAACTAATGTTGAAAGGAGTAGAGCTGTAAAAAAATGGATGTAGCAGTGAGTAGCAAACTATTCCTTTTGGACTTGGTTTGAATCCAACATATTCTGATGATGGAATGAAAGCCTGATCTACAGTGCTGGTTCCTTCAAAAGTCTTACCTGAAATACGTTTGGCCAGTCTCCAAACCAGCTCCTAATGGATGTTGGCCTATAGCATAAAACTGCCGGTCAGGATTTGTTACTCTTTGACAAACTTAGCCAACCAGTATGGCTAGTATGCGAAACAAAAATATCATACACTTCTGAGGCTGGGGTTGCATCAAGTTGAGAACTATTTTCCTCCCTTTGCTGAAATACAGTCGATGTGAATATAAAGTAATGAAACCTACTTTCTCCTCATTGGACTTCAATGGAAAAGAAATTCAGGCAAAGCACTTCTCACAAATGGTAGTGGAACACTCTCTCTCAGGGTTGAAAATTTCAAAACTGAAACTGATGGGGCTAGAACCTCCCTTTTTGTGGTTCCAGCATGGGCATTCAAAAAGGGTTTTCTGATCGCCGGCTTCTCGCACATTCACAACGCACCTAGTTCCACTTTTGAAAATGGGCGTTACTGCGAACGATATAAAATGGGTGGTAGTGTTACATTTTTTTGACCTTCTGCCATTAAATGTGGCCGTCCTTAGCACTGGCATGGTAACGTCGATTCCCGTAATTCAGGAGGTCAAGGGTCATCATGACATGCGCAGAAGAGGAGACAGAGAGTGAGGGAGCTGAGAGAGACTGAAGGCGTGTGTGGCTATGGTGTGTGCTTGTTTGGCTGTTGTAGGAGGTACAAGGGAGATTCACCGCAGCAAAAAGCCTACTAAGCACCAAGAACATAGTTGGCACTGAGTTTTTGTCCAACAAATAAGATATAACATGGAAGGGATGGAAGCGGCCCTGGAGCTGGTAGCCAGGAGCACTGGTGGCAGAGGGCTCCCAGTGGTCCCGAAGCGCGGCACTGCACCCCAAGGTGCCGCACTCCGATTGCCAACCACACATGAGAGCCAGGAGCAAAATCCTGCTTCTGGCTCAGAGCACGTTCCCACCCCGGGACTGTCTTCTCCCATATCCGTCCAAGCAGCGCTTCGGCCGTCACTGCCCCGCCCCCCCCACCCCCGCTCCAATGAAGCATCGCCTGAAGAGCTCCTTGGCCAGACGGCTTAGAGTCAGGAGGGGAAGGGGAAGGGGTAGAGGTAGGGAGGAGAAGTGGGGTGGGGGGGGAATGCAGAGGGGAGGGTTGGTTTGTATAGAAATACTGATGATTTCAGACTAATGTTTGGTTTAAATGTTTTTTATTTAACAAAATCTTGTAGCGCATTGGCTCAGATAGCAGCACCATTACACGCTGGTGTTTCCTTAACAAAGGGTATAATCACACTTAACTTCAATCAACTTAAACTTTAACTGTCACTAAGGTGATGCCCACCATTGATGTATCACCTGCACACCCAGAAGTGTGTCAGCCTTGTAAATAACACCAACGTTCTTTCAGGCAAAGTGATCATTGATGAGCTCCTGATGTAAGACTCTTGCAGCTATCATGCCACCATGGACCCTTTCATGTGGTCTACAGGGGGGCGGGGGTAGAGCGTCAGCCTGATTGTCTGGGCCAATATCAACGTCCGTCTCCTCATCCTCCTCTTCCTCTCTCTGGTGAGGTGGACTGTCAGACTCATCAGGCAATTCTTGTCCCCTCCTGATAGCCAAGTTGTGCAGCATGGAGCACACCACCATGAATTGAGCTACCTGCTCAGGGTGGTATTGGAGCTCGCCTCCTGACTGGTCCAGGCATCTAAAGCGCTGCTTCAGCACGCCAATGGCTTCCTCCACGATATTACGAGTTGCTCTGTGGCTCTCGTTATATCATCTCTAGGCCTCGGTGTGGGTGTCACGCAGTGGGGTCATCAGCCAGGTGGCAAGGTAATATCCTTTGTCACCAAGCATCCAGCATTGACCTTGTGGCTCATTGTTAAACAAGTCAGATACAATGCTTTTTCGCAGGATGTGAGCATCATGGATGCTGCCCGGAAATTGAGCATTCACCGCCAGTATAATTTGCTGGTGGTCGACAACCAGTTGGACATTCAGGGAGTGGAATCACTTGCAGTTCCTGAAAACCTCTGCATCCTAAAAAGGTGCCCACATCGCGATGTGCATTCAGTCTATTGCTCCCTGCACCTTGGGGAAGTTTGCAATTCTGGAGAATCCGAGAGCCCTCTCACAATGTGGCTCCCTGGTCATCGGGAAGCTGATCAAGTGTCTCCTGCATGCATACAGGGCTTCAGTAACCTGTCTAATGCAGTGATGTGTGGCATGCTGAGAAAGTCCTCAAATGTCTCCAGCTGTGGCCTGAAAAGAACCCGAGGCATAGAACAACAGTGCCACGGTGACTTTGACCTCGACAGATAGTGCAGTACTGATGGTGCTGGCAGGCTGCAGATCTGCCCTTATGAGCTGGCATACCTCAGTGATAACCTCTTTGTGGAAGCGTAGTCTCCGAAGACAGGTGGTGTCGGGCAAATCGAGGTAAGGATGCTTCTCCTTGGAGTTGCGGGGTGTGTACTATCTGGTCCTCCTCATCAGTCTGTCACATCTTACATTGGGCACATAATGCAGTGCAGCGTTCCTTCGACGATGTCGAGTTTGCTGCATGTAATTGGTCACCAAGGGAGGGTGAGAAAGGACAGGCCCCATTGCAGTAACTCTCTGTTTTCCACCGATTGATCACAAACAAGGAATGTCCCGATGAAGACATCTATTCAATTCCAATCGGTCACAGTATGGTCAAGATGTTTTTAGAGATGTTCACATCAACTCCAACGACCTGCAGAGTACATCCGAACTCTGCCGAGATTGAAGCACAGCAACCTTTTAAAGGATGCGACATGTGATGTAGAACATGACGTCCATAACGCTGTGATTAATTCCGGTTAGTTCCACTTTTTCTGGGTGTTTTTTTTGAGTGAGTGATATTGTGGGCGATATGTGTGCGAGGTGGTGAAATTGACGATGGGCGATCTCATCCCGCTAGTTTTGGTAAATATGCTCTTTACAACAAAAAAAAGTGGGCGGGTGTTAATATTGAATCTCGGTGTTAAATCTGTGCGGAAAGTAACGCTGGCCGATATTATAGGCGTTGATTTCGCCCATTCTGATGATTCCGCCACAAAAAAGTGGGCGGGTGGTAATATTTTTTCCCGGCATTAAGCACATGGGGAAAGTAACGCTCGCCGATAAGTTTCCTAAAATTGGGCGTCAGTTTCCATTTTGTGCCAAAAAGGGCGATATATGGGCATCATATGTCATTTTAGCGGTAAAATGGACATTAAGTGGGCGTTAAGCATGCAAAGAAAGTGGAGGTTCTAGCCCATGGATTTTTTTGTTCGGCAAAGGTATGAAGGGTTACAGAAGAAATGGAGTTAAGTTTCAAATCAGCAATGATCCAACTGAATGGTGGAACAGTCTTGAAGGGCTGAATGGCCTCCTCCTGTTCCTATGTATAAAATAGGTTTCCGATTCGCTATCATACTTTTTTTGCGCAGCGATAATAGTTAAAATGACTCCCATGACATTTGAGTGTAAAGCAAACTTTACTCCAATCCGCGCTGATTACCTGAATTTGGAATGTTACTGGGTGCAACAATTGTTTCATTTTCAAGCTCATACATCCCTTAAGTTAATGAGTAAAATAACTCATCCCAAAATAGTGCTTACGGTCTCGATTCAAAAGAGATGATTCACCGTTTAACAATATGGGGGCTAGGTCAAATAAAATGGTTGTCATGGTATTAGTACTGAGCGAGTTTAAACTTTCAATTATGTCTATTAATGGCACAGTAGCAAGTAGATGAAATATAAGAAAATTACATATATTTATTGAGCAGTTTTCAGAGAATAATTAATGTGAAGATCTGTTCTTTGTGTTGTTCAAGGTGTTCAATGCATTGAAACCTGGGCCCAGCACAATAGGCTTATTTAGTTGAAGGTCTCCAACTCACAAAGGCAGATTAGATTGTAGGCCTGAGAAATTAACAGACTAGTCCCTGGTTAAAAGGTGCATTGTTTCATCATCATCATCATAGGCGGTCCCTTGAACGAGGATGACTTGCTTCCACACCAAAAGGGATGAGTTCACAGATGTTTCAATGAGGGACCCGATATTCCAGTCCTGAACTCCAGGGATGGAAGATGCCGTGTGGTGTCCGTTGCCCATCAACTACCACACGGGCTTGACAGAGCTAGGCCTTTATCCAGTGGCAAGGGTAAACCAGGACGACTGGAGACCTGCTCTGCTGCACGGACTTAGTGCATTCACATGTCTGCCCCTGGGCCTTCGGCTCTTCTGTTGAGTAAACAGCTAAAACTTACTATTAGAAATAGGGTGGAGATCCTCGTAAAAAATAAAAACATTCTAAGTGTATTAGTCACAGGAAAGTTTCTACAGCAGGAGCTGGAAACTGCTCTCAAAAGTGAATCAGGCAAAAGGTTTCACTCACAAGGAATAATCTCTGGCGGGGAGGGCAAGGTTTTCCTGACTTCCTTCTCCTATCTGCCCTACACATACCAGGAGCACATTGCATCTGTCCAGGCTCAGGCTCACTTAAACTTGCTATCCCAAGTCATTATCTGCAGGCAAACTTGGCACTAACTGGCTGGAAAACGCTGGAAACCAGGGCAGAAAACTGAAGTGCAGCCAGAATGCTGGTGTCCGGTCTCACAATGTTTAGGTTGTAGTGTCAGCTGTGGCTCAGTGTGTAGCACACTTGCTTCTGAATCAGAAAGTACCAGGTTCAAGTCACACTCCAGGGATTTGTGCACATAAATGTAGGCTGGCACTCCAGTACAGTGCTGAGGGAGTGCAACATTGTTGGAGGTGCTGTCTTTTTGGTGAGACTTTAAACCGAGGCCTCATCTGCACTCTCACATCTGCTCTCTCAGGTGAATGGAAAATATCCCACGGCACTATTTCGAAGAAGAGCAGAGGAGTTATTGGCCTGGTGTCCTGGCCAATATTTATCCCTCAATCAACATAACAAAAACAGATTATCTGGTCATTATCATATTGCTGTTTGTGGGAGCTTGCTGTGCGCAAACTGCCTGTCGTGTTTCCCACTCTACAACAGTGACTATATTTCAAAAGTACTTCATTGGCTGCTAAGCACTTTGAGGTGTCCAGTGGTCGCGAAAGGCACCATATAAATGCAAATCTTTCCTTCTTTCTTTCAGTGCTCCAGAAGAAACAAGAAGCCCCCATGAACCGAAGATCCAAAAGGTAAGTTGTAAAATGTATATTTTGAGGTTCCTCCTCTGTCTGCTGCTGGGCCCCTTCAGACCCTTCAGTATGTAGGGAATTTCTAGGGCAGGCCCAATACCAGATTTGGGGGACTCCCATGCATCAGCGTGTCCCATGGTCATATTCCAGGAGATAGGTGGGAGGCCAGAAACAACTCTTTAGCAAGGGATTAGAAACATAGAAAATAGTTGCAGGAGTAGGCCATTCGGCCCTTCGAACCTGCACCACCATTCAATAAAATCATGGCTGATCATTCACCTCAGTACCCCTTTCCTGCTTTCTCTCCCTACCCCTTGATCCCTTTAGCCGTAAGGGCCATATCTAACTCCCTCTTGAATATATCTAACAAACTGCCATCAACAACTCTCTGTGGTCGAGAATTCCGCAGGTTAACAACTCTCTGAGTGAAGAAATTTCTCCTCATCTCAGTCCTAAATGACTTATCCCTTATCCTTGGACTGTGTCCCCTGGTTCTGTACTTCCCCAACATCGGGAACATTCTTCCTGCATCTAACCTGTCCAGTCCCGTCAGAAGTTTATATGTTTCTATGAGATCCCCTTTCATTCTTCTAAACTCCAGTGAATACAGGCCCAGTCGATCCAGTCTCTCCTCATATGTCAGGTCCTGCCATCCTGGGAATCAGTCTGGTGAACCTTCGCTGCACTCCCTCAATAGCAAGAATGTCCTTCTTCAGATTAGGAGACCAAAACTGAACACAATATTCCATGTGAGGTACTGTACAACTGCAGTAAGACCTCCCTGCTCCTATATTCAAATCCCCTAGCTATGAAAGCCAACATGCCATTTGCCTTCTTCACCGCCTGCTGTACCTGCATGCCAACTTTCAATGACTGATGTACCATGACACCCAGCTCTCGTTGCACCTCCCCTTTTCCTAATCTGCCGCCATTCAGATAATATTCTGCCTTCGTGTTTTTGCCACCAAAATGGATAACCTCACATTTATCGACATTATACTGCATTTGCCATGCATTTGCCCACTCACCTTGGCCATACTCTGCCTCACACCTGGGGAATCATTGTTTAACCACTAAAACAGAGCTTAAGGTATATGGGGCCTGAACTTGGTGGCCTTACCGCCCACTGCTGCTCGCTGTCACCGAGTTTTTTGGGCAGTCGCTCCTCGGTACCAGTTACCTCTAGGCCTTCCGCTGGGATCCGCCGCTGACCGCCGCTAGCGCACAAGGCGCGTAAGTATCTCCCTGCCCACCGAACTGCCAGTTTGGTCTGGGCAGGAGTCGGCAGCAGCAGGGGGAAGGACCGTCACATAGAGACACGTCTAACCCCAATGGTAAGTAAGAAGACCTGCAAAAAAAGGTTAGTGAACTTCTTTTACTTTTTTTTCTCAGCGATTTACGTGGATGGGGTCCCCTGAAGGTGTTCCAGTGTTTTTTTTTGTGTGTAAGTTTTTATTTTTAGTTGTTCCCCCTCCCTGGGCCTGACTCAATCCTCGGCGGCTCTTTCGCAATCATCGCATTTGTCGTCGAGATTGGGACCGCCCGCCCGCTGCCGCCCAGATTCACGGTGTAAGTCGTTTTTTTGCCGCCAGACAGTACTGGCATAAATTTAGAGGAATCTTCCTGGCAAAGTACTGCCAGGTCTCTCGACAGTCCTTTGGGTGGCACTTGGGCAGGCCTTAGCTTTCACCAAGTTCGGGTCCATGGGAACTATTCATACTTGGTTTCTATCTTATTTAAATCAATATAATCTATATTTTTTTTATTCTTTTGGAACATTGTGAAATACTGAACATCGCAACACTGATTTTGATGAATGACTTTTATGGCCAATTTCTAATGTGTTATTTAGTTCGATATTGGATAGTCATCTGGTTTTAAGTACATGTGCTAAGGGCAAACTTAAAGAATGTAAATATTAAAAACAAAAGCAAAATACTGCGGATGCTGGAATCTGAAATAAAAACAGAAAATGCTGAAAATCTCAGCAGGTCAGCCAGCATCTGTGGAGAGAGAAACAGAGTTAACGTTTCAGGTTGATGACCCTTCGTCAGAATGAAAATATTGTTGGCTCAGATAAGTTCCTTCTAGGATTCTGTTGTTGGTTCCGTACATCAGTTATGAGCTGGCAGAGTTGCATAAATCGGATCTAACTTTCAGATGTTCAAAGGAACGAGGTTCACTCAACCAGCATGACAGCAACATTTAGGGCCTTTTAAAACCAGGAGAAAGTTTTAAATGGCCCTAAATCTAGTAAAGATACTGCAGAATATCATCCTCTAGTATGTTTGTTGAAAATCTTTCCTTTCGCAATTAGGGATTGTTGTCTAAACCTGTTATTTAATTCTACCGGCTTGGCACAATGGTGCAACAGTACAGACTTCTCGTGTTGCGCCCATTATACTTTTTTCTCACTTAATTTAATTGTAAAATGTACCACATAGTGCTGCTACTCAATTTCCTGGAGATGGGACAGTGGCTGCATTTGGTAAATATGCTTGTTGGACTGTATTTCTGAGACATTCTTAACATGGACAATCGATGTGGTAACACACACACTGATGATCTCACACTGACCATCAGGCTTTTTAGTACATGAGCAATTGTGAAACAAATCAGCAATAAAACTATAGTTTATGGTTGTTGATGAGACTGAGTCCTTTCGTGCCATCCACAGATTGGAGCTTTGCTACTGTCCAAATTTTAGTTGTTGGGTAAACATAAGAACATAAGAATTAGGAGCAGGAGTAGGCTATTTGGATACTCGAGCCTGCTCCGCCATTCAATAAGATCATGGTTGATCTTCTACATCAACTCCACTTTCCAGCACTATTCCCATATCCCTTGATTTGCTTGATATCCCCAAATCTATCGATCTCTATCTTGAATATACTAAATGACTGAGCCTCCACAGCCCTCTGGGGTAGAGAATTCCAAAGATTCACCATCCTCTGAGTGAAGAAATTTCTCCTCATCTCAGTCCGAAATGCCAACCCCTTATTCTGCGACTGTGATCCCTGGTTCTACACTCCCCAGCCAGAGGAAACATCCTCCCTGCATCTACCCTGTCAAGCCTTGTAAGAATTTTGTATGTTTCAATGAGATCACCTCTCATTCTTCTAAACTCTAGAGAATATAAGCCTAGTTTACTCAGCCTCTCATCATTCAGCACTACTACACATGGCTGGGTGATTATTGATGGTGTCATATATATTCCTACTCTATTTCAAATGAGCTTTTGTATGGACACCCAGTTTATCCAGGGTCTCTTGTGCTGACTTAGGAAAAGATGTGATAAGGGACCGAACGGTGAGCGTTCTACTTTCGAAACCCTGTTGAAGTGTTTGGCAGACTTTGTGTGCACACGATGATCTGCCAGCTAGCTCCATGACAACAACAGCTTTCTTACAGCACGCAGTTCGGAAGAGCTCCAGCACATCACTGGCCACTTTGCCTTTGCCATTACCAGTTACAGGCACTCACTTGCAAGAAAACCAAAGATATGTATCAACCAAGCTGTTCAATCCACCCGTCCCACTAAAAACCACCATTAATGGAATTCTGGGGGTACAGATATGTAAATCACTAAATGTAGCGATGCAGGTTAATTAAAAAAATGCAAACACAGAACTGGGGTTCATTTCTAGAGGGTTAGAATTGAAAAGCGGAGAAGTTGTGTTAAACTTGTATAGAACCTTGATTAGATCACACTTGGAATACTTTGCACAGTTCTGATCTCCATATTATAGAAAGAATATAAAGGCACTGGAGAAGACACAAAAAAATTGAGTAGATTTGTATTGTATGCAACACCTTGTAACCAGCATTCTACTGCCACCAGAGGGCGCATCTGTTGGAGTCCCAAGGGATCCCAGCATCCCTTGGGAGCACTGCATATAAGCAGGCCTCCATGCTGTGCCAGCACTCTAGAGTCAGAATAAAGAGACTAAGGTCACACTTACTCAAGTCCACAGTACTCAGTTACATTGCTTTATTTGAGACATAACAACTGGTGACGCGTAATAGATAACGAATCATCACGCGAAAATGCAGAAAACTGTTGATATCCTGGAGAAATTCTCAGAAGGGGACGATTGGGAAGCCTTTGTGGAGCGACTCGGCCAATACTTCGTGGCCAACGAGCTGGAAGGGAATGAGAACGCTGCCAAACGAAGGACGATCCTCCTCACCGTCTGTGGGGCAACAACCTACGGCCTCATCTTCTTGCTCCAGTGAAACCAACAACCAAATCATATGAAGAACTGTATACGCTGGTCCAGGAGCACCTAAATCCGAAGGAGAGCGTTCTGATGGCAAGGTATCGATTTTATACATGTCAACGGTCTGAAGGCCAGGAAGTGGCGAGCTACGTCACCGAACTAAGGCGCCTTGCAGGACATTGCGAATTCGGTGGATTCCTGGAGCAAATGCTAAGAGAATTTTTTGTGCTTGGCATTGGCCATGAGGTTATCCTTCGCAAACTATTGACTGTTGAAACACCGAACCTGAGCAAAGCCAGGAAGATAACCCAGGCATTTATGTCCACCAGCGATAACACAAAACAAATTTTGCAGCATAAAGATGCATCAGCAAATACTGTACACAAAGTAACATCATTTTCAGGCAGGAATGCATATGGCAGAATGTACACGCCTGCAGTTGCACGACCTCAGATGACTCAGAGTCACCATCAAGTGTGAATGCGAAGCAATTAACATCTTGTTGGCGCTGTGGAGGTGATCATCGAGCCCATCAATGCTGCTTCAAACACTATGCGTGCAAAGGCTGTGGAACAATGGGACACCTCCAGCGAATGTGCAGACGAGCTGCAAATCCTGCAAACCACCACGTTGCAGAGGAAGACCGAGCCATGACAGATCAAACTGAACTAGAGACTCGAACCAAGGAGGCAGAAGTGTATAGGGTACACACCTTCACCACGAAATGTCCACCGATCATGTTAAAATTTGAACTGAATGAAATTTCAGTATCCATGTAATTGAACACAAGTGCAAATCAGTCTGTCATGAGCAAAAAGTCTGTGGTGCAACAAGGCACAAAGACCCAAGCTGAGTCCTATTCATACCAATCTGAGAACTTACACTAAAAAGGTGATCCCTGTAATAGATAGTGCAGCAGTAAAAGTCTCCTATGATGGAGTGGTACATGAACTACTACTATGGATTGTACCAGGAGATGGCCCCAGACTATTCGTTAGAAGCTGGCTGGGAAAAATCCATTGGAACTGGGATGACATCCGAGCGCTTTCGTCCGTCGACGACGCCTCATGTGCCCAGGTTTTGAGAAAGTTCCCGTTGTTGTTTGAGCCAGGCATCGGAAATTTCTCTGGGGCGAAGGTGCAGATCCGCTTGGTTCACAGTACACAACCCATCCACTACAAGGCACGTGCAGTGCCATACATGATGCGAGAGAAAGTGGAGATCGAACTGGACAGGCTGCAATGAGAGGCCATCATCGCACCGGTTGAGTGCAAAAAGTGAGCCAGTCCGATTGTTCCGGTTCTCAAGGGCGATGGCATGGTCAGAATTTGTGGGACTATAAAGTAACGATTAACCGTTTTTCGCTGCAGGACCAGTACCTGCTACCCAAGGCAGACGATCTATTTGCAACGCTGGCAGGAGGGAAGACATTCACCAAGTTGGACCTGACCTCGGCCTACATGACACAGGAGCTGGCGGAATCTTCGAGAGGCCTCACCTGCATCAACACACACAAAAGTCTGTTCATCTACAATAGATAGCCGGTTGGTATTCGATTGGCCGCGGCTATTTTTCAAAGGAACATGCTAAAATCAGTTCCGTGCACCGTGGTTTTCCAGGATGACATATTGATCACAGGTCGGGACATCATCGAACACTTGCAGAACCTGGAAGAGGTTTGAAGTCGGCTACATCGTGTGGGACTCAGGTTGAAATGCTCAAAGTGTGTTTTCTTGGCATCAGAGCTGGAGTTCTTAGGGAGAAGAATCGCGGCAGATGACATTAGACCCACCAACGCCAAGACGGTGGCAATCAAGAATGCGCCGAGATGACAGAATGTGAAGGAGCTGCAGTCGTTCCTGGGACTCCTCAATTATTTTGGTAATTTCCTACCTAGGTTAAACACCTTACTAGAACCTCTACACGTGTTGCTACGCCAGGGAGATGACTGGGTACGGGAGAAATCACAAGAGACTGCTTTTGAGAAAGCCAGAAATCTGTTATTTTGCAACAAACTGCTTGTTCTGTATGATCCATGTAAACGTTTAGTGCTAGCTTGCGATGCATCTTCATACGGGGTCGGGTGTGTGTTACAACAAGCAAACGAATCGGGAACATTGCAACCAGGAGTTTGTCCAAGGCCGAAAGGGCCTACAGCACAATTGAAAACGAAGCTCTGGCATGCATTTACCGGGTGAAAAAAATGCACCAGTATCTGTTTGGGCTTAAGTTCGAGTTAGAAACTGACTATAAGCCGCTCATATCGCTTTTCTCAGAGAGCAAAGGTATTAATACCAATGCCTCTGCTTGCATCCAAAGATGGGCGCTCACGCTGTCTACATAAAAGTATATAATTTGCTACAGGCCAGGCACAGAGAACTGTGCTGATGCTCTCAGTCAGCTACCATTGCCCACCACCGGAGTGGAAATGGCACAGCCTGCAGACTTGCTCTTGGTGATGGATGCATTTGAAAACGAAAAGTCACCCGTTACATCCCACCAGATCAGGACCTGGACCAGCCAGGATCCTTTACTGTCCCTTGTAAAAAACTGTGTCCTCCATGGGAGCTGGTCCAGCATCCCAGCAGAGATGCATGAAGAGATCAAGCTATTCCAGCGGCACAAAGATGAAATGTCCATACAGGCGGACTGTCTTTTGTGGGGTAACCGTGTGGTTTTGCCGAAGAAAGGCAGGGAAATGTTCATACGTGATCTACACAGTACCCACCCAGGCATAGTAATGATGAAAGTTATAGCCAGATCCCATGTGTGGTGGCCCAGCATCGACTCAGATTTGGAATCTTGCGTGTGCCAATGCAACACTTGCTCTCAACTGAGCAATGCACCCAGGGAGGCACTGCTAAGTTTGTTGACTTCACTGGCCCGTTTCTAGGCAAAATGTTTTTAGTTGTTGTGGATGCTTATTCAAAATGGATTGAGTGTGTAATAATGTCTGTAAGTACGTCCACTGCCACCATCGAAAGCCTACGAGTCATGTTTGCCTTGCATGGCCTGCCTGATGTCCTTGTCACCGACAATGGGCCGTGCTTCACCAGCGCTAAATTCAAGAAATTCATGACCCGCAATGGGATCAAGCACGTCACATCTGCACCGTTCAAGCCCGCATCTAATGGCAAGGCAGAACGGGCAGTCAAAACCATCAAGCAAAGCTTGAAATGCGTGTCGGAAGTCTCCCTGCAGACCCGCCTGTCCCAAGTCCTGCTCAGCTACCGCACAAGACCCCACTCGCTCACCAGGGATCCCCTTGCCGAACTGTTCATGAAAATGGCACTCAAAACAAGGCTCTCTCTAGTCCACCCTGATCTCCATGATCATGTCGAGGGCAAGCGGCATCAACAAAGCATGCACCATGATTGTGCAAATTTGTCACGCGATATTGAAGTCAATGACCCTGTATTTGTACTCAACTATGGACATGGTCCCAAATGGCTTGCTGGCACTGTCGTAGACAAAGAAGGGAGTAGGATATTTGAGGTCAAATTTGCAAATGGACTAACTTGCAGAAAGCATTTGGACCAAACCAAACTGCAATTCACAGGCAGCCACGAGCAACCTAAAGAGGACACCACCAACTTTGACCCTCCGATACACAGACAAGCGGCAATCAACATCAACGTTGACCACGAAGCTAAACTCATCATCCCCAGCAGCCCAGCAAGGCCAGCTGAGCAGCAACCTGGCAAAGGCTCAACCAACTCACCTGCACCTGTGTTTGTACCGAGACGATTGAATAGGGAGCGGAAAGCCCCAGATTGTCTCACCCTGTAAATAAGTGTAGTTTGACGTTGGGGGGTGGGGGGGGGGGGTGATGTTATGTATGCAACACCTTGTAACCAGCATTCTACCGCCACCAGAGGGCGCATCTGTTGGAGTCCCAAGGGATCCCAGCATCCCTTGAGAGCACTGCATATAAGCAGGCCTCCCATGCTGTACCAGCACTCTAGAGTCAGAATAAAGAGACTAAGGTCACACTTACTCAAGTCTACCGTATTCAGTCACATTGCTTTATTTGAGACATAACAAGATTGATACCAGAAATGAGCAGTTATATCTATCAGGAAACATTGAACAGGCTGGAACTGTCTTCTCTAGAAGTGAAATGACTGATAGAGGTCTCTAAGATTATGAAAAGATTTATAGGGGAGATATAGAGAAGATGCTTTCATTTGTAGGCGAGACCAGAACTAGGGATCATAAATATAAAATAGTCACTAATAAATCCAATGGGGTATTCAGGAGAAACTTTTTTACCCAGAGAGTGGTTAGAATGTGAAACTCGCTACGATAGGGAGTAATTGAGGCGAATAGCATAGATACATTTAAGGGGAAACTAGATAAACTACATGAGGGAGAAAGGAATAAAAGGATATGTTGATGGTGTGAGATGAAGAAGGGCGGGGGAAGGCTCGTGTGGAGCATAAACACCGGCACAGACCAGTTAGGCCGACCACCAGTGGGAAAAGTTTCTCTCGATCTACCCATCAATTCTTTTCAAAATCCGAAAAACTTCAATCAAATCACCGCTTAACCTTTTATATTCCAGGGAATACAAACCTAATTTATGTAATCTCTCCTTATAATGTAACCCTTGCAGCCCAGGTAACATTCCAGTGAAGTTACATTGCACTCCTTCCAAGGCCAATATATCCTTTCTAAGATGCGGGGTCCAGAACTGTATAGCTGTAGCAAAACTTCGTCCTCTTTATACTCTAGCCCTCTATCTATAAAAGCTAACACTCCATTAGCCTTTTTGATTATTTTTGTATCTGCGTAATACATTTTAGTGAACTGTGTACGTGGACCCCTAAATCTCTTTGGACCTCCTCTTGTCCTAGCTTTACACCATTTAAAAAATACTCAGATCTATCCTTTTTTGGTCCAAAATGGATGGCCTCACACTTACCTGTGTTGAAATCCATCAACCACAGTTTTGCCCAATCACTTAATCTATCAATGTGTCTTTGTAATTTTATGCTCCCATCTACGCTACTTACTGTGTTACTAATTTTTGTGTCATCGACAAACCTGAAAGCATTCCTGCCACAATAATATTCTCTGTCAGGTATAAATACATGAGGTTCTGCTCACTCAAAATTCAGTTGCTTTGGAACATATTGCTGCAACAGCTCAGTTCCAGCATAGTTTACATTTCAAGCATTCAGTCACAATTCCTGTTGATTATAATATAAGTGCACATCAAAACTTAGCTTTCCTGCTAATTCAGAATAAATTGTTGATGCGAAAATTACAAACATCTTGTGCTTCGAAGTGATAAGGAAAAGCACATTACATTCTCTGTTGAGTGGTGCCTGCACTTAAGATATTTCTAGGAAATAGCACAGTGGGCCTTAAAAGTTTGTACCAATTTGTATCCGACTGTGCTGGTTCATGGCAGATTTTATGTTCAACGATGTGCAAATGAGTTTGAGCGGAAACTTTGAGTAAACAATTCACTTCGCAAAATTAGCACAATTTTGAGCGTAATTTGCACCCGGATCGCAATTGCGCCCAAAACTGAAACTTTTGGCCAGCAAGTCTTAGCACACTCTGTGAATGGCCAGGCTTGCCACACTCCAAAATATGGTGGTGATCCAGAAGGAGAGATATCCTTGGTGAAGTTGTACTGGATAACAGATTTTCCTGAACCCAAAGCAGCCTTAATTCAGCAAGTGACGGTTAACTTTGCAGATGAACTTTTGCATGCAAGGCATAGGATTTTGGGCAATGAGGCTTTCTGGCAGAGATTTCCATAAATGTTGTGTGAATGTTTTCTATTTTTTTCTCCATGGATTGATACAGGTACCTGGAATTTCCTTAGTGGGTTCTCCAGTGGGATAGAAACTCCCAGAGAAACAACACAAACAGGTAAATATATCCATTAGCATCCTTTCTTCGGGGGTTCTGCTGATCTCCCCCTGAAGTTAGATCATGAAAACCCTGAGGAAATTCAGGGCCAGATTCTTTAAGTTCATCTGCAACAACTCTTGAGTCCTTAGTATAAATAGGGAGGACTGGCTTAAGCACTATCTATTGTTTAAGTCTTTCCCCATTCATAACCTTGCAGAGAACACTACGGGGCTGAAATTCACTTGTGCAAGAAAGCTGGGGCACCTCTCGACATTTTGGAGCCCCAATTGATATTCAGGCAAAAAAGTTTAACCACAATGTAACACCACTGTATTACTGCACACACTCAACCTAGATGCACACCTTGACCACAAGGGGTGAACTTATGGGAGACTGCCCATACCTGATCATCCAGGTATATAAAGGGAGGTCCCACGCAGGCTCATCACTTTTGGAGTCCTGTGAATAAAGAGCAGGTCATAGAGTGACCTTGTCCCCGGAATGTGCCGCGTGTGGTTTCATACTGTAGAGTAAGGACTTTATATTGGTGACGAGAAACGGGAATTCACGACCCACGAGAATGGCCACCGGTAGCACAGAGGAACGGTACTTTGTTGGGGAAGACTGGGACGATTTTATCGAGAGGCTTCAGCAAAGCTTCGTTATGAAAGAATGGCTGGGGGATGCAGCGGCCGACAAGCGAAGGGCTCATCTTTTGACCAGCTGCAGACCAAAGACTTACACGCTCATGAAGGACTTACTAGCACCCGAAAAGCCGGCGGACAAAACCTTTGAGGAACTTAGCAAATTGATCGGGGAGCACCTCAAACCGGCGAGTAGCAAACATATGGCCCGACACAGATTCTACACCCACCGATGTCGTGAAGGACAGAGCATACCGGATTTCGTGGCGTTTGGCCAGCCTCTGTAAGTTCACAGACGCCTGCAGGAGGGAGATGCTAAAAGACTTCTTTATCGAGGGCATAGGTCATGCGGGAATTTTCCACAAATTGATTGAGACCAAGGACTTGACCTTGGAAGCGGCAGCGTTGTTAGCTCAAACTTTCATGGCGGGGGAGGAAGAGACAAAATTAATATGCGCGTACAATTCTGCCTTTAATACGGCGATGGGTCAGGGAGTCAACATCATCAAGGTGACTCAGAGCCCCGCAGACAGGCAGGGGCAGTCCGACACTCCCCAGGCAGTAATTGACCCCAGAGTAGGACTTCAACAGAGACAATGGCAGGCTGAACAGACATTTACAGTATCACAGTGGACAATGAGGCCCGGGATGGGGCCATTGACTCCCACTAATAGGGTACTCAAGAGCAGTCAAAGGGACAGTCAGCGGAGAATGCCTGGCCATAGTCCCTTTGTTCCCAACAATGGAAACTTTAACTCATGTTGGAGGTGTGGGGGAAAACACTCAGCTAGATCTTGCAGATTTCAACAGTTTGTCTGCAGGAACTGCAATCTCAGTGGCCACTTAGCTCAAATGTGCAGGAAGCCCGCAACCAGACTAATATATGAGGCGGATGGACCAGAAGAGGGTTCTTTGAGGCAGGATGACTTTTGGGGCAAATCGATGGACGCTGAGGTTCAGCGGGTCCATGTGGCGAACATTCACAGTTCATACACCAAAACGCCACCAATGATGATGAGGGTTTTATTAAACGTTATCACAGTACGCATGGAGCTGGACATGGGGGCCAGCCAGTCACTCATGGGCATTCAGCAATTTGAGAAGCTATGGCCACTTAAAGCCAGTAGACCCAAATTAGCATGTATTGAGACACAATTATGGACTTACACTAAAGAAATCATTCCGGTGCTAGGCAATGCAATGTTGGCTGTCACACACAATGAGTTAGTGAATCGGCTGCTGCTCTGGATTGTCCCAGGCAATGGTCCCTCACTGTTGGGGAGGAGCTGGTTAGCCGAGATGAACTGGAAATGGGGGGATGTTCACGCAATGTCGTCTGTGGAGCGAAGTTCGTGCTCATAAGTCCGACAACAATTCGATTCACTATTCCAACCTGGCATCGGGACTTTCAAAGGCACTAAAGTAGTGATACACATCACCCCAGACGCCAGGCCAGTGCACCACAAAGCCAGAGCGGTGCCGTATGTGATGCGGGAAAAAATCGAGAGCGAATTGGATCGGCTGTTGAGAGAGGGCATCATCTCGCCCGTTGAATTCAGCGACTGGGCGAGCCCCATCGTTCGCGTCCTAAAAGCGGATGGCTCTGTCAGGATCGGTGGCGACTACAAGGCCACCATCAATCGGGTGTCCCTACAAGATCAATAGCTGCTCCCGAGAGCGGAGATCCTCTTCGCCACACTGGCAGGCGGCAAGCTGTTCACCAAGTTGGAACTCACGTCAGCCTATATGACCCAGGAACTGGCCGACGAATCCAAACTACTAATCACCATCACCACGCACAAGGGACTGTTCGTTTATAACAGGTGCCCATTTGGTATTCGATCAGCGGCCGCGATTTTTCAACGAAACATGGAAAGCCTGCTCAAATCCATTCCTGGAACAATCATATTCCAGGACGACATCCTCATCTCAGGTCAAGACACCGAGGAACACCTCCACAACCTGGAGGAGGTGCTACGCCGACTGGACCGGGTAGGCCTGTGACTCAAAAAGTCTAAATGTGTGTTCTTAGCTCCTGAGGTTGAGTTTCTGGGCCCACCGAATCCAAAACAGAGGTGATTCGACGTGCACCCAGGCCCTGCAACACATCAGAGTTGCGTTCATTCCTGGGACTGTTGAACCATTTCGGGAACTTTCTGGCGAACTTGAGCACATTGTTGGAGCCGCGAAACGTGCTCCTGCATAAGGATTGCGATTGGTTTTGGGGGGACTGTCAGGAACGGGCTTTTGATCGGTCGCGAAACCTACTTTGTTCAAACAAGTTGTTGACCCTGTACGACCCCTGTAAAAAATTGGTCTGACATGTGATGCATCGTCCTATGGGGTTGGGTGCGTGTTGCAGCAGTGCAATGCTGAGGGTCACCTGTGGCTTATGCCTCCAGGTCACCCTCTCAAGCAGAATGGGGATATGGGATGGTTGAGAAGGAAGCGCTTGCATGTGTCTATGGTGTAAACAAAATGCATCAGTACCTCTTTGGTAGGAAGTTTGAATGAGAGACGGACCACAAGCCATTAACATCCCTGTTGTCAGACAGTAAGGCTGTCAATGCCAACGCATCAGCTCGCATACAGTGATGGGCTCTCACGCTGGCTGCTTATGACTACTCCATCTGGCACTGGCCCGGCACTGAAAATTGTGCAGACGCGCTCAGCAGGCTTCCACTGGCCACCACTGAGGGGGCAGCGGAGCAAAGCACTGAGATGGTCATGGCTGTCGATGCCTTTGACATCACAGACTCCCCCATCACAGCCCGCCAAATCAAAATCTGGACAAACAGAGATCCCCTCCTATCCCTGATTAAGAAATGTGTCCTGACTGGGGATTGGGCGCCCGCACATGGAGCATGCCCTGAGGAGGTCAGACCGTTCCACAGACGGATGGATGAGCACTCCATCCAAGCCGACTGCCTACTATGGGGCAGCTGGGTAGTTATGTCCCAGAAGGGCAGGGAGGCATTCATCAGGGAACTCCACAGCGAGCACCCAGGCATTGTGCTGATGAAGGCCATTGCCCGGTCACACGTTTGGTGGCTTGGAATTGATTCAGACCTGGTACACTGTGTTCGCAGGTGCACAACGTGTGCCCAGCTGGGTAATGCCCCCAGGGAGGCCCCACTTAGCCCGTGGCCCTGGCCCACCAGGCCATGGTCACGCATTCATGTAGACTACGCGGGCCCGTTCATGGGAAAGATGTTCCTTATTGTGGTAGATGCGTACTCGAAATGGATTGAGTGCATCATTCTGAATTCATGCACGACATCCACCACTGTGGAAAGCCTACGTGCGATCTTTGCAACCCATGGCTTGCCGGACATCCTGGTTAGTGATAATGGCCCATGTTTCACAAGCTACGAATTCCGGGAGTTTATATCGGGCAATGGCATCAACCACGTCAGGGCAGCGCCATTCAAGCCGGTCTCCAATGGCCAGGCGGAACGTGCGGTCCAAATCATTAAGCAAGGTATGCTCAGAATTCAAGGACCCTCCCTACAATGCCACCCATCGCGCCTCCTGCTGGCCTAAAGATCCCGACTGCACTCGCTCACGGGGGTCCCGCCCGCAGAGCTACTAATGAAACGGACACTCAAAACTCAGTTGTCCCTCATTCACCCAGTCCTGACCGACATAGTTGAGGGCAAGCGCCAGTCCCAAAATGAGTACCATGACCGTAATTCAAGGGGGAGATGTATAGAAATAAATGATCCTATATTCGTCCTCAATCACGCCATGGGGCCCAAATGGCTTGAGGATACTGTAATTGACAAAGAGGGAAATAGGGTCATCGTGGTAAAACTCAACAATGGTCAGATATGCCGTAAGCATCTGGACCAAGTAAAAAAAAGGTTCAGCAATGACACGGTGGAACCTGAAGAAGACCATGAGATAGAGCTCACACTACCGCCAGTGAATGAGCAACAAGAGCAATCAGAAGAATGCACAGTCCCTGTGGTCAGCCCGGACAGGCCGGAATCACCACAGGTGACAGACACTCACGTCAGTGTCCAACAACCAGAGCCCCAACTGCGGCGCTCCAGGAGGGAGCGTAGACCACCTGAAAGACTAAACCTATGATCCTAATAAGACTTTGGGGGGGGAGGTGATGTCATGTATGTAACCACAATGTAACACCACTGTATTACTGTATACACTCAACCTAGATGCACACCTTGACCACAAGGGGTGAACTTGTGGGAGACTGCCCATACATGATAATCCAGGTATATAAAGGGAGGTCCCACGCCGGCTCATCACTTTTGGAGTCCTGTGAATAAAGAGCAGGTCATAGAGTGACCTTGTCCCCAGAATGTGCCTCATGTGGTTTCATACTGTAGAGTAAGGATTTTGCAGTTTTAAAATGGGTTCCTGCGCTAACGAGCGCCTCCAAACTGCACTTTGCAGTGGTGTGGGTGTGTTAATTGAAGCGGGATCCCTACGGAGAAATTAGCATGCTCGTAATGTGGATCTAACAGGCCAGCTGCTCCCTGGCCTTCTTAAAGATCAGGGTTTGCAGCTAGGCCCTGAGGAGGAAAGGAGTTTACTTTCAGGATGGCTGGTGTTAGAGGAGCAAGGAGGGCAAGCTGCTTCACCGATGCCGAGCTGGAGACCCTTATGCAGGGTGTCAAGGGCAGGAGGAGACTGCTGCATCCAGACATGGGGAGATCAATTATACTTACCGTCCATTCTGATAACGGCTGCCCTTTTGACTAACTTTGCACTTACCTGCCGAGAAAACTGCCGAGAATGAGTGTGCAACGCCGAATTTTTCGCCAGGTGATCAGTTCTACTTACCTTTACCCTCAAAATGGAAATTCTCACCCGTTTTGTTTCTCTAAGCGTTAGCGATCCTTCTCAGTGGGCAATTGGGCATTGAGGGCCTTTATGGGAAGTCTGGCCCTATGTCTCCTAGTTTTAGTTTCCCCTATGAGTGGAAATATCCTCTCTGCATCCAGCTTGTTGAGCCCTCTCATTATCTTATAAGTTTCAATAAGATCACCTCTCATTTTTCTGAATTCCAATGTGTATCGGCCCAATCTACTCAACCAATCCTCATAAGTCAACCCACTCATCTTCAGAACCAACTTAGCGAATCTTCTCTGAGCTGTCTCCAATGCAAGTATATCCATTCTTAAATACGGAGCACAAAACTGTCCGCAGTACTCCAGGTGTGGCCTCACCAATACCCTGTACAGTTGTAGCAGGACTTCTCTGCTTTTATACTCTATCCCCCTTGCAATAAAGGTCAACATTCCATTTTCCTTCCTGATTACTTGCTGTACTTGCGAATTAACTTTTTGTGTTTCATGCACAAGGACCCCCAGTTCTCTCTGTACAGTAGCACTTTGCAATTTTTCTCCATTTAAATTATAATTTGCTTTTCTATTATTTCTGCCAAAGTGGATAACCTCACATTTTCCCACATTATACTCCATCTGCCAAATTTTTGCCCACTCACTTAGCCTGTCTATAATCCCTTTGAAGATTTTTGTGTCCTCCTCATAATTTGTTTTCCCACCCACCTTGGTATCATCAGCAAACTTGGCTACATTACACTCGGTCCCTTCATCCAAGTCATTAATATAGATTGTAAATAGTTGTGGACCCAGCAGTGATCCCTTTGGCACCCCACTTGTCACTGTTTGCTAACCGGAAAATGACCCATTTATCCTGACTCTCTGTTTTCTGATAGCTAGTCAATCCTCTATCCACGCTAATATATTACCCCCAATCCTGTGAGTTTTTATCTTGTGCAGTAGCCTCTTATGTGACACTTTATCGAATGCCTTCTGGAAATCCAAATACACCACATCCACTGGTTTCCCCTCATCCACCTTGCTCATTACATCCTCAAAGATCTCCAGCAAATTTGTCAAACATGATTTCTCTTTTATAAAACCATGCTGACTCTGCTTGATTGAATTATGCTTTTCAAAATGTCCCGCTACTGCTTCCTTAATAATGGACTCCAGCATTTTCCCAACTCATGAGGGCCAGATTGTGCAATATGTAGTAGACCACCATGAATATGGAGACCCATTCAGGAGAGTACTGCAAGGCGCCACCAGACCGGTCCAGGCAACGGAACCTCTGCTTGAGGATCCTAATGCAGTGTTCGATGATGCACCTGGTGCCAGAATGAACATTGTTGTAGGCATGCTCTGCCGCTGTCCTGGGGTTCTGCAGTGGAGTGAGCAGCCAAGTGGTCAGGGGATATCCCTTGTTGCCAAGCAGCCAACCACAATTCTGAATTGGACCTGTGAAGATGGCCAGCACACTGATCTGGGGCAGAATGAACGAATCATGGCTGTTGCCTGGGTACCTCGCATCAACGCCCAGGATCTGAATCTGGTGATCACACACGAGCTGCAATTTGATGAACTGGAACCCCTTGCGGTTGACAAAGATCTCAGTGTGGAGTTGTGGCACCCTCAGCCCAACGTGTGTGCAGTTGATCGTGCCCTGCACCTTGGGGAACCCTGCAATATGGGCAAATCCAGCCTGCTGCTCCACCTGCTTATCGCTGGTCACCGGGAATGAGATGTAGTCCACTCTTCTCCTATACAGTGCATCGGTAACCTGCCGGACGGAGCGATATGCAGAGAATTGAGAAATGTTGGAAATGTCTGCAGTCGCAGACTGGAAAGACCCCGTAGCATAAAAGTTCAGAGCAATGGTGACCTTGGTCTCAATGGTCAGAGCAGTCTTGAGCCTTTTGTGAGGCTCTAGATCTTGGCACAGTACATAGCAGAGCTCCCTCAGTACCTCTTTTCTAAATCTCAGCCTTCGCAGGCATTGCTCATCACTGAGCTCGAGGAAGGAGAACTGACATCTGTAGACCCTTTGCATGTAGGGCCTCCTTTCCCCAGCTCTGTTTTGGCAGCTCGATGATGACCATTTCCCTGGTCCTCCTCATGTTCGGGAGCCTCTGCATGCTGCTTCTGGCAAGGCACCTGGCCAAGTATGTGGCGGTGGGGGAGGGGGCGGTCAGCGTATCTGACACTCCTTCTGACGCCATCTTCTTCCTGGCCATCCTCTCTACGTGCAGGTCTGCACACATCTGCAGGCCCTTCTGGATGTTGGGCAACCATGACTGCTGCCACCCTTGCCCACTGCCTCTCTGCATTTTGCTGATGGTGCCACCTTCTCCTGCATGCCGCCTTGCATCTGACAAGGTGGACAAGGCGTTCTCCTGCCAACACTGATCCCATTGTGTATGAAGGCTGCACCCTGACACCCAGGCCTCTGGAGCACAGAATGAGGCCTACAGACCTCCACTAATGAGTCAGAGCTAAAAGTCCTGAAAACTCTCCAAAAAAGTGAAAAGGAGCACTCTGCAAGTTAAAAAAGTCCACAAAACCAAAAGCAAAAGTTTGTAGCAAAAATACCCCTATCGCGGGAATCCTCCGTTGTTCTCCTCCAGCGATGTCGAGTAGCACGGCAAAGTGTACCAACCCAAAAAGCTGGCGGGGTAACTGTTCAAAAAAAACCTCTCTTTTTATAGTTGAACATGGGTGGCGTGGCCGCGTAGCAGCGGTGCGCACCCTGATGACGTCACCTTGCCCCAAGCCCCTTACAGCGGCAGCTGTCAGCAGATTGCTGTGGAGGTCCTCACCGCTGAAAACCCCACCGTGCTGAATAAGTGTCGGGGTGGCAAATCAATTTTGACAAATGGCCGCCGAAAACCCGTGGTAACGGCCCTTCCCGAGACCCTAAATTTCGGCCCTGACATGTCTTTGCATTGGACAGAACGGACTCTTAACTTGTATTTATTGGAAAAAAAAGACAAAATCCAGGGGGGGAGAAATTCGGGTCATTTGCGCCTCTCGTTTGCGCCCCGCGGGACACTAAAGGCATGCAAACAACTTTGTGGCCAGGCGTGGCGCCGCTAATAACTGGCGGGGGTTTAGCGACAGCAGTAATATGTAATGCCCCGCTCTGCTGTGCCGGGGATGCTGATGACATCACCGTGCGCACTGCCCCGTTAGTGCCCAGGTCTCTAAATTGGATATCGGCCCCTGAAGATGCGCCGGCTGAGGACAGTGTCATCTTCAGGGTATGCGTACCGGGCGGCCGGCTGCTAGCAGGGCGAAAGTTAAAGGGGAAGTGGCTCTAAAAAAAATTCTGATTTTCTAATGTGCTCTGTTGTCACTTTGGATGTGGGGTCCATGCCGCGATCAGTCAGCACTGCACTCTGCTTGAGTGGCGGGCCTTTGGCACGGCACCCTTGCTCCCCGGTGGTCCAAGTAGGACCCTTTTTTCCTGCAGAGTATGCAGCTTGGGCTCTTCCCTTGAATTCAGGGACGAGCCCCTCCTACGTGGCTGAACTACGCGGCCCAGTGATTAGCGTTGCGCCCCGCTCCCAAGGTGTCCTCTCCACTATCGTGCCAGAAAGGAAGTGGAGCACTTGATTTAGTGCTCCACTTTCTTTTGGGGGTGGTAACCCTAATTTCTCACCAGAGGCACACCGAATTTTAAGTCCCAAGTCTTTAAATTGCTGATAGGCACTGTTGATGTTAATCAATCTATTTGGCTTAAACTGTGAACACAGAGCTCACAAACCGAGGTTTAAAATGAACAAGCTTCAAATAAACTAGGGATTTAGAAAAAAGAATCCCCACAGAGTTGTGGACATGTGGAATGCACTCCCTGCAAAAATAGTTAATGTTGAGTGCTACATCCTTTCCCACGCAATGTCCTGCTCACCTATCACCCATGTCTTTGCTACCCTCCATTGGCAACACATTCCTCAGTTACACTGACTTAAAAATCCTTATGCTCATCTCCAGATCAGTCCATTGCTTTGCACCTCCCTAGGTCCTCAAGCTCTATGTTCCATTCGCACTCTCATCTTTTCCAATTCTGGTCTGCTGAGAGTTCACTGTACAGCATCAGTTTCCACATGTACGCTTACGGCACCCAGCTCTACTTCAAAATCACTTCCTACGACCCCTCCTCTGCCTGCTTGTCCGACATCCAGTACTGGATGAGCAGGAATTTCCTCCAACTAAATATTGAGAAGAACAAAGCCATTGGCCACGAACTTGGTGGACTTACTACCCACTGCTGCCCGCTGCTGCCGCGGTTTCTGGGCGGTCTCCCCTCCGAGCGAGTTTGGTGAAGGCCTCCTGCCGGCGGGAAGCGTAAACCGCTTGGAACTGTCCGCTGATGCGCAATGTGTGTAAATGTCCTCCCACCCACCGAGCTGACAGTTTGGTCCGGGCAGGAGTCCGCTGCAGCAGGAGAAAGGACTGTCGCGTGGAGGTAGGTCTAACCTCAACGGTAAGTAAGAAGACCTGCAAAAAAAGGTTAGTAAACTTCTTTATTATTTTTCTAGCAATTCCAGTGGATGGGGTCCCCTGAAGGTTTTCCTGTGTTCTTTCTTAATTTTTTGGAAACTTTTAATTTTCTATGTTCCCTCCTCCCTGAGCCCGACTCAATCCTTAGCGATACTTTGCCAAGGATTGCATTTGCCGCCGAGATTGGGAGCTCCCACCTGCTGCCGCCCAGATTCAGGGCATCAGTCACTTTTCTGCCGATGGGTGGTCTTATCAGGGCTTTTCCACAAAACTACTGGCCAAAATACCGTCAAGTATCTCAGCTTTGGGCAGTAGTTTTGTGGAAAAGTCCTGGAAAGAACTTTGGGCAGCACAAAGTTCGGGGCCATTGTCTTCAATCCCAGCCACAAACTCCGTTCCCTAGCCACCGACTTCATCCCTCTCCCTACCATCTGTCTGAGGCTGAACCAGACTGTTCACAACTTTGGTGTCATATTTGACCCAGAGATGAGCTTCCGACCACATGCCTGCATCAGTAAAACTGCTTATTTCCACGTCCATGACATCACCCAACTCCACCCCTGCCTCAACCCATCCGCTGCAGAAACTCTCATCCATGCCTTTGTTACCTCTAGACTTGACTATTCCATCGCACTTCTGGCTGCCCTTCCACGATCCTGTCTCTGTAAACTTGAGGTCATCCAAAACTCAGCTGCCCTTGTTCTAACTTGCACCAAGTCCTGCTCACCCATCATCATAGGCAGCCGCTGACTTGCTTCCAAGATTCACAGACGTTTTGATGAAGGTCCCGATGTTCGAGTCCTGAACTCCAATTGAGGGGGTGTGCGTGAATTTTTTTAATGTGTGGTGACCATTGCAAACCAGCCACCACATGGGCTTGACAGAGCTAAGCCTTTATCCACTGGCAAGGGTTAACCAGGATGACTGGAGACCTGCTCTGCTGCACAGACCTAGTGCACACACATATCACAGGGTGGGCTGGCCCATGCTGTCCCTGGGCCCTCGGCTCTTCTGGGCCCGTACCCTCATCTGTCACACCTTCGCCATGATCTCTTGCTGCTCCTCCGCCATAAACGTTCACCGCATCTTGCCACAAACACTCGCCGCTCATTCGCCCTGACCTTCCCACTCCTCGGTACCTGGGCCCCACCGGTGTTCCTGCCCACGATCCAAAACGGCGACCTGGGTTTTGATGACGTCGCCCAGTCGTCCATCACAAAAACGTCACACACTTGGAGCAGCTCGCACTGGAAGTTGAAGTGGTACGCAGCTCCAGCTCTTTTATGGCCCGACCTGCGGAGCTGTTCTCTCGCAGGTCGGGGGGCCACGATGATCTTGTGCTCACTGACCGACATTGGCTCCTGGTTAAGCAACGCCTCAATTTAAAAATTCTCATCCTTGTTTTCAAATCCCTCTATAGCCTCGTACCTCTCTATCTCTGTAATCTCCTACAGCCCCACTACCCTCCAAGATATCTGTGCTAGTCTAATTCTGACCCTGATTTTAATCGCTCCACCATTGGCGGCTGTGCCTTCAGCTGCTAAGACACTTAGTTCTGGAACTCCCTCCCTAAAGCTCTCATCCTCTCTACCTCTCTTTCTTCCTTTAAGACACTCCTTAAAAGCTCTTAAAAACTTTTGTTCATCTGACCTAATATCTCCTTATGTGGCTTGATGTCAAATGTTATCTTTTAACGTTCCTGTGAAGCACCTTGGGACGTTTTATTATGTTAAAGAGACTAGATAAATACAATTTGTTGTTGTCCTATTGTCAGTGGCAAAGCTTTCTCATACCAGTAATCTGGAACTGTTCATACATCCTTCCACCTTGTGATATCATTCCCCAATTTCATAGACCCTCTTAAACCTATCTCTGTGTTTGCTTTCAGCCAGATCCCGTTATCTCTCTCCGATGCAGTATGTAGCGGAACCAAGAATATCTTAGATCTGGTCCTGTGTAATGAGACAGGATTAATAAACAATGTCCTAGTAAGGGATCTCCTTGGAATGAGTGATCATAGCATGATTGAATTTCAAATTCAGATGGAGGGTGAGAAAGTTGGATCTCTAACCAGAGTATTAAACTTAAATAAAGGAGACTATGAAGGTATGAGGGCAGAGTTGGCTAAAGTGAACTGGCAAAATAGGTTAAAGTGTAGGACAGTTGATGAACAGTGGTGTACATTTAAGGAGATATTTCACAACTCTCAAGAAAAATATATTCCAGTGAGGAGGAAAGGGTGTAAGAGAAAAGATAGCCATCCGTGGCTAACTAAAGAAATAAAGGAAAGTATCCAATTAAAAACAAGGGCATACAAAGTGGCCAAAACTAGTGGGAGGACAGAAGATTGGGAAGCTTTTAAAAGCCAGAAAAGAATGCCTAAAAAATGATTAAGAAAGGAAAGATAGACTATGAAAGTAAACTAGCACAAAATATAAAAACAGATAGCAAAAGTTTCTATAGGTATATAAAAAGAAAAGAATGGCTAAAGTAAATGTTGGTCCCTTAGAGGACGAGATGGGGGAATTAGTAATGGGGAACATGGAGATGGCAGAAACTCTGGACAAATATTTTGTAACAGTCTTTATGGTAGAGGACACTAAAAATATGGAGAGTCAAGGGGCTATAGGGGAGGAGAAACATAACACAATCACAATCACTAAGGAAGTGGCACTCAGTAAGATAATGGGACTAACGGCAGATAAATCCCCTGGACCTGATGGCTTGCATCCTAGGGTCTTAAGAGAAGTAACAGCATGGATAGTGGATGCATTGGTTGTAATTTACCAAAATTCCCAGGATTCTAGGGAGGTCCCAGCAGATTGGAAAACTGCAAATGTAACGCCCCTATTTAAAAGAGGAGGCAGACAAAAAGCAGATCAGTTAGCCTAACATCTGTGGTTGGGAAAATGTTGGAGGCCAGTATCAAAGAAGCAATAGCATCATCATCATAGGTAGGCCCTCGGGATCGAGGAATACTTGCTTCCACTCCTGAAGTGAGTTCTTTGGTGGCTGAACGTTCCAATACGAGAGCCACAGACTCTGTCACAGGTGGGACAGTTAGTCGTTGAGGGGCGGGGTAGGTGGGACTGGTTTACCGCACGCTCTTTCCGCTGCCTAAGAAGCAAAGCAGGACATTTGGAAAAGCATAATTCGGTCAGGCAGAGTCAGCATGGATTTATGAAGGGGAAGTCATGTTTGACAAATTTGATGGAATTCTTTGAGGATGTAACGAACAGGGTGGATAAAGGGGAACCAGTGGATGTGGTGTATTTGGACTTCCAGAAGGCATTTGACAAGGTGCCACATAAAAGGTTACTGCACAAGATTAAAGTTCATGGGGATGGGATTAATATAAAAGCATGGATAGAGGATTGGCTAATGAACAGAAAACAGAGAGTCGGGATAAATGGTTCATTCTCGGGTTGGCAATCAGTAACTAGTGGGGTGCCGCAAGGTTCAATGCTGGGACCCCAACTATTTACAAACTATATTAACGACTTGGAAGAAGGGGCTGAGTGTAACATAGTCAAGTTTGCTGATGATACAAAGATGGGAGGAAAAGCAATGTGTGAGGACACAAAAATTCTGCAAAAGGTCATAGACAGGCTAGGTGAGTGGGCAAAAATTTGGCAGATGGAGTATAATGTTGGAAAGTGTGAGATCATACACTTTGGAAGAAAAAAAATCAAAGAGCAAGTTATTAATTAAATGGAGAAAAATTACGAAGTGCTGCAGTACAGCGGGACCTGTGCATGAAACACAAAAGGTTAGTGTAATGTATTTAACCCTGTGTAACCTGCATGACACCTGACCACCAGAGGGCCCACCTGTTGGAGTCCCAAGGGATCCCAGCATCCTTTGGGAGCACAGTATATAAGCAGGCCACCCACAAGGTACCTGCACTCTGGAGTCTTATTAAAGGAGCTAAGGTCACACTTGCTCATTGTACGCAGTACTCAGTTTCATCCTTTATTATGAGTGTACCAGTTAGTATGCAGATACAGCAAGTGATCAGGAAGGCCAATGGAATCTTGGCCTTTATTTCAAAAGGGGATGAATTCTAAAAGCAGGGAAGTCTTGCTACAGTTTTACAGGTTATTGGTGAGGCCACACCTGGAATATTTTGTGCAATTTTGGTTTCCATATTTAAGAAAGGATATACTTGCTTTGGAGACAGTTCAGAGTAGGTTCACTAGGTTGATTCTGGAGATGAGTGGGTTGACGTGAGAAAAGGTTGAATAGGTTGGGCCTCTGCTCATTGGAATTCAGAAGATTGAGAGGTGATCTTATCGAAATGTATAAGATTATGAGGGGTCTTGACCAGGTGGATGCAGAGAGAATATTTCCACTGATGGGAGAGACTAGAACTAGGAGGCATAATCTTAGAATAAGGTGCCGCCCATTTAAAACTGAGATGAGGAGAAATGTATTTTCTCAGAAGGTTGTGGATTTGTGGAATTCGCTGCCTCAGAGAGCTGTGGAAGCTTGGACATTGAATAAATTTAAGACAGAGATAGACAGTTTCTTAACCGATAAGGGAATAAGGGGTTATGGTGAATGGGCAAGAAAGTGGACCGAAGTCCATGATCGGATCAGACAAGATCGTATTAAATGGCGGAGCAGGCTCGAAGGGCTGTATGGCCTATTCCTGCTCCTATCTCTTATGTTTTTATGTTGTTATGTACACCAGGTCAGGTCTGACATCAAACTGTGAAGCTTCTTGAGATACAAAAGCAAAATACTGCAGAAGCTGGAGATCTAAAAAAAAGAGAAAATGTCAGACATACTCAGCAGGTCAGGCAGCATCTGCGGAGAGAGAAACAGTTAACATTTTTCAGGTCGCTGACCTTTCGTCAGAAGCTTCTTGCGATACCATCATATTTTAAAAGCACTGTATAAATGTAAGTTGTTATTAGTGTACTGACGTTTACTCCCTCCTACGTATCTGTTTGCTCAAAGAAAAATTTGCAGAGCTATGAAGAAAGAGCAAGTAAATGAGGCCTGTTGGGCCCAATAGCCTCCCACTGTGCTGTATTATTCTATGATTCTATTATATCATGTTCCATTTCTAAAGCTCGTGTTTTGAGTGCACCATGTGGTGTCATTTGGAACAAGTATTGTAATTGGACCTATTAACGTGCGGCTGTCAGTAGAGTAATTTCAAAGGCAATTCATATGGTAACTAGCACACTTTGTAAACATTTGAACACCTAATGTCCTTCCTTGAGGCACTCACCTTAAAATGCAAAACTTTATTTGACTATTAACTTGGTGCTATCTATTAAGCAGCTATTAACATGCTCAGTCATTAGATTTCTGTATTAACTAAATCAAAGATGTTATTTTAATCAATGGATATGAAGCAAACAATTGAAATCAGTAAAATTAGCAAACTGTGAGCTGCTTACACCTACAGTGCAAGCTCTGTCAATTTTTTCCTCCCAGCACTATTCTACAATCTTTTTTTGTTTCCACTTACTTGAGATATTAGTCTAATAAGATAGTGACTAATAAATCCAATAGGGAATATAGGAGAAATACCTTTACCCAGAGAGTGGTGAGAATATGGAACTTGTTACCACAGGGAGTGGTTGAGGAAAAGACCATAGATGTATTTAAGGGGTAGCTAGATATAAACACATGAGGGAGAATGGAATATGTTGATATGGTGAGATGAAGAGGGGTGGGAGGAGGCTGGTGTGGGGAATAAACGCTGAATGGACCAGTTGAGGCGAATGGTCTGTTTCTGTGCCATATGCAATTCGATGTAATGATGGGACTACTTTCACCGAAGCAGAGATAGATAAGATGAGATTTCATAGATTCATAGAATGATATAGTACAGGAAGCCATTTAGCCCATCCTGCCTGTGCCGGCTTATTGAAAGAGCCATATAATGAGTCTCACTCCCTCTGTTCTTTCTGCATAACCCTGCAAATTTTTCCACTTGAAGTATCGATCCAATTCCCTTTTGAAAGTTATTCTTGAATCTGCTGCCGCCACCCTTTCAGGCACTGCTTTCCAGAAGTGAACAAGACGTTTTTATAATTATGAATGGTTTTAATTCGAAAAAAAAAGATTTTCTGTGCTTCTTTGGTTCTTTGTATACATTGGATATTGGAGAGTGCGAGGTAACTGGAGAGAAACTATCAACATTGCTTTTAAAATTATTGTCAATGTGAATTTATGTAGGTACTTTTAACCTAATCCACCTGGAGGGAAATTGACGGGATCCAGTTGAAGAGCAGATTTACACTGCACCTGATTTTGGTCTCCAATGAAGCCAATGTAGGTTAAATCTGGTGGTGTGTAAAAAATGGTGCTCAACCTGATCACGTCAGTTTACCGCTGAGAGGGTTAGGTTAACATGACCCTTTAATTATCAGTATATTTTTAGTCCACACAAAACTTCATACACTGACCTCTTAAACACCTCCACTGGATATTGTAGCAGAGCCTTATGTGCATAAATAGCATTGTGAATGACAAGTTTGGTGTAGGTTGTTGGCTATTGTAATGTATTTGCTTCATATGTTTTTTGCTGAAGAATTCATAAAACACGTTGCTCTTAAGGACTAGGTGGTTTATTAAAAATAGTTCTAACAATCACACTACACATTATCAGTCCATCCACCAGGCTCACAACCACCTGCCTCATCGTGGATCCACCGAACCCAACTAGCTAGGGTTTTATTGAGCCTTGTGAACATCACGTGACTGACTAAGCCACTCTCAACTCAACAGCTCTACAAACCTGTGCATACATTACAGCTGTGATTCTGCACGTAAGTAGGTGAGCAGCATTGGATCGTTCCCCCATAGAAGTGTTGAGAAAAAGAGTGCTTCTTCACAAAAAACACATTGGTCCAGAAATTGCGGCCTCCCCGGGTTCTTACGGAGTTTCTACGGACCCAGGAAGGCATCGGAAAAGCCAGTTTTCGGTGTGCAATGTGCATGCACTGAAAACTGGCTTTTCCGATCTGTCATGTTTCTGGCTTGACAGATCTCCCGCATATCGGGAGCGAGGATACTTGCAGGGCAGAGATTGGGCTATTTGCCCATCTCTTGCCCTGCGAATATGCTTAAAATTCTTGCACCCTAGTGAAAGCAGGTGCATGGCCTACTTGTACCAGTGTAAGAGTTTTAAATCATATCAAAAACATATTAAAATAAAATTTAAAAATACATATTTATGTTAAAAACCCAGCCCACGCAGGTAATTTTATTTTAAACCACAATTAAAAGTTTTTTTTTAAATCGGCAAATAACTTTTTTTCAAAAACATTTCTATCAACTTTAATTTCTATAGTGTATTTATGTGAGGTGTTTTTTTTAATGTTTTTTAATGTTGAAAAGCTTGTAATGTTTGTAGCCCCACACTATGGATGTGGACATATTGTGTACTGCAACTATAGGGTTCATAATTAAACAGGAGCAGGAGGTTCCAGAGACTTCCGAGAGCTGCCTGCCATGTTAGAAAGACCTGTGTGTGCTGTGCTCTGTGAATATATCACAGTTTTATGTAGTGTTTTGGTGTTTGGGGGTGTTTCTCATTCATAGTAATAGGAGTTTCGGACTTACGAAACTCCTATTACTATGAATGAGAATTATACTATACCTGATTGGCTGCCAAGAGCCATGTGACTCCAGCTCCAGGCCTGCACTCGTCCTGACGTGCACGCGTTGCGATGCACAGTAATGAGACACCTCCGGATCAAGATTTCGCATGGCCACAGCAGCTTCAGGTAGGTGCGCATCATTTTTCTATAATCCATTCGAACGCCGTTGATGTACTATTTGTGCATAAATAACGGAGAGTGCAATTAGCCTCACCGTTATCTTGACAGCAAAATCTGGCCCAAGTGTACTTGATAACCACAGACGCAGTTCCTTTTTTGGCACTTGAATAGAAGTGCAATCAAAATTTGCTGTCTGCATATCGTATTTTCTTAATTGTGGAATCAAAATTTCAAATATGCTCATTTCTATCCCAAAAGAAGAATAAAAAAGCAAAATTTTGATGTTACAGCTATCATTTTGTTGAATAACAGTGGGTAAATTTTTAACTTCAGTGCTCTTGGTACGTATGCCAATTGCTGAAGGTGACTAGAGAAGAAATCTGCAATAAGCTAATCACAAGAAATATCCTACTTACCAATCCACATCAATTATGTTGTGGATATAACAAACAGAATAGATAGTGAAGTCGCTACGCTATAGATTAAGGGGACTTATGAGAGGGCTTTGACAAATTGACACATGGAAGACTAAAATCCACGAGAAACTCCAAGAGAATGAAGGATTATTTGGTGCAATCATGATTTTGCATTTTTCCTCAAAGTTTGTACGTTGGCGGCAACTGTCAGCAGCGGTTTTTTGTACGCATGATTTTTTGGCTCAAGTCTGGTTGAAAAACTGATTTCCGTGCCGTTTTTGGCCCTTTAACTGATTTTCGCCAAAAACAATTTTTTTCAGGACGGCGCACAGTTGCCTTACGTTCAGAAAAAACCTACGTTAACTTAAGGAGATCGGCGCTGAGTATATTTCTGAGTTTTTGGAGCGAGGGAAGAAGACAATTTAAAACCGAAATTCATGATTTTTGCAGAGGGAGCTTGGAACATATCTCGGAAAGTTCATTTTTTCCCAAAGAATGCTTTTGAGAATGGGCAAATTGTGATTCCACCCCACCATACCACTGAATCTCTACTCACAGGGCTCCAGGGTTGGAGTCGTGCCCGGCCGGCTAAAGGATTGCTCCCTTGGCCAGACACAAGCACAGGAGCTCGGCACTTGGATTCCACCATCGCCCCCTCCGCCCCCCCCCCCCGCCTCCGCCACCAGGCTCAGCTTGTAAAGAACCTGAGGGGCTGGAGGGGGGGCCAGGTGAAATCCAAGCGCTGAGCTCCTGTGTTTCTGTCCAGCCAAGGGAGCGATCCTGCCGACATGCACTCCGAATTGTGCATCAGAGATAACACAACACAACAGCAAACATAGGCATTTTGGCACAAGCTATCATTAAAGTGCCAGAGTACATAAGGAAGTGGTGCTAGAAATAGTGGATGCATTGGTGGTCATTTTCCAACATTCTATTGACTCTGGATCAGTTCTTATGGACTGGAGGGTAGCTAATGTAACCCCCCTTTTTAAAAAAGGAGGGAGAAAAAAAACAGGGAATTATAGACCAGTTAGCCTGACATCAGTGGTGGGGAAAATGTTGGAATCAATTATTAAGGATGAAATAGCAGCGCATTTGGAAAGCAGTGACAGGATCGGTCCAAGTCAGCATGGATTTATGAAAGGGAAATCATGCTTGACAAATCTTCTAGAATTTTTTGAGGATGTAAGTAATAGAGTAGAAAAGGGAGAACCAGTGGATGTAGTGTAATTGGACTTTCGAAAGGCATTTGACAAGGTCCCACACAAGAGATTAGTGTGCAAAATTAAAGCACGTGGTATTGGGGGTAATGTACTGATGTGGATAGAGAACTGGTTGGCAGACAGGAAGCAGAGAGTCGGAATAAACGGGTCCTTTTCAGAATGGCAGGCAGTGACCAGTGGGGTGCCGCAGGGCTCAGTGCTGGGACCCCAGTTATTTACAATATACATCAATGATTTAGATGAAGGAATTGAATGTAATATCTCCAAGTTTGCAGATGACACTAAGCTGTGTGGCAGTGTGAGTTGTGAGCATAATGCTAAGAGGCTGCAGGGTGACTTGGACAGGTTAAGTGAGTGGGCAAATGCATGGCAGATGTCGTTTAATGTGGATAACTGTGAACTTATCCACTTTGGTGGCAAAAACAGGAAGACAGAATATTATCTGAATAGTGACAGATTAGGAAAAAGGAACGTGCAACAGGACCTGGGTGTCATGGTACATCAGTCATTGAAGTTTGGCATGCAGGTACAGCAGGTGGTGAAGAAGGCAAATGGCATGTTGGTCTTCATAGCTAGAGGATTTGAGTATAGGAGCAGGGAGGTCTTACTGCAGTTGTACAGGGCCTTGGTGAGGCCTCACCTGAAATACTGTGTTCAGTTTTGGTCTCCTAATCTGAGGAAGGATGTTCTTGCTATTGAGAGAGTACAGCGAAGGTTCACCAGATTGATGCCCGGGATGGCAGGACTGACATATGAGGAGAGATTGGATCAACTGGGCTTGTATCCATTGGAGTTTAGAAGAATGAAAGGGGATCTCATAGAAACATATAAAATTCTGACGGGATTGGACAGGTTAGAGGCAGGAAGAGTGTTCCCATTGCTGGGGAGTTCCAGAATCAGGTGTCACAATCTAAGAATAAGGGGTAAGCCATTTAGGACCGAGATGAGGAGAAACGTCTTCACTCAGAGAGTGGTTAACCTGTGGAATTCTCTACCACAGAAAGTTGTTGAGGCCAGTTTGTTAAATATATTCAAAAGGGAGTTAGATATGGCTAAAGGGATCAAGGTGTATGGAGAGAAGGCAGCAAAGGGGTACTGAGGTTGAATGATCTGCCATGATCTTATTGAATAGCGGTGCAGGCTCGAGGGGTCGAATGGCCTGCTCCTGCACCTAATTTCTATGTTTCTATGTTTCTAAATTTCAGTGCGTCACATCTCCATAGAGACACGCAGACCAGGGTGTGGTCCATTCTGCTAGGCCATCACCCAGCAAAGGTATGTGGGAACAAAGTTAAAAATAAGAAT
This sequence comes from Pristiophorus japonicus, assembly GCF_044704955.1. Classification (NCBI taxonomy): domain Eukaryota; kingdom Metazoa; phylum Chordata; class Chondrichthyes; family Pristiophoridae; genus Pristiophorus; species Pristiophorus japonicus. Next base: position 236,897,197 of record NC_091977.1, on the reverse strand, counting down.
TATGAGTGCAAATCTTACTATGCCTCATGTAGTTAGGATAGTTTACATGCATGGCATATGAAAGCGAGGATAATACAATGATGCTGTCATCGCACAAACCAGACAGCTTGGCCATTAGTGGGGAGGCCATACCCTGATCGAATCTACAGGGACAGGCGCTCATACCTGCACCTGAGTGAGGCAAACTGCATTCGCAGGCTGGAATTTAGAAAGGAGGTCATCACCGAGATCTGCCAGCTAGTCAGGTCAACCATAAAGCCAAGAAGTGGCAGGAGGACTGCCTTACCTGTGGAAGTGAAGGTCACTGCAGCACTTGCCTTCTATGCTTCTGGCTCATTTCAAACTGCAACTGGGGACATGTGCTGCATCTCGCAGCACGCCACACATTGCTGCATCCAACAGGTGATTGCTGCACTATATGCCAAAAGGGACCAGTTCATCAATTTCCCTATGACCACGCAGGCAATGTGAGATTGGGCTGTGGGGTTCTCCAGAAATGCTGGCTTCCCAAAGGTACAGGGTGTGATCGACTGTACCCACATCACCTTGAGAGCACCTTTGGACGACTTTGAAGTTTATCGGAACAGAAAAGGGTTCCATTCCCTAAATGTACAGCTCGACTGCGACAATGTGCACCAGATCATGACAGTGGACATCAAATACCCAGGTAGCATCCATGATGCTTTCATCCTACGCGAGAGCGTTATATCTGCGATGTTTCAGGAGCTGCCAGAAGGGCACGGCTGTTTGCTCGGGGACAAATGGTGCGGGCTCACCACCTGGCTTATGACCCCCTTACGCAATCCCCGCACTGAGCCAGAGCGTCGGTACAACATGTCGCACATCATGACATGGAGCATCATAGAGCAGACAATTAGCATACTGAAGCAGTATTTCTGATGCCTGGACCACTCTGGAGGCTACTTGCAATGCGTCTCTTATCAAATCAGTCAGTTCACTGTCGTGTGCTACATGCTGCACAAATTGACCATCATGAGGGGCCAGGCCCTGGACATTGATGTCCTCCTGAGGGGAGAAGCGGTGGGGGGGCGGGGGTGGGAGGAAGAGGAGAACAAGGAGGCTGACAATGAGGTCGAGGAGGAGGAACAGGAGGAGGAGGAGCAGCAGCAAGGAGACGAGGAGGACAGCAGCAGGAGGAGGACGACGATGAACCCATGCCACCACCTCAACCTGCCCGATGACAGCGGAGGAAGCAGCCTCGTGTATCTGTAGCCATAGCTAGAGACTTGCGTCAGCAGCTAATCCATTATTGCTTTGCTGCCTGAAGGCTAAACGGCCCAACAGTGTTGACTATTTGCACCTGTTAGTGTGAAAAAATAATGTACATAATATGTACGTAATGTTGTGTTGGTTTATGTTGCTTTCATTCAAAAAATAATGTGCAGGATTCTGCTTAAATTTAAAAAATAATTAGGTTTATTAAACATTTGTACATTTTTATTGAATTTTACAAAAAATGTATCAAACTTTAAACCTTTCAATGAAGAAAACAACAAGTAGCAGCAACAGACAAACAAACAATCAAACTCTAGCTGCAGCCATCTCTCCTCCCCCTTATTCAAAGACCTTAGCGCTATGTGCCCCTCTTGCCCCTCTTGCTGCCTCTATCCCTACCCGTGCCCGTTGTCACAGACTTCTGTTTCCTCACCATGACCCCAAGGTTTTTCTGCTTTTTTTGTGAAGGCGATTTGTTGTTGGTGGGATTGGACAGGGACAGACCTAGCAGACAGCATTGTGGAAGGCCCGGGTTCCTCTTCGGACACTTCTTCAGCCTGTGGATGAACCCCCGGCACACTACCTGACTTTGGTTTGGGGATTGGAAAGTGAGTGTCAGTAGTTGATGCTGCCAATTGCTGTTGGGCAATGACAGCCTGGGAATGTCCACTTATTGCAGCAGCTATCTCCGACATTCCCTCCCTAATCTGTACCGACACTGCACCAGCTGCCTCCAACATTCCCTCCCTAATCTCCGACATTCCCTCCCTGATCTCTGACATCACCCCCTCATCTCTGACATCCCCTCCCTCATCTCCAACATCCCTCCACCCCGCACATCTTTCCCGACACTGCTCCCATTCCTACAAACGGTGTTGCTACTTCTACTGACAGTCGCTCTAATTCTCTTCTCACCCCACCATGGTGACCAGGAGTGATCTGGTTCGCTCAATGCTCTCCCCACTCATTCCCATGAACTGTCTTATTGCGCTGCATTATGCGTTTCAAGTTGAGCTCTCCTTCCCAACCTCCTCGGCCATCCCCCAGGTGTGGCTTGCTGCAACCCACTGGACTCGCAGTCTCAGACTCTACCCCATGAAATGTCACGTCGGTTGTATCGCTCAGCAAAGGGCTTGGCGTACTCAGGGCGTTTACCGGCTCCAGTTGCAATGTAACCATCTCATTATTCGGGTCTTCCTGCTGCCCTTCATTGTCCAGCTCATCCTCGTCCTGAAGTTGATGAAAAATATCTCGACTGACGGCTTCCTGATCTTCTGCTTCAGCTTCTGTCTCTTCCTATGTGCAACATCTGCAAAACATAAAAGAGTAGATGTTTGGTTAGCAGCAGGGGAGAGGGCAGAGGGGACAGGGTGACATGAGTACACAGCAGGGCTTACCCTCTCTCGGTAATCTGGTCCCAGGGTCCACATTGGTGGTTGATCTCCTCTTGCGAGATTGAATCATATCAGCGATCCTCTGTTCCACGGCTGTTAGTTGCAGCCTACTTGGCACACCTCTTCCAGTTTTTGTCCTTTTTCAGTTCATCAGTTCTTCTGTTCTTCTGCAAAGATGAAAATAGAATTTTTTAAGAGAGGGTCCTTCTGCTCTGGTGGCCACACACACACACGCACATTAGTCACATTTGCAAATGTAATTGCAGTGCATAAATACACACAGTAACTGCTTGGCCAAGGTCCTGCCAAGGTTCTTTTTGATCCCCGTGCTGCTTCTCGGGGTCATGGCCATTGCATTGAACTCTTCTGCAACTTGTTCCCAATGTTTTGCTAGTAGAGAGGGTTTCAGTTTCTTTTGTCCCATTCTTCCTTTGTTCTCGAGCACATCCCATCTCCTCTCAATGAAGTCTACCAGGGGCTCAGTTTCTTCTGCTTGAAATCTCTTCCCCCTTCCCCCTTCTCCTTCTCCCTCCCCTTCCCTTAGATCCATCTTTTGCAGCTAAAATTTAAATGTCCAGATCCAGCTCTGATCCCAATGTGTTCTCAGAAGCTGCTGATCCAGACCAGGAAGTACACTGTGGATGCGAGGACCCATCACGTGGAAAAAGGTTTTTTTTTCTGGTGCATGCTCACTGACTTTTCGGCCCACACTTGAAGCTCCACCCACAGATTTAACTTCGGGGACTGCAGTGCCAAAATTACATTTTACTTTTGTGAAAATTGTATTTTTTTTCTTGGGAGCAAACGGGCAGAAAAAAATCAACTGGACATCCTCCTGGGTGGCAAAAATTGGCAAAGATGAAAATAGACTCCTTTAAATCTTTTTCAGTAGGTTTCCTGCCCACAGCCAGCCTGATTGACAGGCAGGCTGCTTGTTGGGCAGGAGAGCCTGCAGCATAAGGCCACAGCAGGTAGGGGATCCAATCATGGTGGGGGGGTAGGTCCAATAACATCGGGTGTCCAATCATGGGGGAATGTCCAATCACAGTGGGTGTCCCATCGTGGGGGAGGTCCAATAACAGGGGGTGTCCCATCATGGGGGAGGTCCAATAACAGGGGTTTCCTATCATGGGGGAGGGTCCGATCGTGGCTGCTCCTCCTGGCCCACAAGCAGTGCTGTAAAAGCACTTACTTCATGGATTCAGTTCTTCTCTCCTTTCAACTGCCGGGTTTCCCGAGGCATGGGAAACCTGGCCAAGTGTGGTTAAAAATAGAATCACTGCTAAAATGAAAGCCAGCAGCCTCATTAAAATATTTAAATGACCAACCCCCCTCCTGCAAGCGGATTGGTCACCCGCCCCTCCTCCTGCCTCTGTTAACACCGGAAGTGGGTGGATTCGAGGCCGGTTTGTCTCTTGTTGCAGATTTTTAGATTTTTAACCTCCCATCCGAACCAAACACCTGTTTTGGGGGGTTAAAATTCACCCCCTTGTCTCAGACTGGGAGAAGTGTTGAGTGAAGTATGACAAGTGCTAATCCTTGTTCTTTCCTATCTATGTAAATGGTTGAAGCAAACAGTTGTGAGCTAAAATAAAGGCTGCAGTGGGGATGGAGAATATAACTAAGGTTTTGCAGAAGGAAACAGATCTTTTATGGAAAAATTGAGCAACAGATAATATCATGAAAAGAATAGAACTAGCGCAGGGAGACTTTTAAAGGGACCTGGGAATCATTCTGGGAACTAAACTTGTCATTGCAAAGACAAAGTGGGGAAGCAATGCAAATCAAATGTTGGAATACATAGCCAGGACAAGGGATTTCAAGTCTACAGATGCTCTGTTGGAGTTCTATAATGCATTTGGCAGTCTTCATAGAAAATAGGTGCAGGAGCAGGCCATTCAGCCCTTCTAGCCTGCACCGCCATTCAATGAGTTCATGGCTGAACATGAAACTTCAGTACCCCCTTCCTGCTTTCACGCCATACCCCTTGATCCCCCGAGTTCATAATACAAGTGCAGATTTTAATAATTTTTGCTCCGAGGGCAGAACTTCACCTACTTCAACCACATCTTAGAATCTGTGAGCAGAAAGCTCTGCAACATATTCCATGCATTAAACTCCACCCACATATTCCAATAATTACTCTTGGCTGAGAAACTCTGGCCCCGATATCTACGGGGATGGAGAGGGAGTGGGGTGGGGGTGTCGTAGCAGCCGGGATACCCAGAAAAAAGGGTAACATGGAGCAGCTTCCAAATTTGAATGTTTTTTCCTCTGTTTCGCGGCCGGCAGCCGGTCAGATTGAGAGGCTGTCTGGCTGTTAGGCGAGAAGGCCTGCATTGAAGGCCGCAAGCGGCGAACGGAGAAGAGAGAGGGAATGATCGTGATGGGTGGGGGTTGAAGAGATCGTGGGTCAGGCGGAGATCATGGGTCAGGAAGATTTGTGGGTCGGAGAGAAATCGTGGGTCAGGGACATTTGCGGGTCAGGTGTGAGATCATGTCATGGGTCGGAGGAGGATTCAGATTGCGGGAGGGGGTCGATAGAGCATGGTGAGGGAAGCATATTCCATTGGGGGCGGGGGGGGTGCCGGAAGGGAAGCACTCTTGCTCCACCTGGCCCACAAGCCGTGCTGGAAAGGCACTTACTTGCTGGGTGCAGCACTTCTCGCTTCCCTTCAGCTGCCGGGTTTCCCGAGCCCTGGGAAACCCATGCTGGAGGCGTTAAATCTAAAAGTCTGTTAGCATTTGAGGCAGGACATCATATTAGCATATTTAAATAATGGACCCAACTCTGGAGAGCAGGTTAGTCACCCGCCGACCATTAAAACCGAGGAGCCTTGTTTTCGAGTTTCAGATTTTTGAACTTTTAACCTAACCCTCACCACAGCCCACCCTCCCGCCCATGGTGCAGGGCGGGGGGGTGTGGGGGGGGGGGGTGCAGTTGCGGGAGGTGGAGGGGGTGGGGGGGGGGTTAAAATTACGCTCACTCCATCAGAATGACAAATTGAAAGTGTGCATTTCTGGTCACTGTAGTTCAAAAGAGAAATACGTGCAAAGAAAGCAAGATGGGTGACAAGAATTATTCCAAGTGTACAGGGGATCAGCAATGAGCAAAATTAAGAGACACTGCAACTCTACAGTTAAGAAAGAAGTTATGGGGCATATATTGAGGTACATCAGTTTAATGGGCATAAAATGGTGCGACTGGTACCTTGGACTGTCTGCCTGAATTCTCAATACGTGCTGCCATTGTGCAGTGCTCTGCAACAGCAATGCTAAATTGTAAAATGGAAAGTATCAAATGGCATCAATAAGTTCAACCCAGAATATTAATTTTAAAGTGAGTTACACCAGTAGAACAAGAGGGTTTTTTTTATTCATTCACGGAATGTGGACGTTGCTGACAAGGCCAGCATTTATTGCAGCACCTTCTTGAACCGCTGCAGTCCGTGTGGTGAAGGTACTCCCAAGGTGCTGTTAGGGGAGCAATGTGGGGGGGGGCCGAGTCTCAGGATTTTGACCCAGCAGCCATGAAGAAACAGCGATATATTTCCAAGTCAGCATGGAGTGTGACTTGGAGGGGACCATGCAGGTGATAGTGTTCCCATGCGCCTGCTGCCTTTGTCCTAGGTGGTACAGGTCGCGGGTTTGGGAGGTGCTGTTGAAGAAGCCTTGACGAGTTGCATCTTGCAGATGGTACACATTGCAGCCACTGTGTGCCGGTGATGGAGGGAGTGAATGTTTATGGTGGTGGATGGGGTGCCAGTCAAGCGCGCTGCTTTGTCCTGGATGGTGTCGAGCTTCCTGAGTGTTGTTGGAGCTGCACTCATCCAGGCAAGTGGCGAATATTCCATCACACTCCTGCCTTGTGTGCCTTGTGGAAAGAGTATATGCATTTAAATTATAGAAAGCAAATGTAAAATGTAAAATAGCTCCTTGTCAGAAATGTCTGTACTCAAAAGGTGGTTAATATTTGAAATGTTCTACTAGGTAAGTCAATGGAATCAAAGATGTTAGATCAGTTCAAGATACAGTTGAAACTGGGCTGGGTAAGGTGAAATATTCAAGTGGTGAGCTTGCTTGGCCAGGTGGCCTTTTCTCATCCTTGATCTTTTCTTAAATTTTTATGTGAATTACAGAAATATGACTGCAGGTGGAAATTGGACATTAGATATAAAAGGTATAGAACACTTTGCAAAGATTGACTATTTAAATGTAGATGGAGAAGTACCATTATTGCTCAGGGTTGGTTTAACAACTACTGAAAGGGTGGATATCACAATCGGAAATTACACAGCAGAGGCAACATGTGTGGAAATTCGCAATAATAAAGACAAAGTAATTGTCAACTGCTCGCAACCTGCAGCACAACAGGAACAGATAAAGAGGGAACTGTTTAATCCAGTAAGAGAGGTTGCAGATAATCAGACTATGAATATGTAGCAAATAGTAGTTTAGGTGTTAAGGTGCATTTTAATGGTATTAAAAGAGTTCACAAATTCCGACACAGCATTATCAAGGTGATAAATCTTTCATGTTGTTGGATTACAATCGTGTTACAGCAAATTATTAGTATATGGGTCCTACTAACTTTAGTTACACTGCAAATTTTAGTTTTGAGGTGTACTCTACTGGATTCATAAATTACTTTGTCTTTATTATTGCGAATTTCTACACATGTTGCCTCTGCTGTGTAATTTCCGATTGTGATATCCACCCTTTCAGTAGTTGTTAAACCAACCCTGAGCAATAATGGTACTTCTCCATCTACATTTAAATAGTCAATCTTTGCAAAGTGTTCTATACCTTTTATATCTAATGTCCAATTTCCACCTGCAGTCATATTTCTGTAATTCACATAAAAATTTAAGAAAAGATCAAGGATGAGAAAAGGCCAAGCAAGCTCACCACTTGAATATTTCACCTTACCCAGCCCAGTTTCAACTGTATCTTGAACTGATCTAACATCTTTGATTCCATTGACTTACCTAGTAGAACATTTCAAATATTAACCACCTTTTGAGTACAGACATTTCTGACAAGGAGCTATTTTACATTTTACATTTGCTTTCTATAATTTAAATGCATATACTCTTTCCACAATGACAGCAAATGCAAATCAAGACAAAGGACATCATATTTTTTTAAATATCTATCAGAGAATATCAGATAAAATGAGGGTACATATCACACTGGTAGATATGAAAACATACTATGCTAATGCTGACATGTTTGGTTCATGGAGAAAATTCTCATCTTCAGTGTGTAGGAAGGAGAGGCAATATAAACTAAAGGGTACAATTCTAAAGGTGGTGCATGAACAGAAGGACCTGGGGGTATATATGCACAAATTGTTGAAGGTGGCAGGGCAGGTTGAGAAAGCAGTTCAAAAAGAATAAGGGATCCTGGGCTTCATAAATAGAGACACAGGGGGAGAAATTGGCCTCCTTTACACCTCCTGTTAATGCCTCTGGGTTTACCGACCAAGCGCGGCAAAATCACTGATGCCTGCGAACTTTCATGGCGGGTGAGCGCAGGCACTAAAACTTACTGCCTTGATCTCTTGAGCCCCGGAGATCATGACGTCATCACCCCGTTATCACCCCAGATGTAAAATTCAACAATGGCAGCTGCCGGAGACGTTGTCACCTCGTCTGGCCACTTGGGGAGCATTCATTAAAGGCAGAGGTGGTCAGGTAAGCCAAAATGTAATAATGCTCCCAGTGTGCTTATTTTGATTTTTTTTCCAGCCCGCGATTGCTCAGCCCTGCACTCTCTTAGAGTGCTTGGGGCCGCAATGCACATATCACAGGTGCCATCGATGACTATTCCCAAATTTAGCCTTCAATGACCGCAGCATTGGCCCTTCCCTTTAAGGGAGGGAAGGAGCCTGTAAACCCGGCAGTGCTGCATGGAATATTTCTAGCCCAGAGAGTACAAAAGCAAGGAAGATATGATGAACTTTTATAAAGCATTGGTTCGGCCTCAACTGGAGTATTGTGTCCAATTCTGGATATCGCAATTTAGGAAGGATGTGAAGGCCCTAGAGAGGATGCAGAAAAGATTTACAAGAATGGTTCCAGGGATAAGGGACTTCAGTTACATGGATACACTGGAGAAGCTGGGGTTGTTCTCCTTGAAGCAGAGAAGGTTGAGAGGAGATTTGATAGACGTGTTGAAAATCATGAGGGGTCTGGACAGAGTAGATAGAGAGAAACTGTTCCCATTGGCAAAAGGGTCGAAAACCAGAGGACACAGATTTAAGGTGATTGGCAGAAGAACCAAAGGCAACATGAGGAAAAACATTTTTACGCAGTGAGTGGTTAGGATCTGGAATGCACTACCTGAAAAGGTGGTGGATGCAGATTCAATTGTGGCTTTCAAAAGGGAATTGGATAAGTACCTGAAGGAAAAAAAAATGCAGGTCTATGGTGAAAGGGAGGAAGAGTGGGACTAGCTGAGATGGTCTTGCAGAGAGCCAGCACAGGCTCGATGGGCCGTATGGCCTCCTTCTGTGCTGCAATCATTCTATGATTCTATGATTCAATGTTTGTTGTGCAGACCTTTGAGTGTCAAAGATGAAAATATACACTCATGTGATTGCCTGCTGTATTATGTGCAATGAACCCAATTTGCCTCACATTATTTTGAATGCACTCATTGGACATGGATGAAAGTGCAACATTTAAACAGTGGCAAACAATTTATTTATTGCAAGTAGCAGAGTAACTCTTGTGTTGAGGTAAGAAGATTTCAATGGGCATAGCATGCAGTACTGAAAACCATTGCCTTCAAAAGGTGACTTAAAGGCTCCCAGTTGGGAAAGGAGAACATGGAAGGCCAAAGCTGAGATGGTGCGACTAGGAAGACCTAAATGGAAAAAATGATATAAAGTAGACTGTTGTGGGAGCTGAAAATGAGGTGAAACTGATGGCAAGATCTTGTGACACCTGAGTAGCCTGGATATGACAGCTGACCGATAAGCACAAGTTGCGATATTCTTTGCGTAAATATATCAATGACAGTATCAACCATAGGATTAAAGAGCACCATGTGGGACTGAATATTCCAATATCTAAAAGAAAGACTTACATTTATATCGTGCCTTTCACAACCACTGGACATCTCAAAGTGCCAATTAAGTACTTTTGGAGTGTAGTCACTGTTATAATAAGAACATAAGAACATAAGGTGCAGGAGTAGGCCATTTGGCCCCTTGAGCCTGTTCCGCCATGTTATAAAATCATGACTGATCTTCTACCTCAACTCTACTTTCCTGCACTATCCTCATATCCCTTGATATCCAAAAATGTGGGAATGTTGGAAATGCAGCAGCCAACATGCGCACAGCAAGCTCCCACAAACAGCAATATGATAATGATCAGATAATCTGTTTTAGTGATGTCGATAGGGGGATAAATATTGGCCAGGACACCGGGGATAACTCTGCTGCCCTTCTTCAAAATAGTGCCACAGGATCTTTTAAATGTCAGTTTAACATCTCATCAGAAAGCAGGCACCATCAGACAGTGCCACACACCTTCTGTACTGTGTTGGAGTGTCAGCTTAGATTTATGTGCTATAGTTCCTGGAGTGGGACTTGAACCCAGAACCCTCTGACTTAGAAGTGAGTGTGCTACCCACTGAGCCACATCAATATTAAAGTGGCATCATTTGATTGAAATATATCTCAAAAATCCTTGCATATAATAAAAAGCTAGAAAGGTAAAAACAATAGATAGGTTTTTGATTTGTCTCTCTTTTACTTAAAACTTATATGGACAGCAAGAGACCATCCAAAAATTGTACCTTATGAATGCAATTTTTCAAACTTGGGTGCTGTCCTGTGTGAGGCATATGCAATCACAAGAATACAAGAGGAATATTGATGGAAGAAGCCATTTGACACACCTTCATTCATCCATCCAGGAAAAAAAAACCTTAACATCTGCCACCGTATCATCTTACTGTATCTTGACAGAATCTACGGCTTGCATCCCATTACTCCATCCAGAAGACCACTCCAAATGTCAATGACTCTTTGTGTGAAAAATGTCTTCCCAAATTGACCTTTCTCCAGTTTTATTGTGTGCCCCCATGTTCTACCTCCTTTCCTTACTCCAAATAGCTTACACATCTCTGTAAGGTCCCTCTCTATTGTCTCTTTTTAAAGTTAAAGGGCCTTGATTTCCTCATAAATTAATCCTCTGATATTCGAGATGAGCCTTGGAGTTGAGTCATTGGCACCCTCTCTGCCATACTTCCACATTAGGACTAAGGATGTTCAGCCCAGACATCTCCTTTTGTCTTTTAGCATACAACTGCAAGAAAAAAGTACAGATGAGCATTGGACCGTTTACCAGAGGTGGTGAGAAGATGGTGTCTGAGGGCAGTGAAGGTGCAGAATGATTAAGTGGTTACATTTTCCATTGAAAGAGGGGAGAGATGCCTGAGTCTGGAGATGCTTAGTATCCCAAAGAAAGATGTTTTAGAAGATTTAGGAAGCTACAGCTATGCTAGATTCCCACAATTTCCATCCAAAGATGTTGGTGAAGTTAGCTAAGGATTTTGAAAATCTTCTTACTGATATGTTTCAAAGATCACTGAAATTAGTAATGTCCCAATGGATTGAAAAGTAGAAAATATGACCCACAGCATTAAAAAGGGATCATCCCTCTATGAGCCTTGTCTTGATTGTGGTCTACCAACTATGACACAGTTACCAGATCTCTTTCCTCTGAGCGTGAAGGCTATGGCTTCAAGTCTCACTACATACTTTAGCACATTATCTATACTGGTATTTGAGAGCTTACTGCAATGTCAGAGGTGCCATTCTTTTGGATCAGATATTAAATAAAGGTACCATCTGCTTACTCAGATGGATGTTATTAAAGACCACATAATAATGTAGGAAGAAGAGCAGGAATTCATCAGGTTTAATGGCTGGCATTCCTGCATTAATCAAAAAACAGATTACTTTGATATTCAACATCTCACTATTTGTGGAGTCTTGCTCTGTGAATTGGTTACACATTTGCCTACACACAATGATTTTACTTTAAAAGTAATCCATTGGTTGTAAAGCTCTATAGGATATCATATGATAAACAGCTATAAAAATGCAAGTTCTACCTTTCTTGCATTAGAGGCTATTTGGAAGGACCAGGTCTGATGAGAGAGAGCCAGCATGCGTTCTGAAGAGGCAGGTCATAGTTAACAAATTTACTTGAGAAGGTTACCAATCTGCTGGATAAGGATGAAACACTGTTTATTAACTATATGGATTTCGTGAAGCCATTTAATATTGACTTTGTCAGCTGTGGCTCAGTTGGTAGCACCATCGCCCTCGAAGGTTGCAGATTCAACTCCCACTACAGAACCTTGAGCACTAAAATCTGAGGGAGTGGTGCACTGTCGAAGGTGCCGTCTTTTGGATGAGACGTTAAACTGAGGCCCTGTCTGCTCTCTCCAGTGAATGTTAAAGATCCCAAGGCACTATTTCGAAGAAGAGCAGGGGATTTATCCCCGGTGTCCTGGCCAATATTTATACCTCAATCGACATAACAAAAACAGATTATTTGGTCATTATTGTTAGACTGCTTTCTTGTTCTTTTTCATTTTGTTGCTTTAAATGTCAGATTACACACACACTCAATTGTAATAATGCAGGACCAGGTCTTTATTGAAACCTCATACTACAAAAAACCAGTACGAGATCACAAGCCGCTTTTGAGACACAGACTGTTTGATTGCAGTGTGAGCTACTAAACAGTGTTGCCTTACATTTCCTATTGTAGTTTTCCCTTTGATCACTACATTCCATGCATTCTACCAATAAATCATGGTACTTCAAAGGTACAGACAAATGCCACAGAATAACAACATAAATGAAACAGCCAGACTTTCAACTCTCCTAATTGCTGCAATAAAATGCTGGCCATCCATTTTGTTACTATAACACACAGGCGATCAAATTGACACGGATATGACTTACACCTTCTAGTATCTTCTTTCCTCTGAGGACAACCTTTGCTTTGATCTCTTCTTACCCAATTTACAACCAATGCTCAGTAGAAAGCTGTTTGCATATTGCTAAATGTAAAATCTGCCATGAACCAGTACAAAAAAATATGCATTTTTAATCAGTATCTAGTCCACCATCTGTAAATAACCTGATTTTAAATTACTGAAAGTGATTTTAAAAAACTATACCGAATCATTTGCAAGTTATATTGGGGTACAGTAGTCAGTTTCTTAATAAATTAAAAATTATATATTCAAAAGTTTTTAAAAGGTGTCTATTAGTGTCCAACAAAAAACCCGGGACCTAAAGAACAGGTGGTGGATAAAGAAAGCGCAGGAGATATAGCAGCTGGCCGACAGCCATGATGTGCGAGGATTCCTCAACGCAGTCAAGGCCATCTACGGTCCAAACACCCAAGGCCCCACCCCACTCCTGGCCAAGAATGGGGAAACACTCATCAAGGACACCGAGGCAGTCTGGGCCCACTGGAAGGAGCACTTCTAAGATCTCCTCAATCGAGACTCTGCCTTTGACTCGAGTGTTCTCGACTCCATCCCGCAGCATGCGACCCACCACCACCTCAGTAAAACCCCAACACTGCACGAGGTAGAAAAATCCATAAGACAGCTCAAGAATAACAAGGCTACGGGAGCGGATGGAATCCCTGCTAAGGCATTGAAGTATGGTGGAGAGGCACGATTGGCGCGAATACATGACCTCATCTCTCTCATCTGGAGGGAGGAGAGCATGTCGGGAGATCTCAGAGATGCAGTGATTGTTACCATCTTTAAAAAAAGGGACAAGTCCGACTGCAGCAACTACAGCGGAATCTCCCTGTTGTCAGCCACTGGGAAAATCGTCGCTAGAGTCCTCCTCAATCGTCTTCTCCCTGTGGCTGAGGAGCTCCTCCCAGAGTCACAGTACGGATTTCATCCCCTATGGAGCACAACGGACATGATTTTTACAACTTGATAGCTGCAGGAAAAATGCAGGGAACAGCATAAGGACAAGCCCTTATACATGGACTTCTTCGACCTTACGACACTGTCAAATGCGAGGGTCTATGGAGCCACCTCCTCCGTTTCGGTTGCCCCCAAATGTTTGTCATCATCCTCCGCCTGCTCCACGTCAACATGCAGGCCGTGATCCTTACCAACAGATCCATTATAGACCCAATCCACGTCCGGACCGGGGTCAAACAGGGTTGCGTCATCACCCCAACCCTCTTAATCTTCCTCGCTGCCATGCTCTACCTCACAGTCAATAAGCTCCCCGCTGGAGTGGAACTAAACTACAGAACCCATGGGAACCTGTTCAACCTTCGCCATCTCCAGGCCAGGCCCAAGACCACCCCAACCTCTGTCGTTGAGCTACAGTACTCGGACGATGCCTGCGTCTGCGCACATACTGTAATGTATGTATGCCTGGGTTTACCTGCCACCAGAGGGAGCGACCATCGGAGGTCATTGGGCCACAGACACACACGTGCAGCCCTTGTATATAAAGAAAGCCTTCATGTTTAACCCTCACTTTGAGAGCTAATAAAGTAGTCATGTCGCATCTGATTGAGTTCACGGTACTAAGCCGATTGAGTTATTGCATACACAACATTTGGCGACGAGGCGCAATACGATCTTTCACACACAAAAAAAATGAGCATCTTTGGAATCCTGGAGTGATTCATGGAGGGAGAAGACTGGGAGGATTTTACAGATCGCCTCGACCAGTACTTCGTGGCCAACAAGATGGATGAAGACGCTGACGCAGTTAGGCACAGGGCGGTTTTTCTCACGGTTTGTGGTCCAAAAATCTATGGCCTCATAAAGAATCTGCTCTCACCTGCACGTCCAACGGAAAAGACCTAAAAGGAATTGTGTGCTCTGATTCGGGACCTAAAGAAGGCATCATTATCTCGAGATATCGCTTTTACAAGCATGTTCGTTCTGAGGGCTATGACGTAGCAGAATTTGTTGCCGACCTGAGACGTCGTGCTGTGCCGTGTAAGTTTGGAACCGCGTTGGAATACATGCTGTGCGACATCATTGTAATAGGCATAAACCACCAGGTGATCCTGAGGAAGCTGCTGGCTGCGGAGATGCTGGATCTGAGCAGGGCCATCACGATTGCCCAGGCTTGCCTAACCATGGTCGATAGTACAAAGTAGATATCCTCGCAGAGTCGGAACTCCACGGCAAGTACTGTGCACCAGATTGTGTCGTCGGTTGGCAGAGCTGCAACTGGCAGGGCCTACCCGAC